>NW_023458556.1:87970032-88004256 GCF_013731165.1 Rhagoletis pomonella | reverse complement strand
GAATTAAATAACAAAGAAAAACAAAACAAATATGTTAAAAATGTACTCTCTAAACGAAACGAATTTATTAAAGAGAATTTGACACCTTACACATCTAGCTCGGTTATTAATAAAACTGCTGATGGTGACTGTAGTAATAAATCGCTTTGTGATGAACACATATTAAATGAAACATATGGAAAATGTGCTCAAGAATCTGTCATGAAACTAACTTTAGGGGAGGCGGACGGCTATTGTGATAATTGAGCTAATTCGCATGACTCGACAGTGTTCGAAATAGGTGCCATAGACGAAATTGTTTTTCAGTCAGAAATAGGACCCAACCTGAATGAATGTGAGTGACACGCCGTTAGGGCAGTGTTAAATAATGCATATTTGGAGCCCTCAGAAATCGATAAGAAACCTTATGACTATAAGATGATAATCCGAACAACTGACGATACTCATTTTTACTGCTTTCCGAGAAGATTATCTTTTAAGGACAGGGAAGGTTCAAAAGATCACCGATGATTTCATTAAGCAGCAAATTATCCGGCCTAGCAACTCTCCAGCAAAGTTCATCTTCTCAGTCAGAAGACTATTTAAAAGCGTTCAAGGACCTAAGAAATATTTCAGTCAGTGCACCACTCCTAGCGGTATATGATCGCAAACGCGAAATAAAACTTCACTGCGATGCAAGTGGTCAGGGCTTTGGATCTGATTTCTCAGAAAAACAGGATGACGGCAAATTTCATCCAATTGCATACTTCTCTAAAACAACTACACCGGCCGAGTCGCGGAATCATAGCTTTGAGCTAGAAACATTGTCAATCATTTATGCTCTCCGAAGGTTTAGAATCTATTTAGAAAGTGTACCATTTAAAATTATTACAGACTGCAATTCATTGACAATGACTTAAACAAAAAGTAAATTAACCCTCGAATAGCCCGATGGGCAATCGAGTTGGAAAATTTTGGCTATTCTATTCAACATAGGATTGGGACAAATCTTGGGCACGTAGATGCTTTAAGTAGAAGTCCGTTATAAGGAAAGGAAGATGGTATCAATTCAATTGTAAAACATGAAGCAAATGAAATTTCAAATACAGTGCATCCTCGGTCCTCGGTTAGTAAATGTAGGTTAGTTGCTGCTATAGATTTGGATGTTCAGATCCAAATTACCCAGAATCTAGATGAAAAGGTCAAAGCACTTATGAGAGAATTAGAGAAGAGAGAAGTAATATTACGTCGTAGGATTGGCCAAAAAATAATGTTTTGTGTTCCTTCAGAGATGGAAGGAAAAGTCATCCGGATTACACACGAGAAAATTGGCCACTTAGGCGCAGAAAAATAATACAATCAAATAAGAAAAACCTACTAGTTCAGTGATATGAAAGATAAAATTCGTAGACTAATTCAGAATTGCATAAAGTGCATCATATATTCTGCTCCTGCTCGTTTCAATGACCATAACCTCTTTAGTATTCCTAAATACCCGATTCCATTCGACACCTTCCATTTAGATCACTTTGGTCCTCTACCAGCAATAAGGTTAAAACGTAAGCACATTCTGGTCGTTATAGATGCCTTCACGAAATTTGTAAAATTACATCCAGTTAATTCTACGAGTACGAAGGGAGTGTGCTGCTCACTAGATAAGTACTTCAGCTACTACAGGCGTCCACGACGGGTCATAAATGACCGGGGAACTTGTTTCACCTCCATGGAATTCAGTGAGTTTCTATTAAAAAGGAACATAAGTCATGTTAAAGTTGCAGTAGCGTCACCACAAGCAAACGGGCAGGTGGAAAGGGTCAACCGTGTTCACAAGGCAATGTTAAGTAAACTGACTGAGTCGGTGGAACATTCGGATTGGGCCGCTAAATTGTCTCAAATAGAATACGCGATGAATAACACTGTCCATAGTACGACCAAACATACGCCAAGTGATTTGCTTTTCGGAGTAAATCAATGGGGCTGCGTCGTAGATGAACTTACGGAATGTATAGAAGAAACATTGTTAGATTAAGACACTACGAATCTTAGTGAAGACCGACAAAATGCACTTAGTAACAAAAGAACGACCTCAGGAATACAACCTACAATACTTTTAAAAAAAAAGTGTCCCCGCCAAGACATACTCTGTAGGAGATTTTGTAGTTATAAGACACACGGACACCACAGCTGGAACCAATAAGAAACTTATTCAGAAATATAGAGGACCATATGTTATTTCGGAAATGGTGTTCGCGCGCCAACGCGAATAAAGATACCTCCAGTCACCAACACCAACTGGTCACACAACCTCAACAAGAAATGTCAGCTGATTGAAGTCAATCACTAGTCAGATTGGCCGAGATGTAATGTTACTTGTATTTTAAGTATTTAAAATAAGTATATATGTATCACCCGGTAGCTGTCATTTTAGAAATAAGGTAGACGAAGCGTCCTGTACCGAAAGGGCAGCCACCTTTGCTGATATTTCTCTTTCCGGTGTCAGCGAAAGGGACAAGACGTGCCAAATTATTAAATAAAGAAAAATTAACGAATATTGTAAACCATCTTTAAGGTGAGTGTGCAGCTCTCAAGAAAAGCAAAAACGTTTAGGCGTTGTCCTTTGTACTGTACATGGAGAACTTTGGCTGTCTTTCCTATTTTCATTGGCGTACAATGATTTTCTGCCATATGGTTTGCGAAGATCGATTCCGGTGAGGTAGATGGTTTTTGCATTTTTTTGTTGTAGTCCCTTATATGTTCACGATATCTTGTTTTTATCTTGCGCCCTGTTTGCCCTATGTAACTATGTTGACATTCGCAAGTTAACTTATATTCACCTTGTTTGTCTAGTGGGTCTTCCTCGTTTGTGCTATTTCGTAGTATCCTCCCCACGTTGTTCTTCGTTCTAAATGCTGTATTGATGTTATACTTTTGGAATACTTTAGCCAATTTATATGATGTTTTGCCCGTATAAGTTAAGACTGCCCAAGCTTTTTCATTATTTTCCTTCTTATTTGAGTTCTTCGTTCTTGTTTCCTAGGCCCTTTCGGTATCCGTTATTTTATCGTATTTAGTTCTTTGCTGTAAGCTTCTTGTTCCAAGCCTGGTTATTAGATGTCATTTTCTCTAAATTATTCTTACTCCATTGGTAGAGGGCTTCGGGTGTACGAATTTGTTGTAACGTCAGGAGTTGAAGACCTGCCCTAGCTGCTAGTCTCTTAAAATTTCCTCGAATCCCGTCGCAAGCAGATTTCCCATATGAACTTGCAACAAAGTTCAATTCTGTAATTTCCTTGAAGGGATTTTCGTGATTTCAGACCCTTTAGTAAAGTTAATATGATTTATTCATATTGTTTTTGTTTTTTACACCCCTTTCCTCTTTCGAAAATATACAATTTCAATGTCTATTTATCATATTGCTCGAGAGTTAGACGATCTACAGTCCATACGCCTAAGTAGCCCGTTACGCCCATTTGGGTGCTTAAAGTTGATATTATAGACAATGTTTTTATGTAAAAATAAAAATTAAAAAAATGCTATATACAAAAAAAATATCAAAACGAAATATGTTTACTTAATTTTGTTTTGTTTTTTAGTTGTGGCACATTAATGTAAAAAATATATAATAAGACCGAAGAAATAAATTTTTTTTTCATTAAATTTCGTTAAAAGGTGTCCAAGATACAGCACTTTAAAGAAAGGTATGTATGACGTTTTCTCAAAATTTAAGCCCCGTGTAAATAGACAACCCTTCGTCATATCGGCATAATATGGTGCACGTATATTCCTGTCACCTAGACCTTCAATCTCTTCAAGTTTCATCCAAATCCTTAGAGATCGCGCAGAGAGGTGGCCGCGGTGACATGAAATATCTCTAATAAAAAATCCTATTATTAAAAAATTGCAAAAAATTGTAGCACAAACTCTAAATTGACCGTTTTTATTGCCCACAAAGCTTGGAGACCGCCAAATAAACCAATTTTTTAAAGCTCTACTTAAATTGAAATATTATTACCTAAATTAGAGTACATTTTGAAAATGAGTTTTATTTTATTTAGCAAGCCATATGTTAGTTTTCTTTTTTATTGATCACACAAATATTACCTTCTTTATTCATTTCCATTCCCTTTTTTGAAGTATCTTTCTCACTAGAAGACTTATATCATTTCGAACTACAAGAATACTGACTACGAAAGAAATAAATATGTAAACTTTTAGTAGAAATGTCCACTTTAACAGCTGATATCTCAACGGAGAAACTGTTTTAGAAAATAATGAGTATGTACTTTATTACTCTGAAAAATTATTTTAGTGAACTGACAAAAAAAATCGATTTATCGATACTTTAAAAAATGTCTTTTGGCCAGCAAATAGTAGCAATAGCGCTGTGATAAAGACGGCTACTCTGTAGCGGGGTGATTCTCTATTAGAAACTCGATGCTTTCATTTCATACCGGGCTGGTCATCCATGGTGCGTTTTCAGTATTAAAAAATATTTTGACTTTTGTTTTGACAGGTTATAAACTAGAAACTCATATTAGGGGTCTTCATCAAAAGTGATAAACTTGATAAAGTGATAGATTTATCATTTTGATAAATGAACTGTCAAACTTTGTATGAACATCTATTTAACCAAAGTTTATCACTTTATCAAACGATTTTGGTGGATAAACGCATAAATTTCAGCAAAATTCCACTCTGACAAGTTGCCAGGTGGCAGATTTTGCTACGAACGCATAAAAAGAAAATTTGCACAAGAGACGAGATAAGCCAGATAAGTTAAATAATAAACAATTTTGTGCTATTGTTAAGCAAGGTACGTTCATGAAAGAAAGCGGATAAACTAATAAATTTAAGCAATTTGTCCCTTTATCACTTTATATGAAGACCCCTTTTATTTCATTTTACTTAGGGTTTACACCGGACAATAGCAATACATGCAAACTTTTTCACTAATACATTCATACTTTTCCAACCGAACGACCGCTATGTGGTTGAAGACTTACCGCATGCCGAACAAAGTTAGCGGCATTATACGTCTATATTTGCATCAGACCAGTTGAAACCTTGGTGCCAATTCTATTGCTCGAATGATTTTTTTAATATCCTTTGCCTCCTGCGATCGACCAGCAAAAGTCCGCCAACAGCGAATCGGTCCTCAAAACACATAATGGATTGGTGAAATCTCTCTCCTACCTCGTCGGTTTCTGTTGAAAGCTGTTGCTCGTAAAAGTCAAAGTGACTGTGTAGCATGTGGATTTTAAGCGACATGTGTACATCAAAGGCGTCAAAATATTCCATCAAGTTCGCAATAAAAATGGCATATTCAGGTGAACGAGTTTTACACAGAACGTGTTTAATTAAAGCCCGAACTGCATCCCATGCAACGGCTGCTGTGCCATCAAGAATTTCCAAGAAGCCTTGATTCTTCATTAATCTTCTGATGTTCGGCCCATTAAGCACACCTGAAATAAAAATGATAGGGTTCTTAAAGCAAGAGAGATATATAATAAAATATATTTGCGAAAATCTCTCAAATGGGCCACCCAAAATTGGACGGTCAAGATATTTTCCCACAAATCACTTTATTCGGTTTACAACCACTTGAGAGATTTTCACTCATATACAATCAAAAAACTACCTTCACTGATTTTTTCAACGGAAAGTTTTGGAAAGGTATTATTTTTCTAATATAGGAATGCAGTTTCGTTGACTCTAACCAACTGTTTGATGTAATTCTTAACATTAATTTAATTAATTGCATTGTTTCGTATGATTCCTTTATTCCAACCGCATACAAGATGGGAATGGGTTTCTTGCTACTATCGCGATAGAGCAAGACTGCTTTCAAACTTCGCTTTGATGCAATAAACAGACGCCATTGTTCGGGTTTATAGTCAGTAATTCCCATTTCATTCATCTAACCTGCAACATCAATGCAATAAGCCTGAGTGCCAGTCCGATAACTTGAAATATGGCATAAACGGATCTTGTCTATGTTTGTAGGCCGTTACTTTTACTCCTGGTGCTAAAACATTCACGCTTTTCAGTTCTGATGCCAAAATCATTGCGTTGTTATGGGAGAGATTTAATTTACGCACCATGCTGTTTAGGTGTTCTTGGGATATGAAAGACGGTAAATTGTGGTAAGTGGTAATGGCGTTGCCATAGACTGTTTGCAATCATAGACAGTTTCGAGTTCGGATGGATGATTTGGAACTTTTAATGCATCACTATGTGCAACAGGCAAATGAGCGCTCGGTACACCTTTGTAGACGACATAAGACCGATCTATTGAATTAGATATTTATGAGTATATGTACGTACATATATATGTATATATCGATGGCTGAGTGGAAGATCGACCTATCTCAGCTGCTGATTTAAAAACGCCCTATCTCAGCACATTTTCAATGTATTTTGAGATCGAGCGTTCTTCAACAAAATTCTGAGATAGGATGTTTTTCAATAAAATTCTGAAATAGTGCGTTCTTCAATCAAATTCTGAAGTAGGGCGTTGTTGAAAAGTTTTCTGAGATAGGGCGTTTTCGAACTGGCTGCCGAGATAGGTAGATCTTCCACTCAGCCATCGATATACAAATGTTAAGTTTGTTTGTTCGGCGGACAAAAACTAAAAAAGTTCTACACCATTTTTTTTTTTTTTTTAATTTGGACATCTGCTGCAGGTTGGTTATACTTAGGCGTGGTACCTTCCAAACATACAGAAACTTTTACCTATTTCATACACTCAGCGATTAAGGTGAGGGCAAAGTATACATAATTTCATGGTTTTATTTAAATTTACTTACTTTTTCGATTGAAACCAAATGTATTGTTGGTGCATGCATAACAATTTTCAGCTTCGTGTTTTCCGGGATTTGTCCAAATCATTGGTAAACCGAATGGTAACGAAAATCGTTTTTTTGTCCACCAAAAATTCATCGCACTAATCACGAAATACATGTGAATTCGGGAGTGTATTTATTTTGTGCAGGTTCAGATTGCAAAAAGTACCATTTATAGCATGCTAGTGCATTTTTATTTGAGACTAATTTACGCTGGTCTTATTTCAAAACGAATTTACCACAAACGAAACAAAACTTGTTTAATTTATTGCAGCTTAATACTAAGTCTCCATTGAGAGATTTATCCATTAAGATTTAATAAATCCAGTTGCTAAATCACAACCGTCTCCATTACCACAACGAGATATGTTTGACGTTCACATTTTTAAATATTTGACGTTTGCTTATGTATGATTTTATAAATACAGTTGCGGACATTGATATACAGACAGATAAAAGGAAGGTACCAAGCGGAATTTCATTATATGAATTCTGAATATTATTGGCTTCTTATTCGTGGTAAATATGTATGTATAATATATAGTTTGGAAAGTGTAAAGAATGGTACCATATTCCGAATCATTTTCCCGAATTTAAGAAAAATTATCAAAACGGTAAAAAACATTTGCGGAAAGAAAAATTTTTGTAGAACTCTCTTATTCATAGGAGGGAACCGAAAATCCAATCGTGGGCCTTTGGCATATCATGAATACGAACTGAGTTCTAGAGGATGTTCGGTGCAATGTTATCGAAGCAGAACCATTACCGAAATTTATAAATTTTTTGTCGCAGCGCGTAAATGACTTATAGAAAGCGGAGAAGACTCTGCATGATATTACTATAAAACATTTCTTCTAAATTTTTAGTTTTTAAAATAATATTTTCTTAATTTATTACAACCAAAGTTATGTAAATATGTATTACTAATATTCCTCCCAAACTAACAAAAATATAAAAATCCTTAAAAATACGAAAATTCATGTTTTTATGATAGGATAGATTTCAATGTCCTCAACTGTATATTGACAACACACATGTCATTTGACTTATGGCATGTGAATTTGTGGTTGCCACATCCAACAAATTGTACTTATTGATCAATATTATTGAAGATTTGACGAAGATTTAACTTAAATCTACTGCCTTTCGAGATTTAATTTTATATGGTAAATCTCAAAAGATTTAGCGTCAAATCTCGTCAGAGGGCTAAATCTTCATTAAATCTCACAATGGAGACATAGTATAAGCTTTTTAATTTTTTTTCATCTTTAGGAGTTTCCGAAGACAATGATATGATGAATAAAAGTGTTTCGATGTTTTTTATCAATTAATATGACAGTAATCGCGCGCGTGGATTTTCGGTTTGTGTTTTTTGCTTCCCAACTTATGTGAAATAGACGCGGTATAGACCGCCGCCTATTTGAAAGCATTACTCAGTCACTTTGACTTTAACGAACAACAGCTTTCACAGTACAAAAAAGGTATTAAAAAGCCATTCGTACAACAGAAACTGTAAAAATATGCCAGCGTGGGATTGAAAAGAACCCAAATTCAGGTCCAAGCAGTGTATAAACTACTATTATAAAAAAATATTACGAAATAAAATATGAGTTGTAACGCAAAACCACAGTCAGTTGTATGGGAGCTATATGTTATAGTAAACCGATTTCCATGATTTTCAGAAATAGCTAAGGTAATATCAAAATACAGTCACGTGCAAAATTTTAGTAAAATAACCTGAAAACTTAGGTAATTATTAACAAAAAACCTAAAATTAAAGCAGATTTTCAAGCACCGTTATCTCGAAAACTAGAGCCAATCTGGAAAAACGTAGGACGCCATTGAATTTAAAAGATCCCAGTTAAGTAAGATCAGTTATCAAAACCTTTGCCCAGAAAAAAATTCAAAACCTGAGCACAGTGTTTTAAACGACGAAAAATTCACTTTCAGAACTCTAAAACTTCCCCCCTAAATATCTAAAAATTTTGACGTGATACGGATTTTCTGAAAACGCCATCGTAATCTAGAGGCCAAAATTAAGTTTAGGTGTTTGGCCGTTTAGCTGTGATATATCAAAACCTTAAAATTTACCTACAGTGTAATTAATTTAAATAAGCCATCCTGCGGTTTTTCTTTGTGAATCAGTTTTTATATCAAAATAAACATTTAAATATAAACCGTGTTCTATAGTTGGGAACTTCACGAACTAGTTAGTTCGAAGCAGTAGGTCATTGAATTGATCGAATGAACTAGTTCGAAATTTTAAATGACCTTTTTGCCGGTTTTTTAATTATACTTATCGTTGACTAATGGTGAAAATGTACTTTGGAACGAATTTCCGTCATCCCTTGTCAAATTTGGTTTGGAGACTGTAACGAATTTCTCCTGAATGCTGCTATAAAAATGAGAAGCACCTTGCTGTGCTACAGTCTGGCTCAGGGAAATATGCGTGGGCGTGTCTCGGTCACAAACTGCGAAACTCGTACAAAAGTCAAAATTGTATGCAGAGAATATACAACAAAAAAAGGCGATAAAACGCAAACCAGCGAAATGAAAGCAGCGAACGCAAAATAACATCTTATTAAAGAATCCTAGAGGGGTAGAGCTGGAACAACCACGAATGGAGGGAGTGGAAAGATGAAATTCCCCCTCCCAACCTGTTAATGGACTGGATTCTATTTCCATCAACCCAAAATAAAATAAACTAACCCATGTCTACTAACCTTTCCCTACATTTCGTCATCCAAGCAAAAGATTAAATTTCCATTATAAAAAATACAAAATATTTCATAACTTTATTAAATCTAGAAATAAAATAAACATCTGCCTCAAATTCTTAGAAATTTCACCTTATTCTAAATACAATATTCAATTACTGAATTATATAAAAAAATCCGATTTTTAATTCACTACGTAATCCTAAAGATAGGTATAGCTAGAAATATATTCTATCCTACTAAATTTTTGTGTATATGTATTTTTGTGTACCTATTTACATTTATTGTTTTTATTGATAATAATAGATGAAATATATATATTTTTTCTGCATTATATTTTTAAGGTTTTTTGTTTTGCCAATTAAATTTTACAAAGAATACTTTTGTCGTTAAAACCTACGAAAAAAAAATTCATCTCTTCATTACTTTACTCTGAAAAGTAATATATTCGCACATAGAACTTTAGCATCTACTTGAACTTCGGTTGCAGACTTAGGACACGAACTCGTCGGCATGTACAACGAAACCTTCAGCTATTAGATAATTTGTTTTTTTTTTTTCGATTATAGCGTTTATGTTAGCTATATAACTACAGCTCGCTTCAAAGATTATTTCTTCTGTTATTCGATTTAGTTTACGCTATTCAGATTTTTAATGTCAATATACAAGAAATTCAAAAGTTCATCACTTACATATTTCTCCATCGATGCGACGTTGAGCTCAGCGACGACAACGGGGAATCATGTTCGATGTTCACTGGTTGTAACGACCATGGCTGCTAATGCTGTAATTTATAGAAAAATAAGTCTCATAGCACTCTATGAGGTAAAACCTAATCGTCACTAACTACGGAACGGTTCCCATCCGGAAATATAGTTTTGTTACGCGCTAATATCAATCCTCTATGGGCAGAACTTCCGGCTACCACGAAATTTTATTTGCGAATAGAGAATTTAAAACGAGTTCAACTAATTTTTTATTTTTATTTTTATTTTTTTTATTTTTTTTTTTACTTTTCTTGTGTATGTAATAAGATAAAAAAATAGGCAATTAGGCACTTATACACATCACTTAATAACTTTTTGTTTTTTATTCACCTTTTTTTCTAATTTAAACCTTAGTTAGATTCATAAGCACTTACGTACATATATACATCATTTCAACAAAGAAAAGAGAAAAAAACAATTCAGTATAAGATATAAAGAAAATAACTCCATATATACTAATTCGCTCTCTGGCCCTGGTTTTCGGTCATGTCCTGCTGCGGCTTTTGTCCATTTCTGTTCATGGCTGATGGTGTTACGATCCTCGGATTCGTGCTTCGATGAGGATTTAGTCCCTCGATGAGCTACTCGCTTTTCCGTTTAAAATTAAATTTTGGCGTATTGGTACCGCTTGGTTTTTTTTCATGGCAATTACTATTTGGCACGGGTGACAGGTAATAAGGTCAATGGAAATAAAGTCAATTGACTTTATTTCCCACGCTGGTGCGAAATAAAGTCAATTGACATTATTACCTTTTCAAAAGCGAAATAAAGTCAACAAAAATTTGGAAATAAAGTCATTGACGCTATTTCCTCATTCAAATGGAAATAGCGTCCACAATGCTTAACGTATGTCGTTTCATAGAAAAAAATGTTGTTCTTACAATAAACATTGCCCCGTAAGTGTTGTTTTTTAATAGATGAAAAAGGTTATTGCCAAATCCTCAGTGTTGTGATATTAATCCACACACAATCATGAACTACCACCAATTGATTTTATTAAAAAAATTTAAATTACGAATATGTAAAAACACGATGCGAAAAACTAAACGCCTGCGCCCAGCTGGAATACGAGAAATATTTGGAGAAAGAGTGTAGAAATGATCCATAACTTGCAAAACATGTTTCGTTTCCACAAAAATAAAGCGAACACTATTAAATTGAAGAAACAGTCCATGTCCAAAAACCCCGGAGGAACACTGAAAGAAATCTGTGTTTTAAATTAGCATATTTTGAACGAATTCGGAGCGTCTAAGGTGGAAAAGAAACCAGCGTTTCTATAAGGAAACAATTATAGAAAAAGAATTTTCTTACACTGTATTCATGTCTCCGCCAGAAATTTGTGACGACATCAGTTAAAAGCAGCTAAGGAGAACGACGACATTATTTATTAGATGGCACATTCAACGAGTCAGTGTGCCAAAATGCGGATATAAACAATTATTGATTATTTAATATCGGAACCGAAATCATATAAGTTAATTGATTGGTTTTCACACACTTTTGAAACACAAATTATCTGCTTTTTTACTGCAGACAAGTTGTTGCCCCAAAACACAGCAGAAATCTTCCAATCAGGGCTGCCAACTATCCTTAGTTATGAGGTGCCATATTGAGGACAAAAAAGTGCCAAAATGTGCCAAATAGGAAAATAAAAGAGCCAAAAAAGATTTCATTCCTTTTAATCATTCACATTTAGCAATAAAATAAAGCTACATTTTCCAAACACAAGTGCAATGATAAAATAAGATAAACCAGTTGAATAGCCTTTATAAATTAGAAAATTTTTGTTGAGAAAAAGAAGTGCACGCAAAGGATTTCACAAAAATGTATTGAAATGTTATTTTTTTTTTGCAAAAGTGCCATTTTGGCACTTTGTGCCAAATTGAAAAATTAAGTGCCATTTGAAGTAAAATAGGGACAAATGGCACGGTTTGAGCCAAGTTGGCATCCCTGCTTCCAATAACTTACAAATATAAAAATGTGAAATATCGAGGGCTTGAATTCATTAATACCCTATATCTGCAATTTGCACAAAAACTAATTTGTGATTTTTGAAACCATCTGGGACTTATTACCTGTCGTTATATAAGGCAAAATTAATATCACTGATGACAGTTAAAGCTTAGGTGGATTTTTATATCAGAATCTCAAGTGAAAAGTGTTTATATAGAGGGTATTATTGAATATAAGCCCTCGATGTTTAAAAGATATAAAAATTTTATTTCAACGTATACAAAAAATAAATCTACCTGCGTTACAGCACGGCGGGAGACGGGGAAGGGGGGGCCGCGGCGTAGCGTGACGTGGTGAGCGCGCCGGTCGCGCGGGCCGCCGCGAAGCTAAGAAAATTTAATGTTTGAAAGAGAAATAATGTCAATGGATTTTATTTCGTTTTTAAAAAGGTAATAATAGGTTCGTTCGCGTAGCTGTTAATTGTTCATGTTTAACCAAAACTTACAAGTTTTTGCGTTCGCGTACGCAAAAAACTTGCAAAGTAGGGGAAATTGAGAGAGCAAACTGACATTTCATTTTGAGGGGAAGCTGCTGGTTTCTGCTGGAAAAATTGTTGCCAACAGCAATTTGCCAACAGGAAAACAGCTGATCAAAAACAGCTGGTTGGCATTTACGGAAATCACAAAATTGAATTTGATGGTTTGGATGATAAAAATTACAAAATGCGACTAATTAAACTTGTAAGAAATAAGTAGTTATTTGTTTAATCAATAAACTGTGTCAGTATAACACTTTGCGATGACTTTTCCTACGTTTTAAATTTTACACTTTTGTATGTAAACAAAAATTATATCAGCTGTTCGTCTAACTTGCAAGTTTCTGCAAATTTTCTGTTCGCGTACTATTTTGGATATTTCTCTCTTGTGAGAGAACAGATGACATTTCGCCGGAATTTGGCAGTTGGTTGGTTTCTGCTGGAGATTTTAAACGAACGCACCTAATGTCAATTGACTTTATTTCGCACCAGGGTGGGAAATAATGTCAATTGACCTTATTTCCGTTGATCTTATTACCTGTCACCTTTGGCACGACGATAGCACAACTCTCGTATTTCACGATTTTTAGTTTTTTTTTATGTTATATGTAAATTTTCATTACACTTTTTCAGTTTTTTTTTCCTTTTTTTCAGGAAAACATTAAACTTCGCACTTATTTCCGAGTTCTTTTTTCCGGACAATTCTTTTTATATTTTTCAGTTTATGCATATACATATATGCTCTCTTTCATACAAATGTCTGTTAATATATTTAAAAATGTTTATGTTTTTTACGGACCTTAATCAAAACCATTCTCATCCTCCGAGCAAGTGTCAACATTATTTATAGCCTACCCTTCTGCCTTGATTTAATTACTCACTTATAGGCTTATAGGGTAAAGACGCTGCTGAAGGATAACCTGGATCTACGCAATAAATACACCATAACGAATACAGCAGATTTAATCGAGAAAATGAAATCGTTGAAGATCAACAAAAACACTAAATTCGTATCATTCGACATCAAGGACCTTTACTCAACGATACCAACAATAGAAACCATAAAGACCGTACAAGAAATACTGATTGAAAGAATGACAAGAGAAGCTGCTACGGAAATAATAAACGCATTGAAGGTTACATTAAAACAGAACTACTTCCGGTTCAATAATAAGATATATAAACAGACGAACGGGTTGGGAATGGGTAATCCGACGTCAGCAATACTCATGGAAGTATTCATCAAACACTAGAAGGGAAATATATGGAAAACCTTTCCACCAACCTAGGAATAAAATTCTACGCGAGATATGTCGATGATGTAATATGTCTAATAGAGGGGAACAAAGAGAAGCAGATACTCGACTATCTCAACAAACAACACCAGAATATAAAATTCACTATGGAAACGGAACAGGAGAGAAAGATTAACTATCTGGATTTAACAATTAAAATA
Organism: Rhagoletis pomonella; assembly: GCF_013731165.1. Classification (NCBI taxonomy): domain Eukaryota; kingdom Metazoa; phylum Arthropoda; class Insecta; order Diptera; family Tephritidae; genus Rhagoletis; species Rhagoletis pomonella. The sequence goes on along the minus strand of NW_023458556.1, from coordinate 87,990,007 downwards.
AACAATACCACGAGCAAGATAGAGTTCGAAACATACAGAAAACCAACAGCCACAGATACAATAATACACAACAGCTCGAACGATCCACAGCAACACAAAAATGTAGCACTTAGACAACTAATAACGAGGCTTGAAACGACCCCTCTAACAGAAGAAGACTACAAGAATGAACTGGATACAATATATGCCATTGCGCAAAATAACGGATATAAGAGAGGCCTGGTTGAAAAGTTAAGAAAGGACACAAAATCGAAACAGGGCAGAAAAGAAGAAAACAATAAAAAACTTTTGCAGTTCTAATTTACACGGGAAAGACGTCGTATAAACTTGCCAAATTCTTTCATAAGTACGACATTCAGACATCATTAAAAAAAAATAAACACTGTGGGACGAATATTGAAAGAGAAAATAAGCGAGGAAGACCAACTAGATAAATAGGGCGTTTACAAGTTAACCTGCGAGTGCCGATACAGCTACATAGGACAAACAAGACGAAATATAAGAACAAGGTATCGAGAACACATAAGGGATTATAATAAGAAAAAACGTAAACCAGAGGCTACAACAGAATCGAACTTCGCCAATCACATGATCAAAAGTAAATGCGCACCAATGAAGATTGGACAAACAACAGAATTTCTCCGTGTACAATATAAAGGACAAAGATTGAATATATTAGAAAATATGGAAATATATGTGACACGTAAAGTTAAAAGGGACCTACGGTCAGAAAAAGTCGGTTTTCACTTTTTCATCGACTCTTATAGTAAACGGGACGCTCTTTCCAATGCAATAAACCGCAGCTTTCTAGCTGCATTAGTTTTTTCATCAATTTCACGTCAAAGTTAGCTACTTTTAACAAAAAAAAGTACAAAAAAAAATCAAATCTGACAAACTATTCTGAAATTAATCAAATTCGCTTGAAACTCGTTACTCGGGTGTTTTGGGGTCGCTGATTACGAATCCGATGTTAGTTTTTCAAAATTCAAAATGGTGGATCCACATGAATTCGAAGAAATTTTACATTTTTTCCGCCATATTGGATTCGCCATTTTGAATTTTTAAAAACGAACATCGGATTCGTAATCAGCGACCCGGAAAACCCCAGAGGAACGAGTTTCAATCCATTAAAACGTTCAGAAGGATCAAAATCAACTTGGTAAACTTCAAAGTCGTTTTTCTCGAAATCGTTTTTTCTGAGCGTAGGTCCCTTTTAACTTTACGTGTCACATATAAACAGAAGACCTTCAAAGAACAAATAATAAATGAGCAAATAAATACTGTATCGGACGTACTGTTCGAACCTCTAAAACTACTGTACGAAAAGAAAAATGACAATAACAAAATATTAAGGATAGACATGGAAGTCAATATTTATAATATATACACATACATATGTCTAATCTGTAATCTTTATTTAATCAAGCAATTCGAGAGGAAGAAAGTGCGAAAGGCCGCAGTCGAAGAATATCAAAAATCAACAGTAATTTTTAACCCTTCAAACGTGCACATTATTATACTAAAATTAAATTGGCTTCTAAAAATTACGAGTGAAAGGTTAAAAATTGTGAGGATTTTTTTTAATTTGTTGAATCTTTGTGAGTTTTGCCCGAATTTGACTTTGACTTATATGGCGTATGTTATACAATAAGAGATATGTTTATAAAAAATTTGTGAAAAAATTTAACATTTAAATATTGTATGTAACTACATTCGTTAATAAATTCGGAACACATCAAGATAACCAACCGTTCAGCTATGGGCAAACTAAAAATGCAGACAGATAGTACTTTTTACGCTGATTTCAACTATATAAATACTATTTGGCGCAATTGAAAAGTAAAGAAGATGTAAGAGGTTAACATTTTTTTCGATATTTTAAAATATTAATATTTTCTAAACCACGTAACCGATTGTAAAAGTAATGACGTTAAAATAAAACCAATTAATCTATCTCCAAGTTAATATAAAAAATGTGTATGCTTGTTTATATATTTAAACCAAAAATGATAACAAAGAATTAAAATGTAAAATTTTTTTCGTAAAATAACCATTTTTAGAAAAAAGTGCATTAACAATGCTAAAGAGATGTATATAACTTAGAAAGTGCAAGTTTTTACCTTTAATATATACATATTTTATTATTATGATTTGCTATTGAGGTCTAAGAATTTAGTGATACCAAAATTAAAAGCATTTACAAGCAAGTGGCAAGTGTGAGGTGATATCATAGTTTCTTTTGCCCAGAACACCTTTCTGAGTAGGCGCACTTAGGGATTATTACCCCTCACTAAGTAGAATTCTCCTTTCTGTGTTGCCGAAGAAGGGGGGCTTAAGACCTTTTGCAGAGATAATTTGTCTGCGTAGGTGGCCTTCGGCCGCACTTAGGGATTATAACCCTCATGAAGTAGAATTTTCCTTCCCGTGTTGGCGAAGAAGGGGAGCTGAACACCTTTGGAGAGAACACCTTTCTGCGTAGGCGGCCTTCGGCCGCACTTGGGGATTATAACCCTCACTAAGTAGAATTCTCCTTTCTGTGCTGCCGAAGAAGGGTGGCTGAACACCTTTTGCAGAGAACACCTTTTTGAGTAGGCGGCCTACGGCCACACTTAGGGATTATAACCCTCACTAAGTAGAATTCTCCTTTCTGTGTTGCCGAATAAGGGGAGCTGAACACCTTTTGCCGGGAACACCTTTCTGCGTAGGCGGCCTTCGGCCGCACTTAGGGATTATAACCCTCACTAACAGGTCTATTCTGCACGTTACCGAAGATTTTGTAACCGGAAAATTGTATTACCAAAAAATGTTACCAGTTCTTGTCACCGCGATTCTAGGTACGGTGGTAATGCAGTTAAAATATTCATCAATTCAGCTATGAAGAATTTTGCAAATCCTGGCATTGCATATTTCACGGGGCAATAATTTGTTACCAGCTTAAGATGGTAACAAAATTTACCGGTTACAAGAGTACACAGAATGCGAAAAGGGTTTAAATCTTGACAGGAACTTTATTTACCGGTTACAAACTTTTTATTACCAGCGCAGAATAGACCTGTAAGTAGAGTTCTCCTTTCTGTGTTACCGAAGAAGGGGGCGGATATTTTCGCAGAACTTCTTCCACTATCACTGCAATTTCAAAACTCAAAAGCAAATCATAATATAATATGTATATTAAGTGCACTTTCTTAATAATATAAATTTTTTTATCATTAATTATGCACTTTTTCCAAAAAAGGTTATTTAATGAGAAAATTATAACATTTTTTTTGTTTTTTAATATTTTTGGCTTAAATATATAAACGAAAATACACGTTTTATATATCGACTTGAAGATAAATTAATTGTCTTTATTTTGACATCATTACCTTAAAATATTAATATTTTAAAATATCACGAATTTTTTTTTTTAACCTCTTATATCTTTCTTACTTTTCAATTGCGCCAAATAATATTTATATAGTTGAAATCAGCGTAAAAAGTGCTATCGATATGTATTTTTAGTTTTTCCATAGTTAAACGGTTGGTTATCTTGATGTATGCTATAAATTCAAGCAATTGTCTTAAAAAATTTGAGTTTTTTAATAGAATGATGCCAGTGCGCGGAATTTCGTGGTTGCCAATGGGAGAGACATAAATAGATGAGTTGGCATCCATGGTAGGAAGCCAATTTTTGATTCAACCAATCTCGTTTATAATTGCCTGATGTAAACACCGTATAATACAAATTATTTTCATTCTTTCGAATATAAAGGCTTAAAGGGTTCAAGTACTATACCGATAGTATCAAATTTCAATGTTTCGTTGCCGTTTGGGAGAGTGCCATTTGTGCTCTCGCTTTCTTTTTTTTTAATTTTTCCGTAAAGTACATTTTGAAGTTGGAGTATTGAGACGTGAGTAATCGATTTTTAATAAAGGAGTGGTCAAAAAGTAGATAACTAGCCAAAATTTGTTATAGCTTCTCAAAGGAAGAGTTAAGTGATATACATGTAAGTAAGACTATGCACATTATATTTCAAATATGCATTTTGAATTAAATCATTATGTTCGGTGTTTTCGGATTTAATTGTTTCTTTTAAAAATTTATGAAGAAAAGTTTAATTGGGGCAATGATTTTTAATGTTGAAAATGTTAATATGTCTACGGAGGAAGAAAGTCTACATTTTCAGTTCCTTTGTCTGGATGCATCGTCAATGAACCTACTGATGCAGATACGTATTGATGTATATATAAGTATGAATTCCCGGAAGATAAATTTGCATAAATACATAAATTTGTGTAACCGCTTATTAATTTTATTTTTTCTTGTAATGTAGATGAAATTTGAGGCCACCAGTGTCATGTTGTGTACACATTTTAATGGACACGCCCTTAGAAGGCATGAATTCCAGTAAAATTCAAGTAAAGTAGTAATACAGCACGAATCCAGGTTTAGAAAAGTTCATAAATTGGGGTGAGGTTGAAGCATACAAATTATAGTACTGGGCTTACATAGGCTGAGATTTTCAATAATGGACCATTTCCTATTAAAGGCAAAGTATAGCGAAATTTTATAGGGGTATTCTATGAGTCTTGCAAAGCCCTTGCATGGTGCACAGATTGCATGGTTAAAACCGGTTTTCGTATGGGACAGCTTTGCAAACTGTGCAATCCGTGCACCGTGCAAGGGCCTTGCAAGACTCAGAGAATACCCCTGATGAAATTCGCAGGGGGTGTTGAGGAAGTGCTTATTGACCGATATCTTCAACATTTTGTGTAGAAATGCTAAAAGTTTTAGGTAATTATCTATTTGGGCTTTCAACCCCTAAAATTTATCAATATTCTGGAAATGCGGTACCAATGGACGCGTCTGGACTCCAGTAATAAGAATTCGAAAGCGGAAGGTATTGGCTGCAATTTAGTTTGGCATCCCCGGATGCTATAAGGTAGCTATGGAACGGTAGAGGGAGTTCTCCTGATTGCAAATATGCATACTTTTAGCCGCAGCAGGCTTATAGTTTTTAAGTTATTTGTTGATAAAGTTTGTAAATTGAACTAACCTCTCGGCGCTATTTCTCACAATAAACACTCTATTTATGTACACACTTCGGCAAAATAGTTGCATTAAAATCCCGGCCTGAGATTTCCACTTCAATATACAATTCTTAATTAATTAATTAAGTAAAACGCGTTTATAAATATCTTCACAAACGTTTGCACATTTCATAAACAAGCAGAAATAACAATGGCTGACAGTAACACAAAATGTATGCTACCATACGTTAAAAAAAAAATACACCACAAATAAGTGCGTATAATTAGGGAGTATAAGTGTACAATACGTATGTACATACATTGCTCTTATTAAAAATTATAATATTAGGATCGATAGGGGTCTTACTCCTGATCATAACGGTATATTTTTTTTCGGGCGGAAATAATATTTACTGGTGTTATTGTAGTTCAAAAAGGTTCTGTTTATTGGCGCGTTTGCACCATAAACCGTTCTGCTTAGCCCAACCTTAAACGCACCAAACCGACGCAAACTACGGTTAGGAACCTAAAAATGGATTCTCTCAAGTAAGGCCGGGCACTCAATTTTTCTGAGATAATACCCAATAAAAATGATATAGCCTGAGAAGTTCTTCTCTTATGCAAAGTTGGTAGGCTAATTAGCCGACAACGGGACCAATATATGATGGCAATGGTGCAGCAAACCTTAGTGAACGTAAAGAAAAGCGTAAAAATACCTATTGCAACTTTTCTAAACGATTAATATGAACAGTATGACTCGGTCTCCAAATAAAGGCAGCATATTCCAATTGTGAACGCACAAACGCGGAATAGAGCATTTTAATAGTGTAAGAATCGGTGAACTCTGAAGAGTTCTGAAGAGAGCGCTTGAAGTTCAGCCGAGTCATTTATGCATATAATTTCAGAATATATTTTGAAGTCATCAGCAAACAGAAGAAAGCTAGGATTTGAAACACAGGAACTATTGTCATAAATAGTATGAAAAATAGTGTGCCCAAAATGCTGCCCTGTGGACTCCTGAGAGAGCAAAAAATGGCTTATGGGCTGTTTTTGCTTACGGGTAAAAGCACATTTAGCTCTAAATGCTACTGTTGTTGTTGTACTCTACTCTAAATGTTCATTTATCCACTTCTGTGGCTCCCGATCAGGAACTGCTTGAAGAGCATTATATTGTGCTCCTTTACAGGGAGCATTTGCGCCTCGCCGGTGTTCAGGCGACATCAGGAGGCATCCTGTCGCTGTCCTGAGTGCGGTGTTCTGTACAGTCTGTAGCTTCGTCCACTGCGTCCTACTAGTCCCTGGCGACCACACTGGCGCTGCGTAGTTCAAAACCGGCCGGCCTATTGCCTTGTATGTTGCCAGCAACGTTTCTTTGTCTTTGCCCCAAGTACTGCCGGCTAGCGACTTGAGGACCTTGTTGCGGCTCTGTACTTTATTGACAATAGCGGTTGAGTGCGCAGAGAAGGACAGCAGGCTGTCGAATGTTACTCCGAGTATTTTGGGGTTATTCACCGTCGGAATTGGTGTGTCATCGACGTGAATCCCCAGCGGTAGCCTGACCTCCTTCGTCCAGGTTGTGAACAGGGTCGCGGAGGATTTCGTAGGGGAGAGGGCTAGACACTTTGCAGTGAAGAAGCGAGAAAGTTCGGAGAGATACCCGTTTACTTTCGAACACAGGTCATCAATTCCATTCCCAGTCGCCATGATCGAGCAATCGTCGGCATAAGAGACAATCGAGACTCCCTCTGGTGGTTGAGGGAGCTTTGAAATGTAAAAGTTAAACACTAGCGGGGAAAGGACACCACCCTGAGGAACCCCCTGTTTTATTTTTCGCTGCTTACTCGTTTTGTCTCTAAACATTACCGACGAATGTCGATCACTCAGATAATTTGCCGACCGCCGTTTGAGCCTCTGTGGGAGAGAGGAGGCCTCTATATCTTCTAGTAGCGTGGAATGGCAGACGGTGTCAAACGTCTTTGACAAGTCCAACGCTACTAGAATCGTTCTCTCACAGGGACGGTTTCGGTTAAAGCCATGAGTTATCTGAGTGTTTATGGCGTTAAGTGCTGTTGTTGTACTGTGCACTTTACGGAAACCATGCTGATGCTTCGCTGGGGTCAGGTGGTTTTAGAAGTACGGGAGTAGCAAGGCCTCGAGTGTCTTCGCTACCGGGGAAAGGAGTGTTATAGGACGATAGGAATCTCCTTTGTTGGCAAGTTTCCCCGGTTTGAGCAGTAGGACCACTCTCCCCACCTTCCAGGATGATGAGAGTGGCCATAGACAAATTGAGTACCTCCGTTAGGTACGCTACCCCCGCAGGTCCCAAATTTTTCAGCTTCAGCATGCATATTCCGCCGGGACCCATGGCTTTGGAGGCTTTCGCCTTCCCGATGGCCACCTGAACTTCACCGCAAGTGAAAGCAAGGGGGGCACAGGTTGTTGGCAGTTTGTGCAGCCTTCTGGTCACTCGACGCTTGGCTTTGTCCACCGGAGGATGCAGTATGAACTGACGGCTAAAATAGCTCGCGCATCGCTCCGGGTCCGACGAGGCATGGTCGCCGAAGGAAATTTCGACTGTGTCGTCGTGCTTCGTCGGATTAGACAATGACCTCACGGTTGACCAAAGCTTGCTCACACCAGAGGAGAAATTACAGGTCTTCAGATGCTCCTCCCACTTCTTCCGCTTATGTACGTTTACTAGTTGCCGAATCTCCGCGTTGAGATCCCTGATACGGGGATCTCCGTGATCGGCCTGACGAAGGCTCATCGGCTAGAACAGCCGCTTCGGCAGGGAAGTTTGGACGTGGGTCCGATATACATCCTGCCGGTATGAAGCGAGCTGCAGCAGCAGTGACAGCCCTGCGGAACCTACGTTCACCGAGATGGACGTCGGTTGGTGTGGGGAGCGCTGTGAAGGTGTTTTCGGTAAAACTTTACAGCTTTAGAAAAGTTGATATAGGTCCGGTGTTTGGCGGAGGCAAAGTCGGTTGGTTCATCTATCGAGATGACTATGGGTAGGTGGTCTGATGCTAGAGTCAGCATAGGTCGCCATGTTATGCTGTTTATCAGACCAGCGCTGACTATTGTGATGTCTGGCGAGCTACTGCAGTTACCCATAATCCTGGTGGGTGCGTCGTCGTTCATTGTGCAGAATGTCGAATCGTTGTTGTTGTTGTAGCGGCACTACTAAGCCCCGCCTGTTTCGGGTCAACTTTTAATCATTATCGTCAAGCTCAACTAACGGTAGGCCCAGGAAACGAGCTGTTTCGATGGGGTCGGACCAAAGGGAGTGAGGTGTTAGTTGAGTCGGATTGAGCTGGCATGTGAAGAGGTGGTTGGTGTCGTGTGGGGAGTCTCCACATGCCGGGCACTCATTTGGGATGTTTGGGTCGAGTCTGGACAGGTAGCTGTTTAGGCGGCTACAATATCCAGACCGTAACTGAGCCAGGGTAACGCGGGTCTCTCTAGGTAACTGAAGCTCCGTCTCTTCCACAGGTGGTGATTGGGCTCCGATAACGACATTCCTAGGCCGGGAGTCGAGGTAGGTGGAGACAGACTCCCTATGAATGTCGTTAATCGCTCGTCTGTACGTCATTGGGTCCAGTGGTTGGTCTGTGTAGGTCTGGACTGCGTCCTTGTACATGAATAGGTGCCCCCTGACGTGCCTGGGCGGAGGCTCCTCCTCCAGCAGTGGTCTGTTGGGGTGTTCACTTCTGTGACACCCCACAAGAAACTGCTTACAGAGCATCTTGTTGTGTTCCCTTACGGGGAGCACTTGGTCCTCACTGTGTGGGTGATGCTCAGGCGTCATCAGAAGGCACCCAGTCGCTGTCCGGAGTGCGGCGTTCTGACAAGTCTGTAGCTTCGTCCACTGCGTCCAACTAGTCCCCGGCGTCCAAACTGGCGCAGCATAATTTAGAACCGGCCGGCCAATTGCCTTGTATGTTGCCAACAACGTTTCTTTGTCTTTGCCCCAAGTGCTGCCGGCGAGCGACTTGAGGACCTTGTTGCGGCTCTGTACTTTGTTGACAACTGCGGTTGTGTGCGCGGAGAAAGAGAGCAGGCTATCAAAGGTAACCCCTAAAATTTTCGGGTTGTTCACCGTCGGTATTGGTGTGCCGTCGACGTGAATGCCTAATTCAAGCCTGACCTCCTTCGTCCAGGTGGTGAAGAGGGTCGCCGTTGATTTCGTTGGGGAGAGGGTTAGGCTCCTTGCAGTGAAGAAGCGAGAAAGGTTGGAGAGATAGCCGTTTACTTTTGAGCAGAGGTCATCAATTCCATTCCCAGACGCCAAAATCGTCATCAGCGTACGAGATCAGGGAAACTCCTTCAGGTGGCTGGGGGAGTTTCGAGATATAGAAGTTAAAAAGTAAGGGGGAGAGAACACCACCCTGTGGAACCCCTTGTTTTATTCTTCTAGGTTTCGAGGTTTGATCTCTGAAGATTCCTGATGATTGCCGACCACTCATATAATTCGCCGACCATCGCTTCAGTCCCTGTGGGAGAGAGGAGGCCTCAATGTCTTCTAGCAGCGTGGAATGGCAGACGGTGTCAAACGCCTTTGACAAGTCCAGCGCTACTAGGACAGTTCTCTCACAGGGGCGGTTTCGATTTAGGCCGCGGGTTATCTGGGTGTTTATGGCGTTAAGTGCTGTTGTTGTGCTGTGCACTTTACGGAAGCCATGCTGATGTTTCGCTGGGGTTAGGTGGCAGGTGAAGTATGGGAGCAGCAGGGCCTCAAGTGTCTTCGCGACCGGGGAAAGGAGCGTTATCGGGCGATAAGAGTCTCCTCTGTTGGCGGGCTTCCCCGGTTTCAGCAGTGGGACCACTCTCCCTGATTTCCACACATCAGGAATGATGAGAGTGGTCATAGACAAATTGAGGACCTCCGTGAGGTATGCTACCCCCACAGGCCCCAAATGTTTCGACATCAGCATACAGATTCCGTCGGGTCCAATGGCTTTGGAGGCTTTCGCCTTCCCGATGGCCCCCTTTACTTCACCGCTGGTGAAAACAAGTGGTGCATCGTTTTTGGGCAGTTTGTGCAGCCTCCTGGTCACTCGACGTTTGGCCTTGTCTACCGAAGGATGCAGTGTGAATTGCCGACTGAAATAGTTCGCGCATTTCTTCGGGTCCGATGAGGCGTGACCTTCGAATGAAATTTCCACTCTGTCATCACGCTTCGTCGGGTTGGACAAGGACCTCACGGTTGACCAGAGCTTACTCACACCAGAGGTGAAGTTACAGGCCTTCAAGTGCTCTTCCCACTTTGTCCGCTTGCGTTGATTTACCAGTTGCCGAATCTCCAAATTAAGTTCCCTCAAGCGAGGGTCCCCGGGGTCGACCTGGCGTAGGTGGTCACGCTCATTTGCTAGTACAGCTGCTTCAGCCGGGAAATTTGGGCGGACTTCCGCGATGCGTCCGGACGGTATGAAGCGAGCTGCTGCGGCTGTGACTACCTTGCGGAACTGGCGTTCGCCAGCATGTACGTCTGTGGGTGTGGGGAGGGCGGCGAAGCTGCTCTCGGTAACTTCCGCGAAGCCGTTCCAATCAGCTTTGTTGAAGTTGGTGTAGGTTCGGTGATCCGCGGGAGCAAAGTCGGTGGGCTTATTGATCGAGATGATTATGGGCAGATGGTCTGATGCTAACGTTAGCATAGGTCGCCATGATATGCTATTTATCAGACCAGCGCTAGCAATTGTTAGGTCTGGCGAGCTGCTGCAGCTGCCCAACATCCTGGTGGGGGCGTCGTCATTCATGGTGCAGAATGTCGAATCGTCTATCTGCTCAGCCAAACTGTTTCCCCTCCGATCATTGGCCAGGCTTGAGTGCCAAAGATCGTGGTGCGCATTGAAGTCACCTACTACCAATCGGTTTTCGCCTCTGAGTAGCGCACCTATGTCAGGGAGATATCCAGCCGGGCAGCAGGTGACAGGGGGTATGTACACGTTAAATATTTCGAGCTCGACATCGCCTGACCGGACAGCTATGCCCTGACATTCTAGGGTAGTGTCCCTTGGGTCGATGTCTTCTTCGATTAGCCGATACTGCACTGTGTGGTGTAGAATGAACGCTAGTCCACCACCATTATCTCGCTCGCAATCTTTACGGAGCACATTGTAGGCGGCGCAACCCAACAGAGTTGAGTTGCTGTGCAACTTCGTTTCTTGGACCGCAGCTATCAATATGCCGTGCCGACCCATGAAGACTGCTATCTCCTCAATCTTGCTCTGGAGTCCGTTGCAGTTGAGTTGGAGTACGTTCATGTGCCTTGGGAGGCTGGTCGCGATACGGGGGGTCAGAGAAGTGTGGGGCCTACCTTGGGCCTGTTGCGCCTGACGCAGTTGCTGTTGCAGCCTGATGGTAGGTGACTGCGATATGGGCGTTGTTGTCTGCGTCGGCGGTGCACTACAGCAAGGGGCGCTGTAGTTTGTAGTCCATTCGCGAGTGGTGCGTAGACCAGAACATAGCCGGAAGTGGCACCAGCCAAGGCATGTGTTGCATTTGACTGATGTCACATTCCGGTATATTCTGTTCTGGCACACGGAGCAGATGGTGTGGGCAACCAGTAGCTGCTGGTTTGCTCGCGCTCGCGAGTGGGACCGGCCGGTAGGTTGTGTGGGAGGGGTGTGTTGGGAGGTTTGCTGTTGCTCAGGGGAGCTTCTAGGGCCGTGCAGGCTCTTCGGGTGCTAGGTCGCACCCGTGCATTACGCGAGTGGGTAGCCGTGGAGGCTGATTGTGCCATTTGGCTTGAGCAACAGGGAGCCACAAAGTTTGTGGTCCACTCCCGGTGAGACCTAAGGCCAGAGCAGGTTCTTAGGTGACTCCACCCGTTGCAGGAGTTGCACCTAACCGAAGTGGAGTTCGGGTGGAGTCGATTCTGGCAAACACAGCAGAAGTAAATTTCAGGTCCGGGGTTGGGCTCTACGCCCGCCCGGAGAAGAAGGATGCGGAGCAATCCGGCTGCAAGGTATTGCTCCATGGACGGATAATGATTAATGGGTATCGCCGATCTAGACGGGGTTAGATCGCCGAAACAACAGCCCTTGGTCGGGTGAAACCCGAGTCATTCCGGTACGTAGAACCGGCTGTCGTGGGAATGATCTATCTGCTCAGCCAAGTCTGTTCCCCTACGATCGTTTGACAGGCTTGAGTGCCAAAGATCGTGGTGCGCATTAAAGTCACCTACTACCATACGGTTTTCACCTCTGAGGAGCGCACCTATATCAGGGTGATATCCTGCCGGGCAGCAGGTGACAGGGGGTATGTATATGTTAAATATTTCGAGCTCGACATCGCCTGACCGGATAGCGATGCCCTGACATTCTAGGGTGGTATCCCTGCGGTCGATGTCTGCTTGGATAAGACGATACTGCACGGTGTGGTGCGTGATGAACGCTAAGCCACCACCATTATCTCGCTCGCGATCTCGACGGTGCACGTTGTACCCGGCGCAATTCAACCAAGTTGAATTGCTGTGCAACTTCGTCTCTTGGACCGCAGCTATCAATATACCATGCCGACACATGAAGACGGTTATCTCCTCAATCTTGCTCTGTAGCCCGTTGCAGTTAAATTGAAGGAGCTTCATGTGGTTCGGGAGACGTGTCGTGATGTGGGGTGTAAGTGAAGTGTATGTTCTTGCCGCCGTTGGCTGTGTGTGCTGCTGTGGTGATTGCCGCCCTGTGGTGGTGGCGGGGGGCGTCGCAATTGGGGTCTGCGACCGAGCAGCCCAACACGGGCCCTCGAAGTTCCCAGTCCAATCTCGCGTGGTACGCAGACCTGACTGATGTCACATTACGGAATATCCTGGTCTGACATACCGTGCAGATTGTAGGGGGAACCAGGAGTTGTTGGCGGCGGCGTGTGGGTGGTGGTGCGGTTGTGTGTGTTATGTGGTCTGTAGTGGATGTGGTACGGTCTGTGGTGTTATTATGTTGTTGTGTTGTGGTGACTGTGTGAGGCTGCTGTGTGAGTGTGTGAGGCTGCTCGGGCGGACGGTGGTTAGCCGTGGAGGCTGCTCTGTTTGAGCAACAGGGGGCCGGCATACACAGCAGGTGTAGGTTTCTGGCCCTGGGTTTGACTCGATGCCAGCCCTGAGGAGGAGAATACGTAGTGAATGTAGCCCTATGGACGGACAACTTCTAAGATACTTCGCCGACCTAAACGGGGTTAGATCGCCGAAACAACAGCCCTTGGTCGGGTAAAACCCGAGTCATTCCGGTACGTAGAACCGGCTGTCGTGGGAATTTCGCCTTTGTCGAGAATTTCGCTTTTAAATTGTCCTCTAAAATTTCAAACTTTGTTTACGTATATAGATTTCAAAGCCAACAAGCTTGTTTTTTTCTCGGGTACAATTACTTGTCCAATAAGCCGTGGTGCGGAGCATGGTACAATAATTACACGTATTGTCTTCCCAGAGAGTTTTGCTTCGTAGTGAAATAAAAAGGTGACATCAGAAGCTGTTTTTGTACTATTTGTTGACGCTCATACTCCGGTCATGTATTTGAGGTTAGTAGAAAAGGGAATATTTTGGTACCCCTTACTACTTGTTTAGTACTTTATTAAAATCGTAGTACTGGAGTAACAATAAATCAGCAATTAATTATTATTTAATTAATGAAACATAGAACAATAATTATTAGACATTAGGGCGCCATACGATAATTTTTATTGTCGGAAATCCGAAAAGAAAAAAGAAAATCTTGTCTATTATTTTTAAAATATTTATTTTTAATTTGGTAAAGGACTAAAAAACTTTTGGAAGCAAACATGTTTTGGTATGTGTTGATCCCTACTTATCCATTTTATATTCCCTCTTATCGGCTAGGAAATAATGCTTCAGGCGAGAGTTGAAAGCTGAAAGAGAACTTGATGAACAAGAGAGAAACACCATTTATCGCTGGGTATTTTCAAGTTTTATTGAATGTTTTATGTGCATATTTTTTAGTTTTAGATGTTTATTAAATGTACATGTTTTTCGAATTTATAATGCATTGGCCTTGCTAGTTTACATGTTTACTTCAGAGAATTTTGGAGTCATAAATATTTCTGACCTCGCCAATGCACTATATGTATATGATTTCTAATTGTTATTACAACGTCGTTTGTTGTTTAAAAATTTCATGCGGAAATACAACCTGCATGTGAAAAACTTTTTCTTTACTGTTTCTGGCAAATCAACCAGCTCGGATTTTTTAAGCATCGTTGCCATGAGACCTCTGCCACAATATATTTTGGCCCCATTCACGTCATGAAATATTTTTTTCCAGACCTTTAACTTTTAGACGAATTGAGCGCTCGGCTTCACCAGCCCACCCCTTGATAACTTGTGCACCCAAGTAAATGTTTGGTCTTGGGACCGAATACCATCGAGGTGGAGTTTTCGAATGATGTAACCACCCAGATGCTCAACCGCGTCTTCGTGGTATTGGTCCATATCATCATTTCATCTACGCTAGGTTTACGTAAACCTAGCTGACCCACACACTTTTGCCAATTTCTAGGAAACCAATGGAGCTACTAAATTTGTTTAAGTGGCGTTGAAGAATACCCAAAAGACACCTAATTCCTGCATATATGTATTTCGAAATTTTGAAACAAAAATTTAAAGGTTGTTCAGCTAGGTTAACAGCGCTAAGCTAGCTGAAAAAACACATTTTTGCGAATTTCTCGGAAACCAATGGGGCTACTAAATTAGTTTTAGTGGTGTTGTAGAACACCTAAAAGACACCTAATTCCAGCATATATTTGGAAAATTTAAAACCTAAATTTAAAGATGGGTCAGCTAGGTTTACGTAAACATTTTTGCCAATTTCTGGGAAACCAATGGAGCTACTAAATTAGTTTTAGTGGCGTTGAAGAACACCCAAAATACACCTAATTCCTGCATATATGTATTTCGAAATTTTGAAGCAAAAATTTTAAGGTTGTTCAGCTAAGTCAACAGCGCTAAGCTAGCTGAAAAACACATTTTTGCGAATTTCTCGGAAACCAATGGAGCTACTAAATTAGTCTTAGTGGCGTTGAAGTACACCCAAAAGACACCTAATTCCAGCATATATTTGGAAAATTTAAAACCTAAATTTAAAGATGGGTCAGCTAGGATTACGTAAACATTTTTGCAAATTTCTGGGAAACCAATGGAGCTACTAAATTAGTTTTAGTGGCTTTGAAGAACACCCAAAAGACACCTAATTCCTGCATATATGTATTTCGAAATTTTGAAACAAAAATTTAAAGGTCGTTCAGCTAGGCCAAAGCGCTAAGCTAGCTGAAAAACAAATTTTTGCGAATTTCTCGGAAACCAATGGAGCTACTAAATTAGATTTAGTGGCGTTGAAGAACACCTAAAAGACACCTAATTCCTGCATATATGTATCTCGAAATTTTGAAACAAAAATTTAATGGTTCAGATAGGTTAAGCGCTAAGCTAGCTGAAAACACAAATTTTTGCGAATTTCTCGGAAACCAATGGAGCTACTAAATTAGTTTTAGTGGCGTTGAAGAACACATAAAAGACACCTAATTCCAGCATATATATGGAAAATTTAAAACCTAAATTTAAAGATGGGTCAGCTAGCAGCACACATTTTTGCGAATTTCTCGGAAACCAAAACTAAATTACATTTAGATTAGATTTAGTTTAATTACAGCATATATTTGGAAAATTTAAAAATTAAATTTAAAGATGGGTCTGCTAGGTTTACGTAAACCTAGCTGAACCACACATTTTTACGAATTTCTCCGAAACCAATTTAGCTACTAAATTAGGTTTAGTGGCGTTGAAGAACACCTAAAAGGCACCTAATTCCTGCATATATGTATTTCGAAAATTTAAAACAAAAATTGAAAGGTTGTTTAGCTGGGTTAACAGCGCTAAGCTAGCTGAAAAACAAATTTTTGCGAATTTCTCGGAAACCAATGGATCTACTAAATTAGTTTTAGTGGCGTTAAAGAACACCTAAAATACACCTAATTCCAGCATATATTGGGAAAATTTAAAACCTAAATTTAAAGATGGTTCAGCTAGGTTTACGTAAACCTAATTCCTAGCTAATTTTTATTGATTTTTGACGACTTGGGTCTGCTAGGTTTACGGATGTGCTCTCATTGCACCAAAGACGTGCTCCACTGCATCCTGGTTGAGGCGGTAAGTGAGGATATACCTCCTTCCATACCTCTCTTGGACATACTGGAACAAACCTTTTAGTGATGCATTGGTCATCAGAACACCTTTTTGGCAAGACAAAAGTGTAGTGAAACCGCGCCCTCACATTCAATGCCAACCAATTCATGGACTCTTAAATGGAGTTTTGCGGCACCAAGTCCAGCCCATATGGTTTCCTTGCCGGATTGCACTGCGGAGTCCTCAGCTTGCTGTTGAGAAGGTCGAACCAGTTGTCGATGACTTCAATAAAGTCTGCTGTCTCGAGCGGATTTGTCAGTTGTGAACCCATTACATATCAACGTCTTATTGCACTGGCAGTGCTATGCGATAGTAATTTTGCCGCAAGTTTCACTTTTTGTCGACCATCGCGCTGATCAGTGAGGACATTGACGTACATCTCATAACTTGGTCTATCGTTTCTGCGCATATTTGTTTGTTTTGGAAAATATACCCGTTGTCCAGGAAATGGTTCCGAAGTAATTTCAAAAGGTGAGGCGCGTCTGCAAAGACTAAAACTTTGTCACCGTCACCGCTTGGACTCGAAAACCATGTCTTTTCTGTATGAATAAAATAGTAAAAAAATTATTATTAATTATTACAATTAATGAAAGCACGTAATTGTTTTAATTACTAATAGTAATGCAAATTTAACAGCTCTAATTTTATAATTACCCGTGGACACGTTAACGCTACGCGCACACTGCAGCCGGCATTGGCCGAATTGTGCTCGGCCGATATCGGCTATATGCGGCGATATGAATAAACCCTTGTGATTATATGAGCGCTCTCACACATAAACCGATAACCGAACCGACATCGGCCGTTGACGTCCATCAGTGACGATAAATTCAAACATGTTTGTTTTTCTCGCCCGATGTCAGGTGAAAAGTACCAAAATGGACTGCGAAAAATTAACTTATTGGGTGCAAAACAAAAAAATTACCTATAAAATCACATGTTTAGAGTATGTCAATTAAATTTTATCAAAATTTTCACTGCTTACAAAATCTAAATGAAAACTAGATTTGTGCTTACAAATACGGTCGGCAAATAATCTGGTTAAGTGTGCGCATCAGTTCGGACGGTCAAATTGTTCGTCAAATTGTTGTTATTCTTTCCTAAGAGCTCGGTTGGCACTTCCCAGTATCGGATACGATGCCACCGACAGGATAGCCTGCATTTTCTAACTGGGAAATTAGGCCTTCCAGAACGCTTTTTGTCATCTTGGAGTCGAAAGCGTAAAAATCGGGTTGTTTCCAAGATTGCTTGAGTCCTCTTGCTATAACCATTTGCACCTATCTTGCAGGCTTCCTCACCGTGTCCATAAATGATGGGGCAACTGCCATCTCGTCGAAGACAATGAGGCACACTCTGTCGGCTAGCTCCATATTCGTGCTTGCCGCGTGCATTTCGTTTAAAACGAATTTTAAAATGCCGTCGTGAAACTTCAGTGCTGAAGCCATTTCGACAAAGTGGACGCCGAGGGCAACGGTAAACCCTTACGGAGCAAATGGTTGTATGCCCTAGGACCTGCTGCATGTAATGGTATTGCCCACGCGATATCTTCATAAATATACCCGATGTATGTTTTTGGCAGGGTTTCCTAACGGACTTGATATTCTGTGAAATTCAAGTTGATACCACTTCTGAAAGCTTTCAACTCGTTGGCTTCTTTCAACTGCGCAGCCACCTGCTCTTTTAGCATTGTGATTTGCGCTTTTAAATCTAAATTTTCAAGTTGCATCGCAACAGTGAGCTCAAGACTATAAAAATATAAATATGTTGGCATTAATATTTCTTTATATGTATGCATTTTTTTTCATACTCGGTTTGTGTTGAAGCATCCTTTTTTGAAGTGATTATGGGAACTGGTGCTTTCCAAGAGGATAAATATTCCACCCTCATCGGGATGGCATCCTTTCGCAACCTTTTGCGTTTAGCACCAGGTTCCATATCGAAGTCACATTTGTCAAAATGTAATTCGCAAACTCTAGAGTTGGGTTTAAGTTCAACACACCCGGCCTCACTCCATTTTTTTCTGTTAATTTCTTCTGCGGAACTTGAAAACGACTTACCCCTGCACTTGGCCATGTCGTATGGCACAAAGCACAAGGTACTATTGACATATTCTCATTCCCACGACAGCCGGTTCTACGTACCGGAATGACTCGGGTTTTACCCGACCAAGGGCTGTTGTTTCGGCGATCTAACCCCGTTTCGGTCGGCGAAGTATCTCAGAAGTTGTTCGTCCATAGGGCTACATTCGCTACGTTTTCTTCTACTCAGGGCTGGCATCGAGTCAAACCCAGGGCCAGAAACCTACACCTGCTGTGTATGCCAGAGACGACTACACCACAACTCCACCTCAGTCAAGTGCAATGCTTGCGAGGGGTGGAGTCACCTCAGAGTGTGCTCAGGACTACGGACACATCGGCAGTGGACCACGGCGTTTGTGGCCCCCTCCACGGCTAACCCCAGTCCACCTGAGCAGTCCCACACAAACACCACAGCACAACAACATAACACAATAGACCACACCACAACCACGACAGACCACAGAGCACACCCAACCGCACCACCACCCACACGCCGCCGCCAACAACTCTTGGTTCCTCCTACAATCTGCACGGTATGTCAGACCAGGATATTCCGTAATGTGACATCAGTCAAGTGCAACACCTGCCTTGGCTGGTGCCACTTTAGGGCATGTTCAAGTCTGCGCACCACGCGAGACTGGACGAGGAACTTCGAGGGCCCGTGTTGCGCTGCACAGTCGCAAACCTCAACCGCGACGCCACCCACCACCACCCTAGGGCGGCAACCACCTCAGCAGCGCACACAGCCAAATGGCGACACGACCACACACATCTCTCACACCCCGCATCACCACACGTCTCCCGAACCACATGAAGCTCCTTCAATTTAACTGCAACGGGCTTTAGAGCAAGATCGAGGAGATAACCGCCTGGGAAGGCATGGTATACTGATAGCTGCGGTCCAAGAGACGAAGTTGCACAGCAATTCAACATTGTTAGTGGTTGACACGAACTCGTAAAGAAATTTCTGTACGAAAAATAAAGAAAATTCTGAAAAAAGTCTGCAAGAAATTCTTCACATAGCAGCATTCTTCCGAAATTTCGTAAAAGAATGGAAGTGTGCGTAATTTATTTCATTTTAGAAAATTCGGCAAAAAATCGGATGGGATCTTTCCGAATTCTTTAAAATTTCTTTACGATTCAGAATACTCTGAAAAAATGGTTTGCAGGGTTTTCACAATTGTTGTTTGAGATTAAAAATAAGAATGTGTGTGTGAGCCTGAGGTCGAATTTTAAAATTATATTGCTGGCAAACGTCAGACTGCCTCTCAATGATTTTACCTTATAATGTTTTTTATCATGCCTGTCATTATTGTACCATGATGTGGAGGCATGGTACGATAATTACAGGTATTGTCTTCCCAGAGAGTTTTGCTTCACATCGAAATTCGTGCTCCCTATTTTCATTTTGACGCAGTTCAATGTTGATTCTTTTACTTTTATTTGGCTTTCCCTTTTGTTTTCACTCAATTTTATTTTTATAATTCTTCAAAACAAAAAAAAAAACGTTTGAAATGAAGTGATCCAGGATGCAATAATGAAAGGTGTTGTACGTTGTGACAGCTCGAAATCGAACTACCTTAGGTCAATATTGTATTTTGGAAGTACAAGAAAAACGGGAAGAAAAAAAGCCCTTTAGTTGAAAAAGTACTAAATTTTATGCCTTCTCAACAGCGTTCCGATTATCTGAATAGGTATA
>NW_023458556.1:87968894-87969932 GCF_013731165.1 Rhagoletis pomonella | reverse complement strand
CATTTTGACGCAGTTCAATGTTGATTCTTTTACTTTTATTTGGCTTTCCCTTTTGTTTTCACTCAATTTTATTTTTTATAATTCTTCAAAACAAAAAAAAAAACGTTTGAAATGAAGTGATCCAGGATGCAATAATGAAAGGTGTTGTACGTTGTGACAGCTCGAAATCGAACTACCTTAGGTCAATATTGTATTTTGGAAGTACAAGAAAAACGGGAAGAAAAAAGCCTTTTAGTTGAAAAAGTACTAAATTGTATGCCTTCTCAACAGCGTTCCGATTATCTGAATAGGTATATATCGTCGTTTAAAGTTCAAAACCGCGTATCGTCATTCTGCAAAACCGCGTAACTGGCATTAGCTGCCAAAAATTGGATTTGCTCACACAAGCTCTTGGCTCAATCCTTATCCATTCGTTCTGAAATATACTGGTCAGGTATGCGATTCCTTTATAAAAAAGAGAACCATTTTGAAATGTGAGTGTTTTTACTCTATAGAAGATAATTAACATAATTCACATACGCGGTTTTGCATTTTGTTGATACGCGGTTTTGTACTTTAAACGACGATATATGGCTTGGTAGTCCCATAAAGTTGTAGATAACACTGTGAGACCAATGGTAGGGGTCAGTAAAAAAGAAGTTATACGTGTCCCGGCGTTTCGCTGGGTCACGTCTAGGAATCGAGATATATCGATTTGAAGTTAGTAACTATCATATAGGGGAAATTGTCACCTTTGGTGGTCTTTTTTTTGACATAACTCGAGAACCACAAGTCCGATTTTGCTCAAACAAATTTAAAAAAATTAAAAATTACAATTCCTTTAATCTGTTCATATAACGTTTTTCTATATAATCAACAGTTTTGCCGGTAAAAATAAATGTATGAAGAAAAAAAATATTAAATATTAAAATTAAACTAAAATATTAAATTTTTTTTATTTTTTAAATTCATAAAAAATCCAAAACGGAAAAAGGCAAGTCGTATTACTTTCTGTTATGTAGTGTTCGACACGAGTGGTTGCTTTGTACTGAATCTTCT
>NW_023458556.1:87947472-87968494 GCF_013731165.1 Rhagoletis pomonella | reverse complement strand
AAATCGATATATCTCGATTCCTAGACGTGACCCAGCGAAACGCCGGGCCACGTATAACTTGTTTTTGACCGATATAACATTTCCCGTTGGTTTCATCCCATCCCGATTTTGACTGTCGCATAGTGTAATTAAAATAATAAAATCAGGCGTGTTTTTATTCACAGGAATGTGATAATATGCTTAAAATTTTTGGGCTGATGAATACCCGCTAGAACAGTATATGCCAAATTCCTTATATAAGCCGCATCACTAAGAAAATTATCCCTTGTGAATTTGAAATGTTTCCCTTATATTGTACAGGCCAAATAGAGTAGTTCATTTACGTGTGATATTTTGTCCCCCTCTTTCAAATTGGCTTCTTGTGCGCATATATCAGGTTTGATAGCTGTTGACCATACTAATAATGCCTCATACTCAGTTTTACTAGATCAATTCGTGTTCTCGAGAAAAAAAATTTCACGATTCAAAAATCTGAGTGTAGCGCCCAAGTTCTTCTCAAAATTTTGAAAATTCTTCGTTTTTTTGGCCTATATTTGCTTTGTATGGTATTTGCCGCAAAATATAGGCCAAAAACGATAAATGTTCCAAATTTGGAGAAAAAAGAATTTTCAGATTTTTGGATTGTGAAAATTTTTTTCTCGGAGAACACGAATTGATCTAGTAAATCTGAGTATGAGGCATTATTGGTATGGCCAACAGTTATCAAACCTGATATATTCGCACTAAGGTTTTTTTGTGTTCCACAGTGTTATATAAGGGAAACTTTGAGGAATCATATAAAAAATTATACATTACCCAAGTTCACGTACATCCAAGTTCGAGTCAAACAGCAAGCTTTTTAATGTTTTATTTATTTGTTTTTGAAATTAACAATATATTTCAGAATTTATAATTAATACGTTGTGTTCATTTTAGTAAATCCACTTTGATTTTTAATTGTACAAAATTTATTATATACATACAGTATCGGTCATATCAATAGCAACCCCATTTCAAAGTGATATTATTTCCCTCTCATGGTAATTTATTTCTAAGAATTTGCAATAAAAATAAAGTTCAATTTCTAACAAAACCCATATAAACCCAGTTTTAAAACTTCGTAGAAAACTACAAAAAATACAACAAATTTTCACCCAAAATTCACACTTTTTTCTCAGAAGTGTTAGAATTTTTTTGAGCACTCAGTTTTATAGCCCCTTCAATTTTAGTCTTATTATATGCAAGTTTGAAGTGGCTAAAAATTACCGTTGATTTTTTAGAATCGATATAAAAACAAATCGTGTTTAATCGGCTTCCATATACCGAAAAATGCGACTATATATCGAATGCTGAGTGGAATATCGACCTATCTCGGCAGCCAGGTCGAAAACGCTCGATATCAGGGCACTGTCCCAAAAGTTTTGGAATCAGTTTTCAAACAGAAGCTCAATTTCGCAGTGAAAAGTTTAATTTGCCCTTACCAGCACGGGTTTGTTAGTGGGAGGTCGACTGTCTCCAACCTTGCTATATTCATGGAGGACTGTGTTTCTGCGATGCAGTCAGGTCTACAAGTGGACGTTGTGTACACAGACTTTTCGAAGGCGTTCGACAGAGTTTCGCATAAAGTCTTAATTAATAAGTTATCGCGATTGGGTTTTCACTCAACTTTTCTGGAATGGATTAATTCCTATCTGTCAGATAGGCGTTGTACAGTTGCTTTTGATAACGTACTCTACACTCCTTGTGTAGCTACGTCGGGTGTTCCCCAAGGCAGTATCTTGGGCCCTCTTTTATTTGTCTTATTCATAAATGATATTTGATCATGCTTCCAGTATACTAAGTATTTATTATATGCTGACGATCTAAAGGTTTACTCAGCGATCAGAACCTCACAAGACTTTTTTGCTGCAAGCTGAGCTTAATAACCTGCATTCTTGGTGCTCTCTTAATTCCTTATTTTTAAACGTTAGTAAATGTTCCTATTCCACTTTCACCAGAAAGCTTCTTACCGTTCAAACCAATTACAATATTGGGGGCCACGATCTTAATTATGTCGCAGAGGTTAAAGACTTAGGGGTTTACTTCGACTCAAAATTAACCTTCGCAACCCATATTAATTACGCAATTTCCAAAGCTTATGCAATGCTAGCATTCGTACGTCGTAATGGTCAGTTGTTTAAGGATCCCTATACTCTGAAGCTTCTTTATGTCACGTTAGTGAGATCTAGGCTAGAGTATGCGTCTTTCATTTGGCGTCACTATCAGGCCGTCTATATAAACCGGATTGAGAAGATTCAAAAAGTTTTTATTAAATTTGCCTTGCGTTCTCTAAAATTTTCTGAGCCTATACCTCCGTATACTTCTCGTTGTCAACTTCTTAATTTAAGTTCGTTAAATACTAGGCGTTCTTTCCTCGCAGCCTCTTTTGTGGCCAAAATATTGGAGGGCACAGTCGATTGTCCTAATCTTTTGGATAAGTTAGCATTAAACGTTCCGTCTCATAATCTGCGTCGTGTTTCTTTATTCTACCTGGGATTTCCAAAAACTAACTATGTAAAATTCTCGCCATTGTTCAGAACCCTTTCTGAGCTAAATGTGCTCTCTGAATATGATCCGTCTCTCTCATTTGGAACAGTTCGTTTTGTCCTACTTAATTATTTTAGGTAGTGTATAAGCTCTCTTGTTTTATAGTCAGTAAGGATTTTATTCCATTTGATTAAATAAATAAATAAATTTTCAACACCCTATTTCGAAATTTGGCTGGAAAACGCCCTATTTTAGAATTTGATTGAAAAATGCCCTATCTCAGAACTCGGTTCAAAAACACCGTATCTCAGCTGGCGATCCAAAAACGCCCTATCTCAGCACATTTTCGAAGTATTTTCATTTGAGATAGGACTTTTTTGAACCGAATAATAATAATAACATACTATATATATATTTAGTTTCAACATAAAAAAAATTATGTACACATTATTAATTGTCTATACATATCTAAGTCAATATATGTGATATATATGTACATACATCTACATATCGTCGTTTTAAGTACAAAACCGTGTATCAATAAAATGCAAAACCGCGTATCAAGATAATGCAAACCCACGTATGCGAGGTTGCATAAATTATTTTCTAGAGGGTAAAAACACTCATATTTCAAAATGGTTATCTTTTTTTAAAAAGCAATCGCATTTTTGGCTAGTATATTTCAGGAAGAATGGATAAGGATTGAGCCAAGAACTTGTGTGAGCAAATCCCATTTTTAGCAGCAATGTTTTGTACTTTGAACTACGATGTGTATTCACAGGAACGCAGTAATCTAATACACGGGTGAAGCAGGAACGCCGCACAGCAGAAGCATACAAACAATCTGCAAATAAATGGCTTTTTAGGTTTTTAACAAACAAAAACCTGGTTTCAACTTACTTCAACGTGTCTAAAGCACAACGCACACACTAATGCAAAGGCGCAACAGGGACGCAACACTATAAAACACGGGCGGAGAAATACACAGGCGGAGCAGGAACGCAGCACAGCAGAAGGGCCCACAAAATCTGCGAATAAATGGTTCATTAGGTTTTGAAATAACAAAGAGCTGGTTCCAACTTACTTCAAAATATCTGCAGGATGATGCACACAATCAAATTCGGCCGCAGCTGCAGTTCACCAGAGAATGCTGCAAATGGAATGGTTCATCAATGAAGTCAAAATAATATATTGTAACCTACGTGTATTAGCTCTTAATTACAATACCAGCACAGGTCGGCCAGGAAAACACTAAGGAAATGACCTAATAAATGCAAAATTATAATTTACTTGTAAAATAATTCGGTTTTATTACAATACTTACCAAATTTCACGATACAAATGCCAGCGAATAAGAACAAAACGCACAACGAAAATTGAATCAATGTAGCTTGTTTAGAATTTTTTCTAATATTTTGGGAAATGTTCAGTGAAATTAGCAAAGAAACAACACAGTTTCTCCTAAGGAAGTTCAAGATGGCGGATTAGAGCGAGAAGT
The DNA here is from genome assembly GCF_013731165.1 of Rhagoletis pomonella. Taxonomy (NCBI): domain Eukaryota; kingdom Metazoa; phylum Arthropoda; class Insecta; order Diptera; family Tephritidae; genus Rhagoletis; species Rhagoletis pomonella. Next base: position 87,964,491 of record NW_023458556.1, on the reverse strand, counting down.
TGCCAACGTATAACACCTTTCATTATTGCATCATGGAAGTGATCCATAAAAATTTTGAATTTATGTACTAAGAAAAAAATTTTTTTCAGCTTTTTCAAATTAAATAAGCCTCTGCAAGAGGGTTTGTTTAAAAAATACGTGCACATATAATGGTATATGGGGGGTATGGAAATATCCCTTTTCCTTAGCAGTAAACCTTTTAGTGTGGGCAACAATGATGTTTTTCAAATAAGGCAGATCGGAATATGCGCTCTCTGGGAAGACAATACCTGTAATTATTGTACCATGGTGTGCAGGCAATTTTCAAAATTTGTGAAGGGAGAATATATTCATTAGGTGAAACTACGGCAAAAAGAATTTGCTGATTGTATGAGGGATTGTATCTTCAGCATGAGAAACTCCAAATAAGAAGGCTACCATGAGAATGTTGTAAAAGTAAAGAAGTTCTCAAAGATGGAAGGGAAGTGAAACCTTTCGAAAGCTCGCTTTGCAATTGAGCTCATTCCGGATGCTACTCACTGCATTGTGCTTGTCCGAAATCCGGGTCTGAAAATAATCCGTTACCACTCGTGATTCAAAAATAGTCGGATATTTTTATCATGTTTTCCCGCGTAGGAATGTTTGTAACAAATTTTGCGGATAAAAAATCCCGAGCACAAAATACAAATTTTTGGAAAAATATTCGACAAATGTTTGATGTTACAACTGAATATTTATGTGCTGCTTTCACAAAAGATCGAATCGAAAATTATATGCCAAATAGAGATGCAGCTTCAGGGCTAATAAATCTAGTAACATTGAAAAGTTTTTAAAATCCTCCAGCTTTTGCGGAAAAAAAGTAAAATAATTTTTTGTCCCGTAATCGGTTGCCATAAATATGGTCACCTTATATATGTAGCTATAAGTGGCATCGATACCTTTGCGAACGTTCACTGCTGTCGTTCTCGTTCATAAGTGAACGTAAATGCTGCGGTAAATATTCGCGGAAACTGGTGTGGCTAGAGATACTATGCAATCTATGCGAAGGCAATTTTTTTAAATTGCATAAGATTTGCACTGTTCATTCCACTTTCAAAAATTAGGTGTCAAATGAAAGGGCTTGGCTTCTGGATGTGCAGTAAGGATATATTTTTTAATGGGGTTGCCACCTGCGTTTAAAATTATGATATTTACACCGTTCTCCCGATTTTCAAAAATGAGGTGTCAAATGAAAGGGATTGGCCTCTAGATGTGCAGTAAGGATATATTTTTTTAATTAGGTTGCTACCTGTGTTTAAAATTATGATATCTACACCGTTCTCCCGATTTTCAAAAATGAGGTGTCAAATGAAAGGGCTTGGCCTCTAGATGTGCAGTAAAGCTGAAATTAGTCAAGAACGCAGAACGTATACTTAAACGCAGTCTGTATACGCAGAATTTTGTCGATTACAGGAGCCCTCAGTGTTGCTTACTACAGTGTTGCCACTCATCAATGCATTTTCATAAACTTACCTTTTCAACTACAATTTTTCGTACTATAATAGATCGTAGCTAAATACAAACTGCTTAGTTTTCAACAAAAAACCTTATTCAATAGTAAATTTCAAATATTTTAAATGTATTTTGAATAGGAATTTATAACTTTTTTACCATCTGCAAAACTGACGAAGTGGCAACCATCTATAGAAGGAAGAAATCAGCTGACACGGAAGAATCTAAATTCCGCAGATTTCTGCGCTACGGGCTACAACTACAGACAAATTCTGCAGTGTTGAGTTTTCATTTACATGGCGCTCTGGTAAGACAGATCGTGTCAGCTGACTCGGGTTTGCGTACCGGTAGGTTTACGTTCTTGACTAATTTCAGCTTTAGGATATATTTTTTAATAGGGTTGCCACCTGCGTTTGAAATTATAATATTTACACCGTTCTCCCGATTTTGAAAAATGAGGTGTCAAATGAGTGGCCTTGGCTTCTGGATGTGCAGTAAGGATATATTTTTTTTTTAATAGGGTTGCTACCTACGTTTAAAATTATGAGATTTACACCGTTCTCCCGATTTTCAAAAATGACCAAAATGATGATGCAACCATCTGCAAACAAAGTACATACATACACACATACACATGCATGCATAAGCAAACGCAATTTTAACATGCTTTGGTAAGAACAACTATCTGCGTAGGAATGCCCAAGCTAGTTGGCGAAAACGGCATTTACAAAAAATATAAACCCTCTTGCACACCCGTAGGCAAAACCTCTTTATTTGACCCCACGTTTTTTAAAACCGGGCAAACGTGTAATCATTATAACTTTTTGAGAGAAGGCAACCCTATTCAAAAATAAAAGCCTTGGTGTACTTCTAAAGGCCAGGCAATTTCATTTGATACTTTTTTCGATCTTGAGGCTTGAGTTTTGTTTCGTTAATTTAGCTCTGAAACGAAACGAAATTATTTTGATAAGTTTTTTTTTGAGCATCAACAAAACGAAATCGATTCATATAGTTTGTTGAGCATCTCTGAAAATAACATCAAACTTGATACTGCCAGACAGTGGAAATTTTTAATAATAAAAGCGGATTTTTGATTCGCAGAGAACACCTTTCTGCGTAGGCGATCTTCGGCCGCACTTAGGAATTATAACCCTCACTAAGTAGAATTCTGCCTTCTGTGTTGCCGAAGAAGAGGGGACGAACCCCTTTTGCGGAGAACACCTTTGTGCTTAGGCGGCGTATTGATTTTTTAAAGCACCACCACTTTTTATTAAAAACTTTCAATACATATTGAAGTATTAAATTTAAAGAAAAGCGCCGCAGGCGAAAATTTGTAAAAAAAAATCGAGCGTTTTGATATTACAAATTTTCAATATTTATTGAAATATTGAATTAAAAAATGAAAATGAAATGAAAAAATGAATTTGGGGAAAAAAACGTCTTACCACATTAAACTCATTTTTCTTTCAATCAAAGGATACTTTTTTCATACCAGTTTGTATTTAACAAAAGTAAAAAAATAAACACATGCTATGTGATGACTCATGCTTACAAAGTAATACCGAAGTACTGCACATTAAAACTGGTATTCTCGAGAAAGCAAAATCTAACCGCAACTAACGGAAATGAATTTTAAAGGGGAAGAGTGATACTAAATGATGCCCTAAGTAGAAATGAGCAAAAAAATTTTTGTTTTCATAATAATAATGATAATAGATTGGCGCTTACACATATGTTAGAGTTTGGCTCTGATTTGTGGCGTGCGCTTTGATGTCACGCAAAGTGGAGGGACCTACAGTTTTACGCCGATTTCGAACGGCGATTGTATTTTTATGAGAAGCTGTTTTTCATGGCAGAAATACACCCCTAGGTTTGCCATTGCCTGCCGAGGGGCGCCCGCTGTTAAGAAAAATCCTTTTTCTAAATTTGTTTGCGATGTTGCTTTACCAGTGCTTGAACCCAGGCGCTGCGGAGTGAAAGCGCGCACTGCTTACCACTACACCACAGCGGCCGTAATAATGTAACAGCGCAAAAAAATCTACAAGAAACGATGTGGTGGTTAAAATATTCAAAATTTGCCGAACTGTGTAATAAATCCAATTTGTACATAATAATTATAATAAAACAAAATAAATTTAATAATTGAATAATTGTAATTATAATTAGAAAAGAAAAAAAATAAATACTTAACTTATTTACCTGCGTACTAGCATTTTCAACGCGAATACAATTTAACAAGAAGGTGCATTTATATTTGTAAATTCAGTGCTGCCACAGCTTTAAATATTTCCAATTATTTCATGTTTAACTATCTATGAGATATTTGCGTTCAGAAAAAAAAAAACACTAAAAAAGGTACTAGGCACTAAACCATTTTTTCGACGTTTTAATTTTCAAAAAGCACTAAATCTAGTGCTTAAAGCACCAAGTTGGCAACTATGCTCAACAGTGCTCTGCTACGTTCCCACGACAGTCAGGCCAAGGACTGTCACTCCAGCAACACTCCCCAAAAAGTCTTTGGGGAATTTGTATGCTGCTACAACAACAACAACAGTGCTCTGCTACATACTAAAACACGTTTCCACTTTTCCAGAGTACTTGAGTATGTTGATTGCATTCAGTAGTATTTGAAAACTTCATAGGAAATATAGGAATACTTATGAAGTTTTTTCTTTTAAAATGTTAGCATTTCACATGTTATGAAAAATAATAAAATTTCTTTTTGTCAAAATTTTCACTATATATTCACTATATTCACTATCTTACTTACAGTGCCGGACAAAAGGATTGACACAGAAAATTTTTCGCAAAATCTGCAAAGTTGTTTATTCTAATTTATTTTCGATATGTTTTATGAAAATATAGTTCGTCGTACACCAAAAAACATAGAAACTAAATCTCCAAACTCTGTGCAAAACTCAGGAAAATTAAATACTTTTGCATACTAATTTGCGTTTCTATTCAGATTTAAAAAAAAAAAATTCTAAGTATGCTGTTTTATAACCCATCTAATTTTAGTATAACAAAGTGCAAGCTTGAAGGTGCTAAAAAATCGCGTTGCTTTTTGGGATTTTTTTTCACTCAGGTTCTTCCATACAAAGTATGTTTGACAATTATTTTTTGTATGTAGGAAGTGAGCAACACCTTCCACTAAAAAAATTGCCAAAAATCAACGCTATTTTTTAGATACTTCGAGCTTGCACTTTGCACTAAAATTGAATGGGCTATAAAACTGCATACTTAGAACTTTTCTAAAAAATCTGAATAGAAAGTTGCAAATTAGTACGCAAATTTATTGAATTTTTCTGAGTTTTGAACAAAGTTTAGAGATTTTGTTTTTATGTTTTTTGGTGAAGTACGAACTATATTTTTATTCAAAAATATTGAAAATAAATTAGAATAAAAAACTTTGCATATATTGCGAAAAATTCTCTGTGCCAATACTTTTGTCCGGCGCTGTATGTACATACATAAAAATATAATTCCTAAACTTTGTGCATAACTCGCGAAAATTCAGCAAATTTTCATGCAAATTTTCAATTTTTTAATCAGATTTTTTAGCATTTTTTAGTATGCAGATTTGTAGCCAAATCAATTTTATTGTATTAAAGTAGACGTTCTAAGTAGCTACGAATTACCGTTGATTTTTGGCAATCTTTTTTCACGCAGTCTCCCATACAAAAAAAAAAGTTTCGAAAATACATTATATGGAAAAAATGCAAAACACCTTCAACAAAAAAAAATCTCAAAAATCAAAGCGATTTTTGACCAACTTGCATTTTTATACCCGAGCGCACTTGTGCACAAGGATATTATAACTTTGTTCACATAACGGTTGTTTGTAACAGGCAAAACGAATCGAGATAGATATTGACAAATGTATACATAAATGATCAGAATGAAAAGAGAAATCGATTAAGCGGTGACTGTCTGTCCGTCCGTCAGTCGGCCTGTGCACACGATAACTCGAGTAAAAATTGAGATATCTTAACGAAACTTGGTACGTGAACTTCTTTTGGGCGTAGGACGGATGGTATTGAAAATGGGCGAAATTGGACAATAACCACGCCTACCTCCCATATAACGGTAATTTTAAGAAATACGAAAACTGCGATATTTTAGTAACTACTGAAGATAATTCACTCAAAATTGATACTTACAATGAGTTTCAGACGGAAAACATGAATATTATAAATTTTTGGAAAATGGGCGTAGCCACGCCCACTTATGGTTACATGTGTATATCTTGGTAACCGCCGCACCAATTTCTTCCAAACTTGGCACAGTTTAGTACAGCATACTAAATGGCTGAAAATTTAAAAAATCGGACAATAACCACGCCTACCTCCCATATAACGGTAATTTTCAGAAAAACGAAAACTGCGATATTTTAGTAACTACTGAAGATAATTCACTCAAAATTGATATTTGCAATGAGTTTTAGACGAAAAATAAGAATATTACAAAATTTTGGCAAATGGGCGTAGCCACGCCCACTTATGGTTACATGTGTATATCTTGGTAACCGCTACACCAATTTCGGACAATAACCACGCCCACATCCCATATAACGGTAATTTCGAGAAATACAAAATCTTCGGTAAATCAGTAAATATTGAAGCTAATTTATTCAAAATTGATGGTTGCAACAATTCTTTACCAAGAAATACGTTTATGACAAAATTTTGGAAAATGGGCGTAGCACCGCCCACTTGTGATCACATATATGTATCTCGCTAACCGTTCTAGCAATTTGTACCAAGCTCGGTATGGTTATTGTGCTTGCCACATAAAAGCAAACCGTTGAAAATTGTTGAAATCGGACTAAAATTTAGGCCGCTTTTCATATAACGGTAAATTTCAGAAATGCTTGAAATTTCAATATTTCGAAATTTAAGGACGCTAATTTACTTAAAATGTATACACCCCGGCTTATCATGTAGCGGTAGCTTTCGGAAAGGAGGAAAACATATATTTAATACTTGCGCCGGGTATTTAATGTTCGGCTCCGCCCGAACTTAGACTTTCTTACTTGTTTATACTAGAATTTAATGGGCTACAAATCTGCATACTCAAAAAAAGTCTGAAAAATCTGATTAAAAAGTTGAGAACTTGCATGAAAATTTTGCTGAACTTTCGCGAGTTTTGCACAAGGTTTAGAAAGTATATTTTTATGTTTTTTTTGTTGTGGAATGAACCATATTTTATTAAAAATTGTCGGAAGTCTGATGAGGAAACGTGGTGATTTCCGAAATAGTTACCAATTTTACCATTTTTTCAAAATTATTGTTGCTTTTCCACAATAGTTTTTCATTAAGAGCGGCCTCAAGCTCAATAAAAATTATTGAATATAATTGTTATAAGGCCATAATATAAAAAAACCAAATAAGGCCGAGCACACCTAAAAGTTAAACATTCTAAAAATAGAATTATTAGCAAAATCCAACAACCACATGATCAAGTTTAAATTGCATTGGAATAGCTGCGCTTGATTGTAATTGCATATATTGTAAAAAAGCAGCTGTGCCAATACTTTTTGCCTGCAGTGTATGTACATATGTGGCGGCCGCTGTGGTGTAGTGGTAAGCAGTGCGCCCTGGTCAAAGCAACATCGCAAAAAAAGTAGAAAAAAGGTTTTTCTTAACAGCGGTCGCCCCTCGGCAGGCAATGGCAAACCTCCGATTGTATTTCTGCCATGAAAAACAGCTTCTCACAAAAGTGCAATTGCCGTTCGGAGTCGGCGTAAAACTGTAGGTCCCTCCCCTTTGTGTGACAACATCAAAGCGCACGCCACAAATCGGAGGAGATTATGCGCAGCTGCTGCAGCTGGCCAGACCTAACAATAGTCAGCGCTAGTCATAAACAGCGTATCATGGCGACCTATGCTGACTTTAGCATCAGACCATCTGCCCATAATCATCTCGATTGATAAACCAGCCGACTTTGCTTCCGCGGATCACCGGACGTATGTCAACTTTTCCAAAGCTGATTGGAAAGGCTTCGCGGATGTTACTGAAAGCGCCTTCGCTGCACTACCCATACCAACCGACGTTCACATAGGTGAACGCAAATTCCGTATTAGGGATCTCAACTCGGAGATTCGGCAACTTGTGAACGTACATAAGCGGAAGAAATGGGAAGAGCATCTGAAGACCTGCAACTTTGCCTCTGGTGTGAGTAAGCTTTGGTCAACCGTGAGGTCATTGTCCAACACGACGAAGCGTGACGACAGAGTTGAAATAGACTGGTGAACACGCTTCGTCGGACCCGAAGCGATGCGCGAGCTATTTTAGCCAGCAGTTCATCTTGCATCCTTCGGTGGATAAAGCCAAACATCGAGTGACCAGAAGGTTGCAAAAACTGCCAAACCCAAGTGCGCCTCTTGTTTCCACCAGCGGTGAGGAAAGGGTAGCCATCGGGAAGGCGAAAGCCTCCAAAGCCATTGGACCCGACGGAATATGCATGCTGATGCTGAAAAATTTGGGTCCTACGGGAGTAGCGTACCTAACGGAGGTCCTTAATTTGTCAATGGCCATTCTCGTCATTCCAGACATCTGGAAGATGGGGAGAGTGGTCCTACTGCTCAAACCGGGGAAACCAGCCAACAAAGGAGAGTCTTATCGTCCGATAACCCTCCTTTCCCCGGTAGCGAAGCACTAGAGGCCTTGCTACTCCCGTATTTTACAAACCACCTGACCCCAGCGAAGCATCAGCATGGATTCCGTAAAGTGCACAGCACAACAACAGCACTTAACGCCATAAATACCCAGATACCCAGGGCCTAAACCGAAAGCGCCCCTGTGAGAGAACCATTCTAGTGGCGCTGGACCTGCCTAAGGCGTTCGACACTGTCGTCCATTCAACGCTACTAGAAGACATAGAGGCCTCCTCTCTCCCACAGGGACTCAAACGGTGGTCGGCGAATTATATGAGTGGTCATCACTAGTCAGTAACTTTTAGAGACAAATCGAGCAAACCGAGGAAAATAAAACAGGGGTTTACACAGGGTGGTGTCCTTTCCCCATTACTGTTTAACTTTTACATTTCAAAGGTCCCTCTACCACCAGAGGGAGCCTCGATTGTCTCTTACGCTGACGATTGCTCGATCATGGCGTCCGGGAATGGAATTGATGACTTGTGCTCGAAGGTTATCTCGCCGAGCTTTCTCGCTTCTTCACTGCACGGAGCCTAACCCTCTCCCCTACAAAATCCGCAGCCACACTTTTTACCACCAGGACGAAGGAGATCAGACTCCAACTGGAAATTCACGTCGATGATACACCAATTCCGACGGTGAACAGCCCGAAGATACTCGGAGTAACATTCGATAGTCTGCTCTCCTTCTCGGCGCATACAACCGCAATTGTCAACAAAGTCTCAACAAGGTCCCCCACTCGCTAGCCGGCAGCACCTGGGGCAAAGACAAAGAAACGTTGCTGGCAACGTACAAGGCAATTGGCCGGCCGGTTCTGAACTACGCTGCGCCCGTGTGATCACCGGGGACTAGTAGGACGCAGTTGATGAAGCTGCAGACAGCTGCCAGAACACGGCACTCAGGACAGCGACAGGATGCCTTTTGATGTCGCCGCAACACCACCTGCACGAGGAGGCCCACATGCTCCCTGTTAATAAGCATAACATAATGCTCTGCAGAACTTCATCTGCCTCGCGAGACTCGGACCACAATAGCCCAACTGCGCTCTGGTTACTGCAGCAGTTTGAACTCATACTCACAACATCTCTTCGTATGCCCTCTAAATCCCACCACGCTAATGTCCCTGTTCCTATGGACAGATCCCGTCGAGGCCGCACGCTTCCTAGGGCTGCCGTTAGTAGAGCTTGACGACAACGATTGAGGGACTGACCGATCCAGAGAACGTAAAGTATAGAGAAGGACAAGCGAAGCGCATTTTAAGAGCGACAAATATTTGGAATACTTAACAGCGAAAGCAAAATACAAAGCAGAAGAGAAGAATATTAACAGAGCTAAATCTCACGAGAGCGCTTGGAATGTTAATTAAATATGAATATTGATGATTTTTGTGATATTTTGGGAAAATTTTCAAATTGGAAACCGAAAAGTTAGATTTTTTGTGAAAATAATTGTTTTAGTAAAAAAATTAATTTTGTTTTGGTGATTTGTACAAATAACATGAAATTGAATCGAAATTATTATATAACATTTTCCGATTTTTGTGATATTTTATTAATGATTGCAAATAGAAAACATAAGTGTTTGTGTTTTTGTGAAAGCATTTTTTGATAAAAAAATTCTTTTTTCCGAAGATTTCTACAAATACCGTGAAAATAAATCGAAAATGTTATATAGAATTTTATAGATTTTTGTAATATTTTGTTAGATTTTCAATTATAAAACTTTATTGGTAGATTTTTTTGTAAATAGAGTTTTTAGGGAAAAAAATAATTTCTTTTCGGTGATTTTTACAAACAACGTTAAAATAAATCGAAAATCTTATATAACATTTTCCGATTTTTGTAATATTTTATTAATGATTCCAAATATAAAACTCCCATAAGTGTTTGTTTTTTGTGAAAACATTTTTTGATAAAAAAAATCCTCTTTTCCGGTGATTTCTACAAACACCGTGAAAATAAATCGAAAATGTCATATAGAATTTTTTCGATTTTTGTTATATTTTGTTAGATTTTCAATTATAAAACTTTATTGGTGTTAGATTTTTTTGTAATAAAACATTTTCCAATTTTTGCGATATTTTCAAGTGAAAAACTGTATTGGTATTGGATAAAAAAAACAAAAACCTGTGGAAAAAATCATTTGATTTTTTAAGGTCTCTCGCTAAACTTAGCCGAAACTATTTAAGTATTTTTTCCTAATTTTCGATATTTATGGAAATAACCAAGTTTTTAAGTCTTCGACTTGGAGTTTTCTGAAAAAAAAAAAAAAAAAAAACTGAAAAGAATTATTTTCCACTTTTTTGTAAAGATCTCCCTAAACTAAGTCGAAAGGTTGTATTAATTTTTTCCATATTTTCGATAATTATGGAAATAATTCAGTTTTTAATTATTTTCGACTTGGAAATTAAAAAAAATAAAATACTGAAAATCTGAAAACGTCGGATTTGCCCAGCAATTCGTAAAGATCTCGCTAATCTAAGCCGAAACTATTTAAGAAAATTTTCAATATTTATGGAAATAATTCAGTTTTCAAATCTTTTCTAATAAAGTCGTGTAAGAAGTTGCCATTCATTTCATTGATATTGCCTATTTCTGCTACCAAACTTTTCATGCATCCAAAACGACAAACAAATGAAAATGTAAGTATGTATGCATTTATAAATGTACATATGTACATACATATATGAGACATTCTTTTTCATTTCGGACACCAAATTTGGTGTCACTCTTTCGATTGGCTTCAAATTTTTTTGTGGGTTCTATACATGAAATAAGCTAACACGTGCTCGAGGACTTTTTTTCTTCTTCTTTTTTTCTTCGGAGATATCAAATCGTTATATCTCGGGTTCTGCTGATCGTAGAGACTTCATCTTAACGTCATTTTAAAGCCAAGAAACGGACTTAACATTTCTATATATAAGATGGTCAAGGTTGTCCTAAAGCTAAGTTAGCTATTAAAAGTTGAACATTTTGAAGTTAATTTGCGTAGTGAAGACCAGTAAATTAAGGATTTAAAATTATACCATCGTAATCCTTGTTTCATTCTCTACAAAAAGCGTGGTTAAAAAAATGGGGGTTTTCAAGATCTATTAAAATATTTTTCTTTATGACGAGATGGTCTATTTTGTGAGAATCAAACATTTTTTTTAATTTTTTTCGAAAACTTATGTTAAGATATATTTGGTAAGGTGTTAAACATCGAGTTTTTGCAAAAAGTAAAATTCTATTGCAGACTCCGATAGAACACCTATCCAGATATAATGTTTTTATGGCAAGATTTTTCTTTAAGGCGACAAACCCCTAAATATGGGCGTGGCAATTTTAGGACTAAAGTTTGCAAAACGCAGATTTTATTGCGGATTTTTTAATCAAAGAATATTCTAGAAATGGGCGTGGCTATATTAAAACCAAAGTTCAAAATTTTAGACTTTAATGTAGATTCCGCCAGAATAACTATGTGGATTGGATGTCTTAAAAAAGAATGGCTCATATACGATTGATCTGCTTTCGTCTTCCCCGCGCCGCTTCCATCCTAACAAATTATTAAATTTCTGCTAATCGGCACCAGATTGGCACGTTCACGAACACATTAACCCTTGGTTTACGAAATATTTAGATTTTCGCATAATTTTGCATTTAATAAAGCAATACTTGCACATTTTGTATGGAGAAGAATAATAATTGATTTATTGCATGTAACCATGTTCTAGACGATACATGTAACTTTCATGAAGATTAAACATAAAAAGCGTTGTAAAATAGTTTGATATTAATTAATCCCAACGGCTTTTTACCCTCCATTATCGCCCAACCAACACGACGTACGGACACTTTTTTTTTAGTTGTTTGGTGCCGAGTAGTGGAAACAGGAGTCTGTTTAGTGTCGAGATCTAAAACTAATCATCTACAGAATCAAGCTGATTGGATATGCTAAAGATAGTATTTCAATTATTGAGAGTGGAAATGATAGTTTTCTTTATAGTAAAAATCGAGTTCGATATATCAAACGTGCTGGAGTGAGAGTTAAAATCTTGACATAAACAACGGAATGATTCGTTTAGATCAAAATTAGTTTTGCATGGCTTCAAAAACAGAGGTCGAAAGTATCTTGACACTCGAGGGGGCACATTAAAATTGACCTCAGCCAGAAGGGCCCGGCTCTTAATCAAGCCTGTCATTAATTTTACGATAAATATTATACCTAGCATTTCTCTACGACTTGCGAGTGTAGGCAAATTTATGAGCTTTAGACGACTTGTGTAAGGGGGGGAGATTGTAATCTGCATCCCAGTTAAAGTCACGCAACGCAAAAAGCAAGAATTGTTTTTGAATTGATTCAATCCTCTCTGAATGAACTTGGTAGCGGGGATTCCAAAGAATAGATCCGTATTCTAGTATAGGCCTAACTAAAGTGGTAAAAAGAGCTTTTGTAACATAAGGATCTTTGAACTCTTTTGACCATCGCTTTACAAATGCAAAAACGCCTTTGGCTTTATTGACTGTAACATTAATATGATGGTTGAAATTGAGTTTGGAATCCATTGTGATACCAAGATCGACAAGAATTGGATACCTTCTCCAGATTATAATTTGAAATTGAATAAACAGCTGGTTGAACAGCCCTCCGAGAGAAACACATAACTTTACATTTTTGAAGGTTTAGTGGCATATAGTTTGCATTACACCAACTAACCACGTTGCTCAGATCCGCTTGTAACAAAGACCTTTCATCGATAGAGGACAATGTTTTAAAAAGTTTCACATCATCGGCATACATTAAAATGTTTGAATTTTTTATTATAGAAGAAATATCATTAATGAATATCAGGAACAGAATCGGACCAAGGTGGCTTCCCTGAGGAACTCCTGAGGAAACTTTAATGATGTTGGAAGAGCAATTATTAACAATAACTCTTTGTGTTCTATCAGAGAGGTAAGATGAGATCCATTGAAGAAGACTGGGCTGAAAGCCGATTAGGTCGAGTTTACGGATGAGTAACGAGTGACATACTTTGTCAAAAGCTTTACTGAAATCGGTGTATATTACGTCGGTATGAGCATTTTCTCTAAAACCGTTTGAGACATGAGTTGTAAACTCCAATAAATTAGTGATAGTAGATGTTCCATTAGAAAACCCGTGTTGAGATTGTGAAATTGAAGAAGATATAGAATATGTCAGCTGATTAACAATAATTGCTTCGAATAATTTGGGGATAGCGGAGAGCTTAGCTATGCCTGGATAGTTTTCTATAGAGGACCTGCTGCCGTTTTTGTGAAGTGGTATTATGAAAGACTCCTTCCAGGCTGACGGAAAAACGCCATGTTTAAGTGACAAATTGAAAAGAGTTGTTAAAGGCACGCAGATGTTCTCAGCGCAGTTTTTAAGAAAACAGGTCGGAATATGATCAGGTCCAGGCCTAAATTACGCTTTTAAGGTTTTTAAATAGTGTAAAACTTCATCGGAAGATATTACTGGAATATAAGCAGAGTTGATTGGACAAAGCTCGTACGGATAGTCTCCACTTATAGGGAAGTCTACAGAATAATTGGACCTAAAGAACTGGGCAAACATGTTGGCAATGAGTTGGCTGTCGCTAGACACAGTGTTTCGATAATGCATAGCGGACGGAAAACCATGTACTTTACGCTTTGAATTTACGAAACCATAAAATGGTTTAGGATTGTTAATTAAATTCTTCTTAATTTTACATAAATATGAATTATAAAGTTTCTTATTTAATGAAAAGTAGCTATGCCGCAAAACTGAGTACTTTACGTAATCACTGTGTAAGCCCGTTCTTTTATACAGTTTAAAAGAATGTGACTTTTTATTTTTAAATTTTTTAAGCTCTTTAGTGAACCATAATTGTATTGGTTCTTCATGAACAATATTACGTTTTGGCACATACTTTCGAAACAAATTGAAAACAGTATCATTAAAGTGCTCAACGCTACGCTACACGTCATCTCTATATATTGGCCAAGTTAACTTTGAAAGTTCTTTGTTAATTTTCCTGAAATTTGCTTTCGCAAAAACATATCTAGTACTTGAACTGTACGACTTATTATTATGTATTTCATTTATGATTTCGTAGCTTAACTCAAGAGCGGGATGGTACGCATCCTCTGGCAAAACTAGGGGATCACACCGATTAATAGAGGCCTTCGGAACATCATCAACGTAAACAAGATCCGCGGTCACTCCTGTATATTTGATATTCATTTGGAAGAATTTCGGAATTAAAAATATGAGGTTTGAGCCATGTTTCGGTCAAGGAAATAATATTATAATTGCAGTCAAAACCTTTTAAATATAAGTCAGTTAATTTGGTATTCAAACCTCTAACGTTTTGATAGTAAATACTTAAATTAGACTTGCGTGTTAGTTTTTTGAATCCGAATTAAGATTAGAAATTTTAGCTACGTTATTATTACTTTTATTAGGTTTATACTCAAACTCGCGAACAAACGCCCCTGTCGGCCAAAACGAACTATTTAGTAGTGAATCAAAATCTTCGGAAGCTACATCAATTTTAAAAGATGAAATATCGCGATCGTATTTAAAATTAAATTTACGAATAAATACATCTTTAGTTCTAATTTTAGTCGATATGTATGACTTTATATCATCCGAAGAAGTATCTTTAGCAAATCTAGAGACAAAAATTGATCTTCTCGGAGGAATTACAACCAACTTTTTGGTAATGATGTCTGATGTGCGGGGCTCCGAATTATTCGGAGGAACTAAGTTAGACAGTGCAGCTTGAGATGTTGATGGCAATACTGTTTAATCAACGGTTTGACTATTTTTAGAAGTAGACCTAGTGGATATGGCTTTAGATATCGGAGGCTCCAATGCCTGAGGGCATGGAGAAGATAGATTAATAAGTTCCAAGGACTGGGATGGAGGATTTTTGTGAGATTCAGTGGCTGTCTTTCTAGGTGGACTAATAACACGCCTACCTTTACTTTCTCGGCTATCCTCAGAGTGTGGGGGGTCGTCGAAACATGTGAAAGACCTAAATATTTTTTCGTAATGCTTAAATTTCTCAACAAGCACCGACAGATCCTCCCCAATCTCAGAAAAACCATTTCTGGACTGCCTAAAGAATTTAAATAATTCAACTTCGGTTGATCTACATTTTTGACAAGACCAACGAAGACCCTTTTCCTCGTTAATAGCGTCGTAACACCCCACCGCTCAAACCAGCACATTTTATATGGGCAATCCCATCGCAGAGCCAGCATGACACATAGGAATCGCTTTTAATTTGGCAATTGGTGTAGATACACGACATGTTTAAAATTATATTTAATTTTTAGGTTTTATAAGCAAAACAGTTTTGAAAACGATTTATCAAACAGAGAACCAATCAGCTGGTAAATATTAGTTGGAAAGCTATGTAGCGAACAGTTTTAAATGCACTGTATAATTGACACCTAATAAACACAACGCAAACAGCTGTGACGAAGATGAAACAGCAGAAATGACAAAAATACAAAAAGATCAAAATCTATGTGCACAAACAAAAACAAATGTACAACAATATATTATGTGAAACAAAATACTCGGCACATGCAATTAAGAATATCAAGTTAAATTAATCAAATTTACAGGAAATTTTGATATTTACTTATCTTTAAATTGTGCACCAGAAGTTTATTAACACTTTTTTTAATTTTTTACTTTTTTAAGCGTAAACAGCTTTATAAAACACAAAATTTAAGCAGATCACAAAAAACACAGCTTTGACGTTTGCGTTTGTTATTAATAACTGTAACCAAAAAAAACTATGTCCGCTAAAATGGGTTAAACGCAAACTTGAATTGACATTTTTACACGCATATATACATACATACATATACACATGTACAGTGGAGTAGCACTAGCTTGGACATCGCACATGTGGTACTATAATGTGTTTGAATCTTTTTATGGTACTGAAGATTTGATTACGGATGAAAAAAATTTAAAATAATTGTGCATATATATAAATATATATTTATAAACGCTTTGAAGTATAGAAATTTTTAAAATTAAAAAATAAATAAAATAATTTTTTGGCATTTATACAAATGGTGTTCAAGGCGCATTGACCCACCTGCACAAAAATCGTGGCGCGTCATGGGCAAAAATTTTAACATTTCGGACCCAAAAATGTGAAAACGAGCTAAGTTGAACTTCCGATAAAACCACATATATTTGTGATTTTAGAAGTTTTGATTTTATTTAAAAAATATATTGTCTTTTCCTGCAGAAAGCGTTTACTTCTATTTAATGTTTATTAAAATGACACCTTAAAATATTAGTTAATGATTGAAATATTGGTATGGAACAGAGAAATGTCGTGTTTTCCAAATATTACCAAAATTCGAGATAACTTATTTTACTGGATATAGAGAAATATGTGCCACTTCAATTTTACATTTTAGAATTTTTGTGTCGGATTGACAAAGCTGCGCTTGATGGTGATGAATTTGCGGGGAGATGTGCTGCTGTAGGATTTATGAATGAATGATCTTGACCTTGAGAAATATGCGAACGCGTTTATGAATGAAATAGTTATTGTTGTATTTGAGTATGCGTGTAATTATGTGCATATGTATGTATGCTGCCGTGAGTTGTACCACAGAATAAACAGTATAAACAGTATACAGAAGACGCACCACATACAAATTTATTTTTCTTCGGCGGACGTAATATTACAACCCGGACCAGAGCAGAGAAGTTAACATTACGACCACTATGAATAACATGGCGACCCGGAACAGAGCAGAGGAGTTAACATCACGTCCACTATGAATAACATGAAGTTAACATCTCGCCATAAACACACATCGTGAACAGCGTTGCCGCGAGCTGGAAAAAAATGTATCAGTTGCCAAGCAGAA
>NW_023458556.1:87893832-87932472 GCF_013731165.1 Rhagoletis pomonella | reverse complement strand
AATGGCCTTATTCATAAAAATAAGGTGACATTTTCATACAAATTTTGAATTTATAAAGCAGTTAAAGTCTTCTGTATTTTTTATGAATTTGGGTGTAAGAATTCAGTAATTATTTTTTTGACTAGCAAGAGTCTAAAATTATAACATGAACTTAAGAAATATTCTTTTTACAAATTAATCCATTTAGAGATGCACCGCCAAAACGTATTAGGAACTATGCTATTTAACTAACAATGCTGCCAAAGTTTTTTTTTTACTTTATTCAATGTTGCTAAAAAGTTCAGTACTTTGAAGGAAACAAATTGTGCGCCTTAAAATACGGTAGATTTCAAACCTCGTGCGGTAGATCGTCAAATTTTTAAAAATATGCTTTAGAAGTGTACACACTGAACGAACCAAAAATACAAGATCACGCGATAAGAGTAGCTCGTTATAATCGCATTTAGGAAAAAAGTAGGAAGATTTTGACATTAGCCGTTTGTTTACATTTGTTCGTTGTTTACAATTTTGTGGTGGCTTTTTACTTCAATTTTCTTCATTTTCGCTTGTGACAACGTGTGTACACATAAGGTAAAGAATAATTTAACGCAACGACATATTTATAGAAGAATTTGCATAATAAAAATGATTATTCATGCGTTGAACAATTACGCGGTTTTCTTCGTTCTCTTCGTTGTTTACTTCTTACAACAAAGATGGCGTCGAAATTTCAACAGATCGAAAATAACGTTTTTCTTTTTTTCCTTAGCGCGTGATCTTGTGTCTTTCGTTCATGTGCACACTGTTTGCTTATGATGTCCATACTTATGTTTCATACCACAATTGTGGACGCTCACTTTACACGTATTCCTACGCTCTATCGTTTAGTGTTGTCGAGCAGCCCTGACAGAAGTACGGATTTTTCCGTACGGTACAGATTTGCGGTGGTCAAAATGGTTGTACGGGTTCAGCGTACAAATTTTTAGCTTTCCGATAAGGTATACAGATTTTTGTATAGATTTTTGGTGTCTTTATTCACATTGTAAACATTTGCCCGTTGTGCCCATATCCATTTATCTAAGTCATGAACGTTTTCTCCATATAAGATATGATATGTGGCAACACTTGCTTACTTAATCCATATGTTTGGCCTGTTCCCGTACTCCAGGATTTTATTAGAAATAGTCCAGAGGATAGCACTGAAGATATTATAAATTTGTGTGCAGGAACATGTTATTTAAAAGTACAACACATAAAATATGAAAAAAATGGGAGATTGTGACGCTGAAGTTTTTACTCCTCAGAAATTCGACAAAGTGTAGAAAATCTTTGGTGACCAAATCAGGCAGTGGAATTTTGCAAATGTCAAAAAATTTGACAAATGGCGTGTAGTCGAAACCGGTCAGCGTCTCTTTCTTTGTTGAAAGACTTAAACAAAAACATGTACACGTAAATTATACGTATTAGCATCTACGAAATTTTTTGTTTACGTTTGTAACTACTTAAATTAGTTATTTATGACCTTAAGGAAATAAAAAATTAGGTATTTTAAGATGGTTTTGTAATTTAATTTAATACTTTTTATTTATTTTTTTTTATAGCAGTGGTACAGTAAATCGGACAAACATTACTCCCCCTGAAATATAGCCAGCCTTGAGTTTTTTGAAATTACCGTTATGTGGGTGGACCACATGGTTTTTGTCCGATTTCAAAAGCACACTGTGCTTAGGGAGGCCAAGCTCAGTGTGTATATCAAATTTGGTCGAGACCGGTTAAGTAGTTTTTGAGATACGCATATATGATATAAGTGGGCGGTGCCACGCCCATTTTCCTAAAATTTTTTGAAAAATGAATTTTTTGCTTAAGAGCCATTGTATACATATGAACATATATCAATTTTGAGTAAATATTGATGAACCCCTTAGCCACACTGTTCAAAAAAATCTGCACGTCCGGTACATACACACATATATGTAAGGCCGCATTTTTGCTTAAATTGCTTAACTTCGACAATTTTGGCATTGGATGAGGTATCAATTTATTCGAAAATAAATGTTATTTTAGATAAATACCACATATTTGGCAACTTTCATAGAAATTTTTGAAATTAGCGATGATCAAAGTTCAAAAAATAAAGAAAAATAGGTGCTCATTAAAATTTAGCCGATGAAAACTCCCAACAAGCTAAGTCTAGCAAACAATATATTGTTATACATCGTTTTAAAGGTCTATAAACCCTCTTCTCAAAACTTGTTCGATTTTTAAAATCGGATGGAAAATAGTTAAGCTATTAATAGATAAGTGTATCAAGTACGAAAATAACGGTTTTTTGGTATAAAAAAATTGAGGGTTCAGGAACTATACGGGACCTATTTTCATGTTGTACTAGACCATATCTACAACCTACACTAGGTTTTGTTTCGCGTGTATTTCATGACTTTTTGTAGCACCATGTAATCTTCGTAAAGAAAAAATGTGCAAATTTCTAATTAAAAAAAAAAACAACGAAACCAGAGAAAAAACTACCAAACAACCAAATTAGAAAAAAAAGAAAAACAACCGAGTTTGGTTGGAAACAACCAACAGTGGCAACCGTGGCAACGAATACAAAGATGCCTTGTTGAAAATGCTTTTGGTGGCATACTTACAACGCCTTTGGTGTGGTTAGACCTTAAAAAACAGGGAATATGCTATCAAAAGGCATTTGTAATCATTTCATAATGAAATGGAAAATTTTGATGAACACAAATTTCAATATTGACGTGGAGGAATCCGATTGAGTTTTAAATTTAAAAAGTTATTTATTTAAATTTTCAATATTTAACGTGGGTGAATTCAAATGGATTTTAAAATTTTTTATTTGACTTTTTATTTATGTACATATCATTTACTTCAATAAGGTCATAACTCTAAAAACTAAAACTCGAGAAAGCCCGCTTTAAAATTTTGAATTTACATATACAGTGACGAGCAAAACTGTAACATGGTTTAACACTTTTTGTTTCAGCCACCGCTATATTTCCAAGTTCTAACGACCTTCATACTTTTGCTGTATATTCTTGTTGGTACATCCCTACTCCCTCTCTCATAATGATTTGAAGTCAATACAACAACAATAAAAAAACCAGCAGACAAAAATGTAAATTAAGGCAGATGTTACAGTTTTGCACTCACTCTCAGTTTTGCATTTGACAGTTATCTTTTACTTAGTTGGAAGTCAGATGACTCTTTTCTATATTGTAATTTATTGAAGAAGTGATCTCCAGTAAATACATAGTTAATCAGGAACCGTAAATGTAAATAATAGATTCACTGCGGAAAGGCGGAACCGCACGAAAAGTGGCAAAAAATTTTGGAATTTGCTACTTAAAAGTGTTAAGACTTAGAAAAAATATAGCCTGAAATGTTCCCAAGGACAAAGGAAGTCTTTTAAAAAATATTACGGTACAACATCTTGTGAACTTAGAAGCAAGTAGCGATGCAGCCACTATTACAGAAGCGCTTAAGGTATTAAACTTTAATGCAAATCAATAGACAGCGAGGCGAAGAATTGCCAAATTGAGCGCGAAGGCATCATAAAGAAAAAAGCAAATTTGATCATAATACATGTGCGAGTGTGGCAGCATTTCGCTGCATCGCACGAAAACCGAACCGTTGCCTATTGGGATAAGTTAGGCCGTTCGGAATGCAATAAAAAACATATTTTTAAGGCTCGACCCTATTAAGCTAGCATTTCAGGGTACTATTTTATATATATATAAGGAAATTTTGAAAGTTAGGGGGGCTCGAGCACCCCCCTGCCCCTACCTGGCTACGCCCATGCTACTATCATTGGTATGAATTACAACAAACA
Source organism: Rhagoletis pomonella (assembly GCF_013731165.1). Taxonomy (NCBI): domain Eukaryota; kingdom Metazoa; phylum Arthropoda; class Insecta; order Diptera; family Tephritidae; genus Rhagoletis; species Rhagoletis pomonella. The sequence continues at coordinate 87,928,640 of NW_023458556.1, read as the reverse complement.
CATCATTTTGACGTAATGCTAAAAGCTAACTCAATTTCCAATTTTTGTTTTCCGTGGGATTTTGATTTGACGTTTCGTTCAGTGAAATCAAATGCAACCGCACGTAATCCAATTTCGGGTGACGCAGAAAAACAAATTATACGACGGGCCTATATAAACGGTGTGCGTTTATATTAGGTTAGGCTGATAGAATATCAATTGACTGCCCACTTGGGACAGCTAGGAATTTCTAATTTTTCGACTGCGACTGGTGACAACTTGCAAAAGCAAAGCTATTGCTTTTACTTCGACTTGTGCCGCTGACCAAAATCAAAATGAAAATTTTCAAACCAACGACTGCCAAAAGCACTGCGCATTTTGTCGGCAATCGATTCTGCTTGTGCTTTGACTGCGACTGTTGTTTTGTGTGAGAAGCGTAAGCACTAGAGATGGGCACGGGACTAAATATTTAATCCCGACCCCGCCCATCCCGAAATTCGATTTTTAAGTCCCGAAACCGCCCATCCCGACATTTCTCAGAATTGTACCGCGGGTCCCGTGGGTCCCAATATCTATCTCTAAAGCAGGCTACACACGGACAACAAATTGAAACGAGCGGTTGAGATTTCAACGTGTGTGGCGAGGTTTACAAACCGATCGAAGGTTCACAAAAATGTTCATGTCTTTCATATTAATTTTAAATAATAATGAAAGATCTGGCATCTTCCTATAATTTTTTTTCTTTTTCGCCTCAATAAAACATTAAAAGTGCATTTTTCAAACATCGTTTTTAAGGAAGATTTTGTGAATTTGCGGGGGTTGCGGTTTTATCGGGAGTGTCGGGAAAGGATTTCGGTCCCGTCCGCCATATTTTTACAAATCTTCCCGATACCGCCCATCCCGGCCAATTTTAAATCAGTACCGTGGGTCCTGCGGGTCCCGCTATCCCGCGCCCATCTCTACTAAGCACAAGCAATAAGACAATAAGTCGAAGTAGTGAGAAGCAAAAATTGTATGGCTTTTGCTACTTCTACTTAAGTTTTTTAAACACTGCATTTGACAAGTAGTGGATTGTATATATTTTGTATATTTGTACATTTTGTTTGTATGGATTTTCAATGGTTAATTACCCAGCCAGCAAAATCATCGTAAACGAGCTCGTAACTCGATATTTTCTCGAAGAAGCGCCTACGAACAGTCCTAAACGTATCGAAGAAGCATTCGTATGCGAATATTATATATTATAAAATATTGTGGTTCAAGAAAAATTTCCAACAGAATGAACATTTTTTTTTGTGCTGACAAATTACTAAAAGCCTCTTTCTTTAACTTTTTTTGTTTTATCGTTTACGAACCTTTCCCTAACTTTTCGCCGATCGAGAATCTCTCGTAAAACATAATGTTCGTAAAATGTACGTTTTCTTGCTGGCTGGGTATATGTTTGTGCGTATCTTATACCCACCAAACACACATTTTCAAAGATATTTGAACACCACATTTAATTAATTTAGTGGAAAATAAAACAATAAGTTCTCGATTTCTTTTCAGATCCAAAATGGCATCTCCCGCACTTAAAGACCTTCCTAAAGTAGCTGAAAACTTGAAAAGTCAACTTGAGGGCTTTAACACTGAACAACTAAAGAACGCTAGCACACATGAAAAAATTGTACTCCCCACTGCGGAAGGTATTTTTTTTATAAAAAATCCTGTGTTTTAGTTGTGACATATTGGTTGTGTTTTAGATGTGGCTGCCGAGAAGACCCAGCAGTCTTTAATTTCTGGAATAGCTGCTTTTAATCCATCAAACTTGAAGCATACTGAAACTAATGAAAAAAATCCTTTACCCGATAAGGAAGGTAAGATAATATACATACGTATATGTCATCATCAATGTATAAGCATATCTCGTATACGTCAAATGCAATACCACGTATAATTTAGTCAGAAAGTTTTCCAAAATAACAAAAAAAGGTATTTTCTTCAAAACCTTTGAATAGATCACGAACTGAACTTGCCAAATATGAGTTTCTATTATAATATAATATATTCACCATTAAATTTATGGTTTAGGCAACAATTAAAACCAAAATTAATTTTTTTCAGTGCCATCTCATACGTGGTATTGCATTTGACGTTTACGAGGAATTGCGCGCCAGACGACGATATTTGACATATCGTCGCTTGAACAAAGGCCCAGCAAACACAGTCTCTAACGTTAGAGAAATGTGGATTTCTGCATTAGATACTTAACTAGGGTAATACTCTAATCGTTCTCGAGTCGATGACGAAGTTAGAGAACTACATTAGAATTCGATTCGAGAACGATTAGAGAAACAACGCAAATTCAAATAAATATAAATAAGCAATATTCCAAATTAATGAATCAGAAATTATTTTTAAGCTCAAATAATTCATTATTATTTTATTGCGAATGCATTTAATACAAATTTTGCAAACAAAACGTTTTATATAATAAAGCAAAACAGCAGTTTGAAATTCCCATTCGAATCCCGTTAGAGATCAACATTAGAATTCGATTAGAGAATTAATATCTTCTCGACTCGAGAACTATGTCCCATTTCTGTTGAGATCGATATGCTTCTCGATAGTTTTTCGAGTCGTTCTCTAACCTTTGAGATTGGAGAATGTTGCTAGTTCTCCAATCATTCTCTAATCGATAACTAACTTCAATGTTTGCTGGGTGATTGTCGTATGTTACATTTGACGACTTTTGGGAAATCGCGATTGAAGTTTAAAAGTCTGTTTTCTTGAAAACGTCACGGTAGATTTCTTTGAAAATTTTATATGTTATTTCTAGCTTAAGGAAATATAGGAATTTATTATAAAAAAAAAATGACACAAAATCTTCAACATTTATTGCTAATTTATTTACTCACACTTTGTCGTATGTTACAGTTGGCAACATGGGTGCGTTCAATTCATACACATGCGACAAATAACTAGCAAAATATAACACAAATCATATGAATTTTAATTTCAGTTTTATTTAAACACCAAAATACATCAAAGTAAACATAGAAACTAGTTCTTGCAAATCTAGTAAATAAAAGAACTTAATTCAGCTTCAGAAAAAAAACAGAACGTAGTATTATAAAAACAATAGTACCTTAATATAGAAAGACGCTATCTAAACTTTTTGTTTATTTGCAAAGTGATTGAAAACTTACCAAAACTTTCAATTCTTTGGTTGCGAATTTCTTTAAAATGCTGTTTTCAATTGAGAACTGTAATTAATTAAATGCTGTAGTAGTTGTTTTTGAATTGCATTAAGTTTAATTAATTATAGTTCTCAATTGAAAACAGCATTTTAAAGAAATTCGCAACTAAAGAATTGAAAGTTTTGGTAAGTTTTCAATCACTTTGCAAATAAACACAAAATTTAGATAGGGTCTTTCTATATTAAGGTACTATTGTTTTTATAATACTACGTGCTTTGTTTTTTTACTGAAGCTGAATTGAAGCTTTTAAGCTCCAGAAATGGCAACGAATTCTTTCTTCTTGAGATATTTTGGTTGTACATGTATAAAAACATGATTGAGCGCAAACCGAACCAAGAGCTCTTCTAGACCTTTCCACGCCTTTACTGTTCACAAATGGCAAGCCACGGTCATGAAGACTTTCGCATGTTATGTTTCCACAATTCAGGATTTCGCTTTCTTTTTCGAGACAGGGGATTCGGAATACGCTGAAAATATTTATATAAAATGGAAAAATTAATACTTGAACTAATTTAAGAACAAGAGCTTAAAATAAAACGTGAAACTACTTACAGACACTGCTAATATCCGACGGCAATTCGCGTAGTACACTTTCATTTATTTCTGGCGAAGAAATTAAAACGTTGCAAGCGGTTTTGTAACGGAAGATTTATTTTCTGGAACATAAGTGTAGTGTTAATACTATTTACTATTGTACTTTGTTCATTTTTGTACTTTGTTATTTTTGAAATTATTGAATTAAGTTCTTTTTCAATTTATGTAAATCAAAAAGAAAATTTTTGATTACTTCAGAATTTTTTCTTCTTTGAAATTTAAAATACGTTAAATTAAAATTAAGTTTATATAAAAATAAAATTTTTTAAAAAATACAATTCTATAATTAAATACGCTACAATTGGCGACCCTGCCAGGAGCAATATAAGAAATTACATTAAGTTGTTGGTATACTGATTTTGTACACTTGGTTTGTTGCTCCGCGGTACTAGTCCACAGATGATGAGATGTTACACCAAAATGTTGAAGTGCAATGCTTCGCAATAGTCAGCAGTGAAAAAGAGTAGCACCATTGCGAGCAGCTGGCATATTCCAACACGCACTACTACCACCACTCTTTGGGGAACTTGTATGCTGCTACAACAACAACAACAACAACAACCACCGTTATCACCACCACTTGAATCACAGCAGCCGCAACATCAGAAAGCAATATCCCCATTGCCTTTTGTTGAAGATCAGCAATCACAATTAGTAGAGCAACAACAGCAACAGCTTCAAACGCACCAATGCGCATTCAATGACACTAGCACAATTGCCGATATCATTGATGCATCTGCATTAGAAGCAGTCACTGGAGAAGCTATTTTAAGTGCTGATATTGCATCAACCAGTCGACAACAACCACATAACCAGCAGCAGCAGCAGCGTTCTCAAGATCAAGAACAGCAACCGGAAAGTTTGAGCGGTGCTCAATTCTCCTCTTTGAGCGTAATAGGAGAAGTTCCAGCTGGTAGTAGCGCATTAACAGAACGAAACAAAACACCTCCAACATCACTGCCATTGCTGCTGCAGGAGGAAGAAGACGAAGAAGCGGACACAGGCAACGAGGCTAGAGCATCGAAGTCACCCGCAGCAGTAGCGGCATCAGCAGCGACCACAGCAGTAGCGCTAACATCAACAACAATCTTAGTTTTATAGGTGAGCTGTATTGTATAACTTTAGCGCTAGTTTTGTTGAAAATAATTAAATACAGAGTTTAATTGTTATTTATTAAATATTACATATATAATATTTAATTTTTTAATTGTAAACTTCCCTTTTCTGAGGTCTTTTGATATTTGCTCAAATTCAAATAATCAAAATGTTTCGTTCACCACAACATGATACACATACACCTACACGAGATAATTTAAATGAAACTCTTATTGATTTACAAAATAGTACGTTTAATGAACAGTTAACAAATCCGTATGTCGATCGAAATAGTAATGAGATTTGTGCTACATCGGTCAAACTACCACAATTCTGGACAAGTTGTCCGGAAGCGTGGTTTATTCATGCGGAAATGCAGTTTAGTACCAAAAATATTACACAAGAAACAACAAAGTATGAACATACAATTACTGCACTTCCGCAAGAAGTTATAATAACGATTTTAGACTTTATTCAAAATCCGCCCGAAAATAATAAATTTACTGCACTTAAGAAAATTTTAATTGAAAGGCATTCATTAAGTGAGAATGCGAAATTAGACAAAATTTTATCGGATACTGAAATGGGTGATCGTAAGCCCTCGGAATTTTATCGGTCACTTGTACTGCTTTCGGGTTCCAATTTTAGTCAAGAAATTCTTAAGAAACTTTGGATGAGGAAGTTACCGAAGAACCTAAGCGTGATTTTAGCTAGTTCTAATTCAAGCAATATTAGTGAATTGACGAAATTGGCTGATAATGTTTGGGAGGTTATTAGCAAAAGCGAGATAGCTTCAGTTAATGACTTTCAAAATTCAAAAGGTGAAAATGCAGTCATGGCTAATTTGGTTAACACTACTTCTCTTATTTTTAAAAATTTTGAAAAACTTTCTTTGGAATTATGTGAAATGAGGAGGGAAATGAATCAAAATTATTCAAGGTCACGTTCAGTGAATAGAAATCGTTTTAGGAGCCCTTTTAGATATCGATCAAAATCACGCGACAATCCGAATTGGTTATGTAGATATCATTATAAATTTGGAAACAAGGCTAAAAAATGTGAACAACCATGTGCATTTTCGAAAAATAATAGTCCAACAAACTAAAGTCGTCCGTTGTTTCGGCGACAAACAACGGGAATTTGGACATTTCCACACGTCGCCTTTTTATATTTGATAAAACAAACAAACTAAATTTTTTAATTTATAGCGGAGCAGAAATTTCGGTACTTCCAGTTTCTAAATTTTCGAATTCTAGGAAATCTTCAGATATAATTTTAACGGCAGCTAACGGCTCAACTATTTTTACATACGGGAAGAAACTTTTGAATATTAATTTGGGTTTAAGGCGTGAGTTCCTTTTTACATTTTTGATTGCTGATATTGCGAAGCCGATTATAGGAGCTGATTTTTTGTGTAAATATGGACTTCTTATTGATATTAAAAACAAGTGTTTAGTAGATCCGTTAACAAATCTATCAGTTAATACAATTTCGTACTTTTGCAATGTCCCTCTTCCGAAAATTTTTTCAGTAGATGATCAATATACAAAATTATTGAAGGAATTTCCTTCCCTTATTTCTGAGCCAGATTACTCAAAACCGGTTAAGCATACAACGGTTCACAGACTTGTCACTGAAGGAAACCTTCCTTTTTCTAAGCCAAGGCGCTTAGATCCCCTCAAATTTAAAGTAGCTAAAACTGAATTCGATTTTTTGGTAAAAACAGGGATTTGTAGACCATCAAATTCATCCGTGGCATCTCCACTTCATTTAGTACCAAAGAAAGAAGTTAATGACTGGCGTCCTTGTGGTGATTTTAGAAGACTTAATAATGTGACTGTACCGGATCGTTATCCTTTGCCTCATATTCACGATTTTAATATGAACCTTAGGAATAAAAATATATTTTCAAAGTTAGATTTAGTTAGAGCGTATCACCAAATTCCAATGGCAGAAGAAGACATTTTTAAAACGGCGATTACTACTCCTTTCGGTATGTTTGAGTTCACCCGAATGCCTTTCGGGCTGAGGAACTCAGCGCAAACGTTTCAGAGATTCATCAACGAAGTAGTAGGTAAATTAGATTTTGTTTTCGCGTATATTGCTGATCTACTGGTTGCAAGTGAGAGTGAAGAACAACATTTAAAGGATCTACGGGTACTTTTCGAACGTTTGTCTGAGTATGGTTTGAACGTCAAACCAAGGAAATGCATTTTTGGTGTTCCAAGTATAGATTTTTTAGGACATTGTTTATCTGAGGCAGGGATACAGCCTTCTGTAAACAGTAGAAGCGATTCGCAATTTTGAACGACCGAAGTCAATAAAACAAGCGCAAAAGTTTATTGGTATGGTTAACTATTACCATAGATATATTTCAAAATTAGCTGAGTTTACTGGAGTTATATATGATTTAATTAATAAAACAAGTAAAAAGCGAGACAAAATTTTGGTTTGGGATGACAAATCCATTAAAGCTTTTGAATGCATTAAAGAGAAGTTTGCATCTAAGATTTTGCTAAATCATTTTAGTAAAGATGCAAAATTGTCTTTAACAGTAGATGCATCCAATACAGCAATTGGTGGTGTCATACAGCAGTACTTCAATAGTAAGTCTGAACCACTTGCGTTCTTTTCAAAGAAACTGTCTCCAGCAGAAATGAAATATAGTGCTTTTGACAGGCAACTTTTAGCAATTTATTTGAATATTAAACATTTTCGGTATTTATTAGAAGGAAGACAGTTTACGGTTTTTACTGACCACAAACCCTTGATTTTTGTTCTAAATTCCAAAACTGAGCGTAGTCCAAGACAGACAAGGCATAGTTGACTAGTGAAGTATATTAAAGGACAGACCAACATTGTAGCTGACACGTTATCTCGTGCGTTTGAAATAGATGTGATTAAAAATTCAGAACTTAATTTCAAAATTTTACAGAGTGAACAGCAACAGGACAGTGAACTTAATAAACTTATTTCTGGACAAACGTTTCAAAATCTTAATTTAATTAAAATTCCTATTCTAAATTTTAATATTTGGTGTGAAGTGTCAGGAGAAAGTCCTAGACCTTTCGTTCCAAATAATTTGCGCAGGACAGTGTTCGATATGTTACATGGAATTGCTCATCCTGGTACCAAGGCTACACGCCAATTAATTGTGAAGAAGTATTATTGGCCTTGTATGAACAAGGATTTAAACATATGGTCAAAAGGATGTATAAGTTGCCAGAAATCTAAAGTTTATCGTCACACCAAATCTCCTGTGAGCACAATTCCAATTCCGAAGAGCAGATTTGAACATATACATTTAGATATTGTTGGACCGCTTCCTGTTTCAAGAGGTTACCGCTACATTTTAACAATTATGGATAGATTTACTCGTTGGACGGAAGCATATGCTGTAAAGGATATCTCTGCACAGACAGTTGCAAATAAATTTTTTAATGAATATGTTTCGCGTTTCGGTGTGCCTTTAGAAATCACGACGGATCAGAGTACTCAATTTACGTCCAAATTATTTTCGGAACTTACTAAATTACTTGGTAGTCATCATATCACAACTTCTTCCTATCACCCTCAAAGTAATGGTATTGTGGAACGATTCCATAGACAATTGAAAACTTCAATTTTGGCTAGGAATGGAACTAGAGATTGGTACGATGAGCTACCGATTATTCTTCTTGGTTTGCGTTCAGTGTACAAAGAAGATATTGCAGCCACTCCAGCTGAAATGCTTTTTGGCCAAAATTTGCGTCTACCTGGAGAACTTGTTGTGCCAACTACAGAAAATGTTACTTCCGCCGAAATTTTAGGAAGTTTACGGGAACGTTTTAAAAACTTTAATTCAAATTTAAAACATCACAAAAATTCCGAGTCAGGAATTTATGTTCCAAAAGATTTACAAACTTGCAAATTTGTTTTTATTCGCATTGTTAACAAGCATTCTCTTCAACATCCTTATGAAGGGCCTAACAGAGTTATTGAAAAAGACAAAAAATATTTTAAGGTAGATGTGAATAATGAAATTAAAATTATTTCGATTGACAGACTAAAGCCAGCAATAGTTGAAATAACAGAACCACATAACACTAACAACCATATAGTTTCAACAACGACTAAAAAGAAACAAGTTACTTTCAATTTGTATAATAATAACTCTCTGGAAGGGGGAGTATTGTAGTGTTAATACTATTTACTATTGTACTTTGTTCATTTTTGTACTTTGTTATTTTTGAAAGTATTGAATTAAGTTCTTTTTCAATTTATGTAAATCAAAAAGAAAATTTTTGATTACTTCAGAATTTTTTCTTCTTTGAAATAAAAAAAATACGTTAAATTAAAATTAAGTTTATATAATAATAAAATTTTTAAATACGCTACAAGTATTGTAGTGTTAATACTATTTACTATTGTACTTTGTTCATTTTTGTACTTTGTTATTTTTGAAATTATTGAATCAAGTTCTTTTTCAATTTATGTATGTAAATCAAAAAGAAAATTTTTGATTACTTCAGAATTTTTTCTTCTTTGAAATTTAAAATACGTTAAATTAAAATTAAGTTTATATAAAAATAAAATTTTTTAAAAAATACAATTCTATAATTAAATACGCTACAATAAGTCGGATCCTTTTCTAGATCATCTGAAGAGAAATCAGTTCTGCTGCAAGATCCAAGAATTTCGTCTTGCATGCTAATATATTAAAATTTGTTAGTTGGCACATTTAATTTCAAATTAAATACTCACTCGTATATTTCTAGCGGGACATCAGGTGCCGGGGACTCGTCCACGCGCTTCGACATCGCGAATGACACTGAAATTATTACGCTGAATGCTTTTTCAATTATACATACGACATATTTTTACTGTAAAAGATTCAAATTTTGTCGTACGTGTTCGCTGATCTCTCACATACAACAATTTTTTGCTGAGGTTTCTAAACACTCAATTTTGTATGAAAAAATGTATGTGCGAAACTTCTAAATTGTACGACAAAATTACACTAAAACGCTTTGACCTTGCACATACGATAAAAATTATACCAAATATCTCCAAATCCAAAGGAGATATCAAAAAACTGATAAAGCCATACAACAATTGTTTGTTCAGTCGACGATATGTATTTTCGTAAATGCGATTTTTTATATAAGATCTGCTTCAGTTGAAATCTGGCAGGTATTAAGTAACAGAAAAATTAATTTAAATATGAATAATTCAGTCGAAACTTTTTTAGAACTTTCTTTTATTTCTATTTAGATGAAAGATTTACAAATATTATCAGAATTAATTTCCAAGCCAAAATACCCGTACTTTAGAGATGACACCCGCTATTAATACTTGGGCATCTCTTTCGTTGATCGATTGAGCCTGTTTTCGCCACATTCTGCGGAATTTTAATTTTGATTTCATATAGGCCCAATAACGCTCGATCGTTTGGAGCTCTGGTCAATTCGGAGGATTGGCCTCTTTTAGTACAATCTTGATTCCATTTTGTGCATAAAACTCTTGCGCTTTTTTTGCACAATGGCTTGTTGCCAAATCGGGCCAAAACAATACAGGCTCTCAGAACAACACTCCAGGTGGAACAACACGTTCAGAGAGATTCGGATTCTTTTTCAAAGTCCTTGGAACATCCTTCTCCACTATCTTATTTTCCGCCAGATTCCGCCTTTCTCTCAATGCTGCAATTCAGCAATTTACTAACCGACATTGAGAGATGTGTGGATTTTGCATGAATTAGTCCAAAATCAGTTTTCTTTGCTCTCCACATCACTTACTTTTAAAGTTACGGCTATGAAAATTAACTGTAATAAAAAATAACGATAGCAAAATCAGCACACTAAATACCAGAGATCGAATATAACCGTCACCAAGTGTCTCGTATGGTGTTTACCACTGACACAAACACTCATCTCTCAAGCAAAGAGTGTTTCTCACCGTGGCAAATCAGTCTGTGTGATCTTTTTGTGTTTTCCTTTGTGGGTTATTTATCAACTGCTAAAATTTCCCCTGGGCAAAAACACTTTGGCAGGGACTTTTATTTTTAAGTGTCTTAATTTGTGGGTTATTGTATGACTGAAAAATGTAAGTGGGCGTAATAAGTGGAAGCAAAGCGTTAGGCATTTCTTTACACGACATATACGTTCACATACATGTGCGAACATTTATGACAAAGAAGGGAGAGTGCACATTCTTAATATGATACACCAAAAATAAGCTATTTTATTTTATTGATAAAGAAAAGGATAAAGGCAAAGGTAAAAATAAAAACAAAAACAAAGATGCGTAAAGATAAATGCAAAAATTAAGATCAAGGTAAATTTAAAAACTTTACTAATATAAGGGCAAAGGTGAAGGGGAATATGTAGATGTAGAAAATGATAAACATAAAGATGATAAAGATAAATATTAAGAAAAAGATGAGGATGAGTAAAGATGAAGATAAAGGAAGAAAGTAAAATAAAGGTAATTATAAAGAAAATGATATAGTCACAGAGACTCAACCTGGGAACTAGGAATGTTCGATATTTAAGGAAGAATCGATATCATGAATCGATTTAATTCATTTCCATAGTCCAAAAATCCCGAAATAGTCCAAAAATCCCGAGGTGGTCCCGAAGATTCCGATAATCGCGAAGTCTGGAAAATCACGGATTAGTCCCGAGGATCCCGAAAATCCCATAGTCCGATAATATCGAAGCCCGATAATATCGAAGAAGTCTCGAAAATCCCGGATTTGTCCCGAGGATCCCAAAGTAGTCTCGAAAATCCCGAAATAGTCCAAAAATCCCGAAGCAGTCCCGAAGATTCCGAAAATCCCGATGAAGTCTCGAAAATTCCGAATTAGTTCCGAGGATCCCGAAAATCCCAAAGTAGGCTCGAAAATCCCGAAACAGTCCGAAAATCCCGAAGTAGTCCCGAGGATTCCGAAAATCCTCAAGAAGTTTCGAAAATCCCGAATTAGTCGCAAAAATCACGAAGATTTTTGTAGAACTGGAAGTTATAAGATATTCAAGTATCTTATTTGCGTTGCATCACAAAAGTATTATTTAGTTGAAAAATTACAAATCAAATTGAAACGCTCTACAAATCAAATAAAATTTTTTTATTTCTTTGGTTGACAAATCAAACCACAAATAAATTTTATTTTTTATTTGGTCAACAAACCAAATCACAAATCAAATATATTTCTTAATTGATATCGCATTTTAAATCAATAAGGATTTAAAAGCACGCAACACTACCACCGCATGACCATGACATTGACGTTGCTTATATCTCTCTCTATCAACAGCAAATTGGATATGTTTCTACACACTTCTACGGTACCCTGCGTACACATTCGTGGGTAACCGCGCTCTAACACTTATTTTCCCTCTTCCAGCGATAAGTGTCTGTTTCCAACAGCAACGGAAAAAGATATGCAAATAACCCTTTCCCACTGAGAGGAGCACACATCTACCAAAAATAAACCACCTGTTCTGCTTTGTGGGTTATTTTTTCTCTTAAATAGGGACGGTTATTTTGGGACACTTTCAAAGTGTTGAGGGATATTTTCGACCTCTGCTAAATACACAAAGTTATGCTATGTATAGTGCTGCCAAATTTCAAATGAAGCAGATCTTATTACGTTATCTTAAAAAATACGAGTTTCTAAGCATATTTAGAACGGCTCAGCAAGCTTTTCTTATGTAAATTTAAAAGGTGGTTGGTGTTTGTCACAGTGTACATACATATTTTTGCATCTTGTTAACATACGAGTGGTTTCGCAGCTATAATTCAACTTTTCAATTAGAGTGGTATACGTTCATATGCATCATGATTAATGTGACCAACCGTACTTCTTTCGGAAGTACAGTACTTATTTTTGCGCTGTTGTACTTCGTACTTCGAAGTACAGTCAAATGTACTTCTTTGCGAAATTTTGTACTTCAGGAGTGAGATTCTGTAACCAGTTAGCGACAATTTTCGGATCGATATCGCACTTTTTGACGCATGATATAAATGTTTTTGCGTTTGTTTCTCCCATCTTCTGGATGATCGTCACATTAAAGTCGCCGGGGACCGATGGCATCATACCTACGCAACTGCAAAGAGCTCTGAAGGTGTCGTTCAATTGGTTGGATCCTATTTATGAGAACTGCGCGAGGACCGGGTACATTCCCAAGGCTTGGAGGGTAGTCAGTGTTGCGTTCATCCCGAAGGCAGGAAAAGGCTCTGATGTTTCCCGTAGGGATTTTAGGCCTATCAGTCTCTTCGTTTTTGCTAAAAACGTTAAAGAGACTGAATACCGCCCTGCACACATTGGTAAAGTCGTCAGAGGAAGCCTTCACGCATGAAGATTATGCAGTAGAGGCCTTCTTTGATATCGAGGGGGCCTTCAACAATGTCACTCCAGAGGCAATAGTCAAGTATATTCATAATCGGGGGGTTGAAACCAACCTAATAAGCTTGCTTCGTGACAGAACTGTCACGGCGGAGTGGGAGAGCGTTTGCACTCAGAGCAGAGTCAATAGGAGCACTCCAAAAGGTGGCGTTCTCTCCCCCCTGCTCTTTATTGTGGTTGTAAACGACCTTCTAGAGGAATTGGAAAAAGTGGGCTTCCGGGTGATCGCCTATGTAGAGGATGTGGAACTTTTGGTTAAAGGACGACTTTTATACACCCTTTTTGATCTGGCTCAACGGCGGCTGTCGTAGAAGCCTAACATTGAGGAAAGGGTAGGAAAGGTGTCGGTTGCCTTGTACTGCTGTAGGGAAACTAACGGTAGAAGGTGGGGTCTTTCGCCCAAATTAATTATTTAGCTCTAGGAAACCAGATTTAAGCCTATATTGTTTCAAGAAGCCCTTGTCTGGTGGAACTCACGTTCGCGTTAACTTAACCCAACCTAACCTGTACTTCTTTGATCTATGAAATAGTTGGTCACATTAATCATGATACAAAAATCTGAAGGTTAATCCGCTGAGAGGCAGCCTGAACATTTTTGAAGTTTGCTAACAAAACAAAAATGTTTTCAAATTTTCCATCTCACAAATACATTCTCACTTTCAGTCTCGAATAAAAGAAGATTGAATATATTCATCTATGTATTTGTTTTTAAAGTGAAACTTCTTAGGCACTCCGCACATTACGCGCCTAATGATAGTAGAGCAGACGTTTCGTTATGCCGAAACGAATGCATGACGACTCCACTTCTACACACTTGCGCGCCCTGAAAAGGCCCTGGTGGCACACACTACACATTTTCTGGCCGTTCTTTCTTAGTGAAACACTTCCGCGAATATTTCTGCTCTAAAATATTGCATAACCGCTTATGGTTTAACACAATTGGCACGAGTTTTAGCACAAAATCATTAACTTTCAATATTTCCTATTGAAATGACAAATATTTTTTATTTTCAAACACAAAAAAGTAAACAAATGATGATTTCAAAACGGCAAGCGCCTTACAATGTTGGGCGCTTCGATTCATGAAGCTTTTATGATTAGGCGAAAACATGGTTATGAATCGTAATATACAGAGCTTCATTGAAGTACATGTGTTCTCGGCATAAAAGCTTCATACTTTAGTATGCCGGAACGATTACACTACTATGACTAGGCGCTTAATGTGCGGAGTGCCTTACGCGGTGACATGGTCCAATAATTACTGGTATTGTCTTCCCACACACATCGAAATTCGTGCTCCCTTATTTTCATTTTGACGCAGTTGATTCTTTTAGTTTTATTTGGCTTGCTTTTTAATTTCGCTCAATTTCATTTTTATAATTTTTCAAAACAAAAGAAAAATTTTTTGAAACGAAGTGAGCCATTAAAATTTTGAATTTATTTACAAGCAAATGTTTTTTCCGGCTTTTGCAAAAGTAAATAAGTTCTCTACAAGAAGGTTTGTTTAAAAATATACGTGTACATAAGCGGTATATGGGGTATGGAAATATCCCTTTTCCCTAGCACTAAACCTTTTAATGTGGGCAACATTGATATTTTTTAAATAAGGCAGATCGGAATATGCGCTCTCTGGGAAGACAATACCTGTAATTATTGTAAATGGGCGGTGGTATCACAAAAATGGAGAATGAAATTTGTATACCCGAGCGCACTTGTGCACAAGGGTATTATAACTTTGTTCACATAACGGTTGTTTGTAACAGGCAAAACGAATCGAGATAGATATAGACAAATGTATACATAAATGAAGAATGAATGAAGAAAAGAAAAGAGAAATCGATTAAGCGATGACCGTCTGTCCGTCCATCCATCTGTCTGTCTCGGGTAAAAATTGAGATATCTTAACGAAACTTTGTACGTGCACTTCTTTCGGGCGTAGGACGGATGGTATTGAAAATGGGCAAAATCGGACAATAACCACGCCTACCTCCCATATAAATGTAATTTTCAGAAATACGAAAACTGCGATATTTTAGTAACTACTGAAGATTATTCACTCAAAATTGATATTTGCAATAACACAGTTTTACAAAAAAAAAAAGCTTACGCATATTAAACCAAACCTATATATCCCTATGTTATTCGACACGCTGAATGCGAATCTGAAGTCCGTTAGTCTCCACCACGTCAGGTTCGTGGTCAGTTGAAGGTCAAGTAGGGAAAAATTCATGGAATAAACCTGAAAATTCATATACATAAGTTTTTACATTCGCTGAACCCGAATCCGAGGTCCGTTAACCTCCATAATGTCAGCTTCGAGGTCATTTGAAGGTCAAATTGGACATAAAATTTATTGAATAAAAATTAAAAAAAAAAAATTTTTTGTTGTCACTGAAACCGTCCCTTGATTCCTCAAGGTCATCTGGAGGTCATGCCAAGGTCATCCCTGTGTAATTTTTAAAAAATAAGAATATACATTTTTGGAAAATGGTTACATGTGCATATCGTAGTAACCGCTACACCAATTTCTTCCAAACTTAGTACAGTTGTCAGCCTTGCTACGATAAAATTTTGGAAAATGGGCGTGGCACCGCCCACTTATGACCCCATATATGTATCTCGGTAACTGTTTCACCAGTTTGTATCAAACTCGGTATGGTTATTGTGCTTGCCATATAAAAGCAAAACGTTGTTATTGAAATCGGACTAAAGTTGAGGCCGCTTTTCATTAACGGTAAATTTCAGAAATGCTTGAAACTTCAATATTTTGAAATTTAAGGACGCTAATTTTCTCAAAATTGATACACCCCGGTTTATCATGTAGCGGTAGCTTTCGGAAAGGTGAAAATCATATATTTAATACTTGCGCCGGGTATCTAATGTTCGGCTCCGCCCGAACTTAGACTTCTTACTTGTTAAAACTGAAATGTTACATGAGTAAGAAGGGAGATATAGTATAGGAAGGGGAAAAAAGAAAGAAAGCGACCTATGACGGCTATACAAAGCGATAGCACAAACATCTTCAACGCGCATGCATACGAGTACCTACATACATATGTATGTTTGAATGCACGTACATATACATACAGTGACGAGCACAAATGTAACATGGTGTAACACTTTTTATTTCAGCCACCGCTATCTTTCCAACTTCTAACGGCTTTCATACTTTTGTTGTATATTCTTATTGGTACACCCCTACTCCCTCTCTCATAAAGATTTGAAGTCAATCCAACAACAATAATAAAACCACAGGCAAAAATGTAAATTAAGGCCAATGTTACAGTTTTGCACTCACTCTCAGTGTTGCATTTTAAAGTTATCTTTTACTTAGTTGGAAGTCAGATGACGTTTTTCTGTATTGTAATTTATTCAAGAAGTTATTACCAATACATAATATGGTTAATCAAGTAACATAAATATAAATAATAGATTTACTGCGAAAACGCGGGGCCCTAGGAAAAGTGGCAAAAAATTATGGAGCTCGCCACTTGAAAATGTTAAGACTGAGAAAAAATATAGCCTAAAATGTTATTAAGGACAAAGGAAGTCTGCCAAAAAATATTACGGTCCGATATCTTGTGAACTTAGTAGCAAGTAGCGCTGCAGCCACTATTACAGAAGCGCTTAAGGTATTAAAATTTAATGCAAATCAGTAGACAGCGAGGCAAAGAATTGTCAAATTGAACGCAAAGACATAATAAAAGAAGAAAAAACCATTTTGATCAAAATACATGTGCGAGAGTGGTAGAATTTTGCCGGATCGCACGAAAACCGGACCGTTGCCTATTGGGATATGTTAGCCCTTACAGAACGCAATAAAAAAACACTTTTTTAAGGTTTAATTGAAGGTTAGTTAGTCTGACAAGACTAAATTAATCGCTTTCAATCAGATGGTATTGGTGGTATTGGATCAAAGAACCAAATTAAGCCTAAGCGCATCATGTAAGGCAAACCGTGAATCACAGTGGTCGGTCAATAATTGTTGGGGGTTGTATTTAAAAAAATATTGTTGGTCCGTTAGTACGCATTATGCGTAAGGAACAGTATCTGTTCATATTTCAACAAAATTTAGAAGATGTAGTCGAAAAATGAGAGTCTCTGCTGAAAAATCACCCAAAACATACTGCATATGTTCGCAAAGACTGGATGCAAAAGCAAAAATTCGATATTTTGAAATGACCTCCACAATCCGCGGATATGAATCTCGTCGATAATTTGCGAAATCAACTAAAAGCGCAGCTTACTAAGTATCCAAGTCCGTCCAATGGAGTACATGAGCTATGAAAGCAAACCAAGGATATATGGGAGGCTATACCTCCAGAATTTTTACAGAGATACAAGTAAGGTATGCCAAATTGCATCCAGGAACTAAAAAAAGCAAAAGTATACTGAACATTGTGTTAACAATTCTTTTTTTTCGTGAAAATTGTCAAAAACTTATTAAAAATATATAAGTGCAAAACTGTAACATATGCCTTAATTTACATTTTTGTCTGCTGGTTGTATTATTGTTGGACTCTTTTCAATTCGTTATGAGAGATGAAGTACAGGTGTACCAATACGAATATACAACAAAAGTATGAATGTCGTTAGAACTTGGAAAGATAGCGGCGGCTAATATAAAAAGCGTTACACCATGTTACAGTTTTGCTCGTCACTGTATATGTACGTATGTATGTAAGAACTCATTTCGCATTTCAGCTCTGCTACCAAGCAATATATGAATGAAGCAAACGTGCTTTTCGGGTAGCTACATCAATTCGTACATAAATATGTACATATGTTTGTGTGGATATATGAATGATGAAACAAACGGGCTTCGTTGATATACTGATTGACATATGAACCTATGGACAGCAATGTCTTCACTTATGTACATTAGGGTGCTTTTTTTGCGACTATTATTTTTTTTCACTCCTACCTCGAAATTTTGTGGAAAACGCCTTAATAAAAACTCCATGAAAATTTTAACCCTTAATATTAACATTAAAATTATGTAGGTGTAAATATTCTCTTTTCTTCCAATGTTTGGTGAGATTTGTCTATTGTTCGACAAATTCTTTTTGCGAAATTATGCAAAAAGAAGCTTAAAATCAAAAATTATGAGAATCGAAAATTACATATATTTGATAAGTCGCGCGAAAAGATCTAATTATATACATATTAGAAATCTAAATGAAATTCCATGCATCTAATTTCCAGACCTGACGGACCGGTACTCACACTTTTTTTTACTAATAATATTTAGTATCTACATTTCAAAGTAAATTTTATTGTGAAAAAATAAGCAAATACCAAATAAATGATAAATGCCTTCAGCTGAATATTCCACGACACTTGGCTGAGCAGATAGACGATTCGACATTCTGCACAATGAACGACGACGCACCCACCAGGATTATGGGTAACTGCAGTAGCTCGCCAGACATCACAATAGTCAGCGCTGGTCTGATAAA
Organism: Rhagoletis pomonella; assembly: GCF_013731165.1. Taxonomy (NCBI): domain Eukaryota; kingdom Metazoa; phylum Arthropoda; class Insecta; order Diptera; family Tephritidae; genus Rhagoletis; species Rhagoletis pomonella. The sequence continues at coordinate 87,909,891 of NW_023458556.1, read as the reverse complement.
CAGCATAACGTGGCGACCTATGCTGACTCTAGCATCAGACCATCTACCCATAGTCATCTCGATTGATAAACCAACCGACTTTGCCTCCGCCAAACACCGGACCTATATCAACTTTTCCAAAGCTGATTGGAAAGGTTACGCGGAGTTTACTGAAAACACCTTCGCAGCGCTCCCCACACCAACCGACGTCCACCTCGGTGAACGTAAGTTCCGCAGGGCTATCACTGCTGCTGCAGCTCGCTTCATATCGGCAGGATGTATATCGGACCCACGTCCAAACTTCCCTGCCGAAGCGGCTGTTCTAGCTGATGAGCGTGATAGCCTTCGTCAGGCCGATCCCGGAGATCCCCGTATCAGGGATCTCAACGCGGAGATTCGGCAACTTGTAAACGTACATAAGCGGAAGAAGTGGGAGGAGCACCTGAAGACTTGTAATTTCACCTCTGGTGTGAGCAAGCTTTGGTCAACCGTGAGGTCATTGTCTAATCCGACGAAGCACGACGACAGAGTCGAAATTTCCTTCGGCGACCATGCTTCGTCGGACCCGGAGCGATGCGCGACAGTTATACTGCATCCTCCGGTAGACAAAGCCAAGCGTCGAGTGACCAGAAGGCTGCACAAACTGCCAACAAATTGTGCCCGACTTGCTTTCACTTGCGGTGAAGTTCAGGTGGCCATCGGGAAGGCGAAAGCCTCCAAAGCCATGGGTCCCGACGGAATATGCATGCTGATGCTGAAAAATTTGGGTCCTGCGGGGGTAGCGTACCTAACGGAGGTCCTCAACCTGTCAATGGCCACTCTCATCATCCCAGACATCTGGAAGGTGGGGAGAGTGGTCCCACTGCTCAAACCGGGGAAACCCGCCAACAAAGGAGATTCGTATCGTCCGATTACACTCCTTTCCCCGGTAGCGAAGACACTCGAGGCCTTGCTACTCCCGTACTTCACAAACCACCTGACCCCAGCGAAGCATCAGCATGGTTTCCGTAAAGTGCACAGTACAACAACAGCACTTAACGCCATAAACACTCAGATAACTCGTGGCCTGAACCGCAACCGTCCCTGTGAGAGAACGATTCTAGTAGCGTTGGACTTGTCAAAGGCGTTTGACACCGTCTGCCATTCCACGCTGCTAGAAGATATAGAGGCCTCCTCTCCCACAGAGGCTCAAACGGTGGTCGGCAAATTATCTGAGTGGTCGACATTCGTCGGTAACATTTAGAGACAAAACGAGTAAGCAGCGAAAAATAAAACAGGGGGTTCCTCAGGGTGGTGTCCTTTCCCCGCTACTGTTCAACTTTTATATTTCAAAGCTCCCTCAACCACCAGAGGGAGTCTCTATTGTCTCCTATGGCGACGACTGCTCGATCATGGCGACTGGGAATGGAATTGATGACCTGTGTTTGAAAGTAAACGGCTATCTCTCCGAACTTTCTCGCTTCTTCACTGCAAAGTGTCTAGCCCTCTCCCCTACGAAATCCTCCGCGACCCTGTTCACAACCTGGACGAAGGAGGTCAGGCTACCGCTGGGGATTCACGTCGATGACACACCAATTCCGACGGTGAATAACCCCAAAATACTCGGAGTAACATTCGACAGCCTGCTCTCCTTCTCTGCGCACTCAACCGCTATTGTCAATAAAGTACAGAGCCGCAACAAGGTCCTCAAGTCGCTAGCCGGCAGTACTTGGGGCAAAGACAAAGAAACGTTGCTGGCAACATACAAGGCAATAGGCCGGCCGGTCTTGAACTACGCAGCGCCAGTGTGGTCGCCAGGGACTAGTAGGACGCAGTGGACGAAGCTACAGACGGGACAAAATACGGCACTTAGGACAGCGACGGGATGCCTCCTGATGTCGCCTGAACATCACTTGCACGGCGAGGCGCAAATGCTCCCAGTTAAGGAGCACAACATAATGCTCTGCAAGCAGTTCCTGATCGGGAGCCACAGAAGTGGCCACCCAAACAGACAGCTGCTTGCAGAGGAGCCCTCGCCTAGGCACGTCAGGAGGCATCTATATGAACTGACGGACGAAGTCCAGAGGTTCATTAAGCAACCTCTGGACCCGACAGCGTACAGACAGGCCCTGAACGGCATTCACAGGGACTCAGTCTCGAGTTATGTAGACTCTAGACCTGTGAATGCCGTTCTAGGCACACCACCCCCGGACATTGACGAGACAGAGCTTCATCTGCCTCGGGAGACACGCACTACACTTGCTCAACTTCGCTCCGGCTACTGCAGCAGGTTAAACTCCTACCTGAGTAGGCTGAATGAGGATGTGCCGAACGAATGTCCGGCATGCGGAGAGACCCCACATGACTCGAACCATCTCTTCGCATGCCCGGAAAACCCGACAACCCTAACGGCCCTGTCCCTGTGGACAGATCCCACAGAAGCTGCACGCTTCCTAGGGTTGCCGTTAGTGGAACTTGACGACAACGACTGAGATACCAACCGATCTGGGCGGGGTTGTTGTAGCCGCTACAACAACAACAACAACGACACTTAAGTAATTGATTACAGTTGAAAAAGAAACACTTCCTTTAATGGGTTAAGCGCCAAAGGCAACTAAACTGATGAGTCGGTACTGCCCGGATTCCAGAAATGTACCGTTCGTGGAGAGGGGGGTGAGTAAATTATATGAAGTTTTGTATTTATGACTTTTACTTTTCCCTCTCAAGCCCAACCGGTTTTTTTTATCAACTGCCACCATGACTTTTCTACCTGCCTCCATATAGTCGAAACACTGGGCGACGTATCGAAATTTTTAAAGCTATCGACAAATTTGTACAGAAAAATGGTTTGAAATGGAGCAAGTGTGATGGAGCATCTGCAGTGGTTAGAAAAACTAAAGGAGCGATGTCTAGGATGAAGCTAGAGGCAGAAAACGCCACGAGAAGTCACTGTATGATCCGTCGGTATTCCCTGGCGACTAGGAAGATGACGCCACTAGATTTAAAACCCATAGGGGCCTGCGAAATTAAAATACGTCTTTGGTTTTTTTCAACCACGTCGAGATTTTTTTTTTTTACTGGTGACATGTATATTTTAGAATTTCTAGCAATTTGCATGAAAATCCCATAAATAAACAAAGTAAATCAGAAAAACGTATGTAACTTTGAAGTTAACGCTAAGAAAATTGATAAAGGTTATTTTCTCAGCGTTAACGCGCATTACCAGTGTTAACTTTGAAGATTTAGAAAAAACCATTGTCGAATATTTTCCCAACATTGACTCTGACGATGTCTACAGCTGGATAACAAACCCGTTTTCATATGACCCGAAAAGTAAACCTACTGAGATGACAAATTAAGCAGAGACCCAGAATAAAAATTATTTCATGGAGGAGTTTTAAAAATGTCATCAAAAGTTTCGTAAGAATTATAAAAGTCTTTTGATAATACGACAAAATTTTTCGACGAAATTTTTTTAAGTCATCGATAACTATTATTTTAAGACTTATATAATAGGAGTCTTTTCATAATAATTATAGAGAGATAAATATTTTTAAGTCTTCAAAGACTTATTTTGAGACTTATATTATAAAATTCTTGTCATAATAATTATCATTGAGATAAACATTTTTAAGCCTTCAAAGACTTTTAGTTTGCGACATATACGGCAACCCTGGCGTCAAGTGAACATAAAAACGTGTACGCGCTGAAAATTGTAAAAATCATTGTAAAAATTGAGGGGAAAAAACGCATCTTTCCAAAAAAAAGAACAGTTGAACGTTCGATTAGTGTTGACTTTTTGTTATTTGTCGTATACGCGTAATTTTATTGCTGAAATTGATTTGCCCAAAGTGTTATAAACGAGCTAAACAAGTCGTCGCATTCAACGTTCCAGAGTCTAAAAAACCATCTGGTTCTGAACGATTAAACGATGATCGTGCTGTCTTGGCCCCACTGATTCCACAGGAGCTCTCAAACACAATTCCCGAGCTAAAAATTCGCAGGTTGGGGCGTCCACTTGCTGGGAAAACCCGCCCCTTGCTTATAGAAGCTCCCTCCGAAAGTGCTGCTATATCAATACTGAAATTTAAACCACCATCTTGCACCGACATACGTATAAAACCGGACTTAACACCAGCGCAACAAGCACACCTGAAAAAAGTACGCGGCGAATTAAACACATTGTTGTTAAGTGGCGATTCTAATAAAACAATTAAGTACGTAAATGGAGTTCCGAAGATAGTAGATAAATTTTCCTTTCGCCCAACGCAAGGGAAGCATAAGCCCCGTCCAGAGGCTCCATGTGCACTATCAGAACGCCAGAGGCCTGAGAACTAAACTAAGCACATTTCTAACCACTACTGCTTCTACTCAAGTTGAGATCATCTGCATAAGCGTATCATGGCTGCACGCATCCATCTCCGACGGCGAAGTTATTGACGGCACCTATAAAATATTCAGAAAGGACAGAGATCACACAACTAGTATACATAAACGTGGAGGCGGTGTATTCATTGCAGTCAAACGTGTTATCCAGGCTGAACAAATTATTATTGAAGACAACATATTGGAGCAAATATTCATCAAGGTGAAAGGCCAGAGTTATGATCTTGTAATTGGCTGTGTTTATATGCCGCCTTCTTCACCTATCGATCTATTCTCAAGCCACATTTCATCAATAAATCGTATAACGGACAAATACCCTAACTCAAAACTTCTAATCTTGGGTGATTATAATCTTCCAAGTAGCTCGCCGATCTATGCTTCAGTAATACAGATGCAACCGTGGAAAAAATCTTCCCCATCGTTGATGAAGATAAGCATCATCCCGCAATTGGAGTAAACATAGTCTTTCGATCAAGCCTGAAGTCCAACTCCGCGCCCACCTTCTCATTCAAAAAAGCCGACTATGTATCCCTTAATAGTTTCTTCTTAAGGACCAACTGGATAGATCTATACAAAATAGACTCAATTGACGATAAAGTTAATTTGTTTTATGATATAGTTAACACAGGTCTAGTTCAGTTTGTGCCGATGTACACAAGGAAGAGTACTAACTATCCTTGTTGGTTCTCCAGGGAGTTAATACAGGTTACCAAGCGCAAGAAAGAAGCCCATCATAACTACAAGCGGCAAATGACCAGACACTCATACGAAACGTTTCGTCGTTTAAGGTTCGAGGCCAAACAACTTAGTGCTAGGTGTTACAAAAATTACATATCAAATACAGAAAACGTTTTGAAAACTAACCCGTCAGAATTCTGGAATTTCATCAAAAATAAGAAAAATAACGATCTCGACATTCCATCGACGATAACCTGGGGAAAATATACGGCGAACAGCGGCCCTGAAATTAGCAATCTCTTTGCCTCCTTCCGACTGACCAAACAACTGCCTCGGTCGCGACCAATGCTGCTATTACTGATTGTAACGACCTAAGTTTGTCCAGCCTGGAGGTCAACTTCGACGAAGTTTTTGATAACCTTTTAGCTCTTGATACAAAAAAAGGGGCTGGTCCGGATGGTCTGCCTAAAGAACTATTAAAGTACTGCGCTTCTGGGCTATGCGAGCCCATTACACATATATTCAACAAGTCCTTGCAGACTGGTTACTTCCCCTCCCTATGGATGTTATCCTTTATATGCCCCATACACAAGTCTGGCTCAAGATCGGAAGCAGATAATTAAAGACCGATATGTGTGCAATCATCATTAGCAAAACTGCTGGAGAAGATTGTATTATCCAAATTATCTTCATCTCTGAAAAACCTCACATCTAAACAACATGGCTTCATCGGCGGAAGATCTACCACAACGAACTTGCTTTTGTATGTTAGCCACATAATCTAGTCTATGAGCATGGGTTACGACGTCCACAGTATATACACTGACTTTAGTAAAGCCTTCGATACGGTTGACCTCGACAGACTAATCGACAAACTTTAGATTGGTTCCGCTCATACCTATGCGGCAGAAGACTTGTGGTAAGAGTGAACGGGTTCACTTCCGACGAGATCGCTGTTACCTCAGGAGTACCTCAGGGGTCGCACCTTAGCCCTGCGCTTTTCAACATCTTTGTGAACGATATTGGTAACAATATTAAGTCGGAGTTTTTAATGTTTGCTGGCGACCTAAAAATTTTCCGACAAATTACTTGCGCCGCCGACTGTGAGGCTTTACAATCGGACATAAACCAGCTTTATGACTGGTGCCTGGTCAATAAACTAAATTTGAATATAAAAAAATGTACCGTAATGTTATTTTCTCGCTCACTGAACCCAAGTTGCTATGAATATACACTAGGCCGCAATTTATTAGAAAATGTATCTACTATGAGAGACCTCGGTGTAATTATGGACAGCAAGCTAACCTTCAGTAGCCACGTTGACAGTATAAGTCTAAAAGCCTATCGGACAATGAGCTTTATCATTAGATCGAGCAAAGATTTCAGCAATACAGATACACTGATTAACTTGTACTCAACGCTAGTACGGCCATCACTGGAATACTACTCAGTTGTATGGTCTCCATATACTGATACGCTTGTAAACAGAATTGAAAATATCCAATACAAGTTCTGTAAATTTGTATCTGCCTTCGAAGGTCGCAACGGCCGAGAAACTAACGCTAATGCAGTCATGGAACGTTTCAACTTAAAAAGTTTGACTTGCCGAAGACAGATATCCGACCTATCATTCTTCTTCAAAGTGTTCAATGGGTTCATTGACTCTCCGGAGGTACTTGAAAAATTTAGTATAGTCTGCCCCTATACACGCCTGAGAAGGAATCGTCTACTCCTCACGACGAAATCATCAAAAAACTACGTCATTAATGATCCCTGTAATAGGGTAGCCAAGTTGGTCAACGAACACTGTTCTGCAGTAGACTTCTTCGGAGTTACACACAATTCATTCTTGTACAAAATTAAGAGAGCAGTATGTTGTTAGTTGGTTCCTACTTATTACCATGCAATTTGTTATTTTATTATACCTATGTTATGCTACTTTATGTTCACTTCACTTTTTCTCTCTTTTTGTATGTATAAAGCCGATTGGCGTTAAAAAATAAATAAATAAATAAAAAGTCTTGCTAATAATTATGAGTGCGGAAAAATTTTGTATATGGGCCCGAACGGGTCCCAAACCAAGCCCCAACTGGTCCCGAACTGGGCCCCAACTAATCCTGAAATGCTCCTGAACAAGTCCCGTCTTTTGAGACTTAAACAATTTTTGGAACAAATGCACAATACCACCAAATCTCGAATTAAAAAAAAAAAAATAGGATCGATAGAGACCATTGAGGTGAACATAACGGTATATTTATTTTTTTTTGGGAAACAACAACAACAATTATTAAAGGTCAAAGTTCAAATTAAGCATTTTCTCAAATTAATATCTCTCGAAAACCTCTTCAAGGAATTGGACAATTTTGATAGAGAATTTAATTCTCTTTAATTTGATATACATATTTATACATATACCTTTTTATAGTTTTCACGAAAATGGAATTAATATGGAAAAAAAGTATACAGGGTTTTTGTGTATAAACTTCTTTTTGCGTAGGCGGCCTTCGGCCGCACTTATGGATTATAACCCTCACAAAGTAGAATTCTCTTTCTGTGTTGCGAAGAAAAGGCGCTGAACACCTTTTGCAGAGAACACCTTTCAGCGTAGGCGGCCTTCGGCCGCACTTATGGATTATAACCCTCACAAAGTAGAATTCTCTTTCTGTGTTGCGAAGAAAAGGCGCTGAACACCTTTTGCAGAGAACACCTTTCTGCGTAGGCGGCCTTCGGCCGCACTTATGGATTATAACCCTCAAAAAGTAGAATTCTCTTTCTGTGTTGCGAAGAAAAGGCGCTGAACACCTTTTGCACAGAACACCTTTCTGCGTAGGCGGCCTTCGGCCGCACTTATGGATTATAACCCTCACAAAGTAGAATTCTCTTTCTGTGTTGCGAAGAAAAGGCACTGAAACCCCTTTAATAATTGTTGTAGTTGTTGTTTCCCAAAAAAAAAAAATACATCGTTACACTCACCTCAATGATCTCTATCGATCCCCATATGAATTTTTTTAATTTGAGAATTGTACGTATTCTGCATTTATGCCCAATTTTTTCGTGCTCATAATTATTACGAAAATACTTTTATAATATAAGTCTTAAAATAAAAATCTTTGAAGACTCAAAAATATTTATCATTATATATGTTATAAAATATTTGACTTTTATTCTTTTATCTTATAATAGTTGTCTCTGAAATTAAGCTTAGACGTGAAGACAGCACTTTGAATATTAAATACTACGAAGGTAGCCAAGAGAGTTCTGGATGCAAGTGTATGCTGAAAACACTGCTGTACGCAAGATTGCATTAAAAATACTACTGACTTTTACTTTTACATTTCTGTGTGATACTGCATTTTCAACAAATGCTTACATAAAAAACAAATATACCAGCAAGCTTGTGATTTTTTAACACTTTCACCTACAAAAACAGCTGTAAAATTTGCAGTATAATATTTTTTTATATATATAATAATTTTTTTTTAATTTTTGTTGGCCTGTGTAATAAATTGATTTTAAATATTTCGGCGTGGGTTTTAAAATTCATATATGTAATACTCCTATATTGGCAGTAAGAGCTAGTACCGTCCGAAAACACTACAGTACAGATATATCAATAAACACGTACGAAGGATGTGTTCCTACACATATGTGCAGAGACCTTAAGTTGACATCAATCGAAGCCATATGATGGAAAGGGTTGCAAAATCACATGTACACAAAAGAACTGGTCAGATTTTTCAGAAATCCCTGCAATTCTGACGTAAAATATGATCCCAAAAGGCTGCAGATCTGCCAGTCAGATGACCAGTCATATGACCGGCAGATGTCTTGTAGGGAAGTTAGCTTACTGCCAATATAGAAGTATTACATATGGGTATTTCCATAGGTCGCATACGTGACAGTCGTACGTTTCAATGTGATACAAACAAGGTATTTGTTTTCTTTAACTTTTTTGGGCCATTGTATAGCACATAATTAGCTCTATATTTAACCGAAAAATGAAAACAATCTAACTGCTTGGTCCTGAAATATAAGCATTAAAGAGAGTGTCGATACGTGACAAAAAAAATTAAAGTAGATTTTTTCTTCTGTTACAAAATCGCAAATTCTGCGAATTGTGGATGGCTATTTTCATGAAACTTATTTTAATGTGATTTGGAGCAATTCTAGTAGTTTTTAGAGTTTTTTTAATTAATGCAACTTGTTTAAATTTTCTTTTACAACCCCAAGTGTGAAACGTCACGTGACGTAGCGTCGCGTCGTTATATTTTTGTTAATATTGCTTTTAAATGAATTTTTAACGCAAATAAAATATGTATTTTATGTAGAATATACTTTATATTTTGACTTCAGCGCCAATTCAGGGTGAATTTGTTGGAAATCTATGACTTATTATGTTTCAACTACATACGCCAAATTCTAACCAAATCGGACCATAAATACGGGTTTTCGAAATATCTCAACCTTGGCGCCACCTAGGAAGACCATCTTACGCAAACATGATTCTACTTACATAGCCAGTATATATTTTAAAAAGCAGACAAATCGGCCCGTAAAAATACGTTGGATATAAGACTTTTATTTTTTTTTTGTCGTGGTGGACCTTCCCATGGAAACACTATATATGATAAAATTATATCTGACCCGAGAGTTTTCCTGCTGTTATTTTCTTTTAAATTATTTTATTTAACCTAAATATTGTGCCAATATAATCTTTTTTACAAAATGTATAATATATCTCCTTTGTTATTTTCAGCAATTGAAAAGGAAAAGGAGAAAAATCAACTTATTGCTGGTATTGAAAATTTTGATTCTACAAAATTAAAACACACCGAGACGTGCGAGAAAAACCCTCTGCCTACGAAGGAAGTTATTGAAGAAGAAAAGAAAGCTTAAAAAACTTTATAAAGCATCCACTTAGTGTTTTTTTGAATGCTATACTTTTACTCATTCCTAATATATAATATTAATGAAAGAGATACTACTTTGAGAGAGGGATTTTATAATTTTGCATATTTATAATAAACATAAAAAATAATATTTATTTTCAAGTTTAAAGCTTTTTAAGGTAGGTATGGTGATTGACTCGGTTTTTCCAAACCGGTTTTTTTATATGTATCTGTGGTTATAAGCAATAACCGCCTAAGAAAGAATTTAGTTATATATCGTCGCTTGAACAAATGATTGTCGTATGTTACATTTGTCGACTTCTGGGAAATCGCGATTGAAGTTTAAAGTCTGCTTTCTTGAAAACGTCACGGTAGATTTCTTTTAAAATTGTATACATATGTTGTTTCTAGCTTAAGGAAATATTGGAACTTATTATTAAAAAAAATTACACAAAATTACATTTATTGCTAATTTTATTTACAGACACTTTGTCGTATGTTACAGTTGACAATATCCTTGCAAGCCATGGCTGAGCAGTTTCCCCTCAAATATAGATAGATTTACACACACCTTCGCAACTTTTTAGCTATCACACGCACACATTTACAAATTTGGTATTCGAATTTTGAAAAATTTTCCATTTGTTAGAGCGGAATTCCTACTTTTATAGGAATTCTGCATGATTCAATAATATCCCTGCAAGCCATGGCTGAGCAATTTCCCCTCAAATTCGACAGCGTTACACACACTTTCGCAACTTTTTAGCTATCACGCACACATTTACAAATTCGGTATTCGAAATGTGAAACATTTTTCATTTGTTAGAGCGGAATTCCTACTTTTATAGGAATTCTGTGCGTTAAAGCGAGTAAGAAATATGGCAGTTTTTATGACAGTAGGCTTTGTCGAAAAATGTCACATTTGATAAAATAAATTTTATAATTTTATAGATATTTCAAATTTCATTTTATGTTCCCGTTGCCGTTGCCGTCGACTTTGCATCATTATTTTTAAGGTATGTACATACATATGTAAATTACTTAACTTGTGCATATTAATTGATTTTCTCGTTATTACAGATTTGCAACAATTAAAATTAAAACCCACCATCATCTTTAATGCCGTCACCAGCTGATATCGCACGCACCTCCTCCATCACCTTTAATGCCACCACAAACATCGTACCATCATCATTCAACACCGGCACCAGCAAAATCGCACCATCAACATTCCACGCCTCTACCAGCAAAATCACCTTCAACATCGCCACTATTACTTTAAGGCCACCACCAACATCACCTTCAACGCCTGCACCAGCAATGTTATACACATCCACATCAATGGTCCTCTGCAATAACTACACAATTCAAAATTCAAAAAATAAAAACTGTTACTACTGTTAAGTCGCTCTTGTCTGTAATCCTCGTCTAATCCATTTCCAACCTTTTATAAAGTAAGCAGTAAGGATTGCTAAAGTAAGGATAAGGATTCGACATGGATTAGATAGATATATGAGCCACTTAACAGTAGTAAGGGTTTTGTTTTTTGAATTGGGAATTGTGTCGTTATTGCACAGGACCATCGATATGTACAAAGTATGTTATTTGTTTTGTTTGCACATATGTACTATAAGAGTTTTGTATTAATAAACGTTTTTTAAATAAACCAATTCACTTTTAAAAGTAAAAATTTTGATTTTCTACTTATTTGTTTTTTCCTGTACTGAGGAGTTTATAACGACAAAAATGAGTAGTTTGATTATTAGTGCTGAGGAGTTTATAACGACAAAAATTAGTAGTTTGATTATTAGTGCTGAGGAGTTTATAACGACAACAATGAGTAGTTTGTTTATTAGCACTGAGGACTTGCTACATGACAACAATGAGTACTTTATTCATTAGCACTGATGTGTTTATAAAAACGAAAATAAGCAGTTTGGTAGTTTCTAGAGCAGAGCAGATATATTTTTCATTAATCAAAGTTTTCAATTAGTAAGAAGAGGTAAAATATTACACCAACAAGGGGAAAGTGCTCAGTTTTATCCCATCGGCTGAACAAAAATGAGTATTTTAATAAGCACTTTTGTAATTAGTGATAATGATAAAATGAGCACTTATTTGATGCTCAGCTGTCTTGCAGGGATAAAGGTTTTGTAATAAAACAGTCTTCTCGCTCCCACACATAAAATCGGCTCCTTTACTTGTGCAGAATGTTGCTTACTCTATACCCTACAAGACAGCTGAGTATCATATGAGTACTCATATTATCATTATCCCTAATCACAAAAGTGCTTATCAAAGTCCTCATTTTCGTTCAGGCCATGGGAAAAAATTGAGTACTTTCCCCTCAATGTTGTCATCAGAAAGTCCTCAGTACTAATAGTCAAACTACTCATTTATGCCGTACTACAAAAACAAAAGTGTAAATGTGTGAGAATTTTGCCTAAAGTGCTCAGCAATGTCTTGTAGGGTAGTTTCTAGTGATGGTAGTAGTAAAACCAAAAATTCTTCATACTAAATATTCGTTGGCGTCACCTTCGTTTGCGTAATTTTCTAGACCAAGTGTAGAATAGCGACCGTTTAGCTATAAAATAACCAAAAATGCCGATTGATAGAACTTTTTACGCTGATTTCAACGATACCAAATTTATTTGGCGCAGGTAAAAAAAAGAAGATATAAGAGGTTTATTTGTATTTTTTATTATCACTAAATTGTTGAAACCCAAAAGTAGATCATGATAAAATATGTAATATCGAATTAAAGATAATAACTTGTACTTTCTAAATAATATAAAATTCTTTACCATTAATTATGCAGTTTTTTCAAAAAAGGTTATTTCATGAAAAAATAATATTTGTTCGTTTTTTAGTGGTTTTGGTTTAAAAATACAAAAAGCTATAAAATATGTACATCAGCTGAAGAACAAATTAATTACCTTTATGGTGACGTCATTAGTTTTTTAATCTGTCATAAAGTTCATATGATATTAATATTTAAAATATCTAAAAACTGAACTTTAACCTTCTAGAACCTCTTCATTTTTTACTTGCGCCAAATCATTTTGGCATGGTTGAAATGAGCATAAAAAGTTCTATTGATCTGCATTTTTCGTTTTTGCATAGCTGAACGGTCGGTATTCTAGATTTTTTCCCGGAAATGACGAATAACTTAAATCAATAATGCATATTTTTATGTATTGTTTGGTATTTCCATTAAAACACCAAATATATTGCAAATTCGCATAGAATTAATAATACACATTTTACTTCTAATTGCATACTTTGCGTACTTTTTGTAGTACCATTCTACTACCGTTTTCGCAAAATGCGATCACATTCTTCCCCTTTCTCCTACTTCCAAGATACAAATCTAGATAAAGGAGTGTAAAAAAGCTGTCACAAATTACACAACCTTGTATTATTGAATCATGGGAATTCTGTGCGTTGAAGCGAGTAAGAAATATGGCAGTTTTTATGACAGTAGGCTTTGACCATGATTCAATAATAAAAGCTTTGCTCAAAAAACAGATTTCTCGCTCCCTCTTGACAAAATCGGCTCCCTTAGCAAGGCACTGTGTGTGGGTTCGTGTGTGTGTCGCAAAGCTTTTGTAAGGGAGCTAAGGGAGTGTCAAAACTCTAATGCCACTAATGAGCAAACCTTTAATTATTGAATCATTGGCTTTGACGAAAAATTTCACATTTGATAAAAATTTTAGAGTATAAATATTTTTTTATAATTAACCGACGGGTACTGTTAATGAATTTGTACAACGATTTTGGGTTGCTGTGCCCAAACGCGTGAATCGAATCAAAAAACTTTTACACACACTTGTAGACAACAGTTCACGCTTTATTACAAAAATTTAATTTACTAAATCTGTGCACTAATTTAACAATAATGTCGGTTGGAAATATGGTATTTGTTGCAAATTTTTGTTATACATTTGTATATACATTTTTATATACAAGATATTTTTATAAAACACCCAGTAACCAAAATAGACATCACTGGGGCGGCAGCCCCAGGTTTACCACACAGAAAGGGAATTCTAGTTACCTCATCCTTTCCCAAGGTTACATCACTGGGGCGGTAGCCCCAGTTATGTCACACAGAAAGGAGAATTCTACGTAGTAGACTTTTTATAAAGCGGCATCAATCCTCTTTCGTTTAGGGGGGATTTGTGGGGCCAACACCCCCTCCCCCTCCGCCCCCATTCCTAAATCGTTGTACAAATAGCTAAACATTTCCCTAACCGACTTCCAAAAAAGGAGGAGGTAATCAGTTCGTCGGATTTTTTTTTTTTTTTTTTGTATGTATGTTACCGCATAACTTTGGACCACGTCAACCGATTTCTTGCAACGGAAAGGTAGTGTCTCAGACGGAAAGGTGGTCCCATACTAATTTGGTTTAGATCCGATCATTGAATCATGAAATATATAGAGATATATATATATTTTTTTTAAGTCGTTTTTTTTTGCTAAAAATGACTTGTTTTATAGATATTTCAAATTTCATTTTATTTTCCCGTTGCCGTTGCCGTTGACTTTGCATCATTATTTTTAAGGTATGTATAAACATATGTAAATTACTTATTTATTATTATTATTTGTGCATTTTAATTGATTTTCTCGTTATTACAGATTTTCAACAATTAAATTACCATCGCCACCATCATATTTAACGCCGTCACCAGCTGATATCGCACTCATCATCAATCAACACCTCCTCCATCACCTTTAATGCCACCACCAACATCGTACCACCATCATTCAACACCGGCACCAGCAAAATCGCACCATCAACATCGCCACTATTACTTTAAGGCCACCACCAACATCCGTCACCTTCAACGCCGTCACCACCAATGTTATACACATCCACATCAATAGTCCTCTGCAATAACGACACAATTCAAAATTCAAAAAATATAAACTGTTACTACTGTTAAGTGGCTCTTGTCTGTAATCCTCGTCTACTCCATTTCCAACCTTTACTAAAGTAAGCAGTAAGGATTGCTAAAGTAAGTACTAAATATTAGACATGGATTCGACGTGGATTAGATATATGAGCCACTTAACAGTAGTAAGGGTTTTATTTTTTGAATTTTGAATTGTGTCGTTATTGCACAGGACCATCGATATGTACAAAGTATGTTATTTGTTTGTACATATGTACTATAAGAGTTTTGTATTAATAAACGTTTTTTAAATAAACCAATTCATTTTTAAAAGTAAAAATTTTGATTTTCTACTTATTTGTTTTTTCCTGTACTGAAGAGCTTATAACGACAACAATGAGTAGTTTGTTTATTAGCACTGAGGACTTGCTAATGACAACAATGAGTACCTTATTCATTAATAAAAACGAAAATTAGCAGTTTGGTTGTTTTTAGAGCAGAGCAGATATATTTTTCATTAATCAAAGGTTTAGTAAGAAGAGGTAAAATATTACACCGACAAGGGAAAAGTGCTCAGTTTTATCCCATCGCCTGAAAAAAATGAGTTTTTTAATAAGCACTTTTGTAATTAGTGATAATGATAAAATGAGCACATTTGATGCTCAGCTGTCAGCTCAATTCATACACATGCGACAAATTACTATCAAAATATAACACAAATCATATGGAGGAAAACTTTATTTGAACATCAAAATTTATTAAAGTAAACATAAGACAAGTCATTTTTGAGCAAAAAACAAAACCGACTTCAATTCTCATATAAAAGTTTAAGAGTACCGTTAATTGCTTCATGATCCAATAATCGGACTTCATCGGCTGTCGACAGTATCATCGGATCGGTTGTCGACCCTACCGAGTAACAGTATAATGTTTGAAGCGATGGTTAAAGTTAGAAATAAAGGTGGGTTTTTTTTTTAATTTTACGCGACAAAAACTCCCAACAGTCGAAGTCTACCAATAGATTGTTACGCGTAATTTTAAAGGCCTATAACTCCTCTTGTCATGTTTGATTTGTAAAATCGGGTGAAAAATAGACAAGCTGTTAATAGAAAGTCCCTCAAGGACGAAAATAGCGTATTTTTTTTTATAAAAAAAATTGATTGTTCAGGAACTATAAGAAACCTATTAGATATGTGTAAAACCGGCAAATTTTTACAATATTAAAAAAACATTCCAAAAATCCGTAAATC
>NW_023458556.1:87892530-87893732 GCF_013731165.1 Rhagoletis pomonella | reverse complement strand
CTGCCATTAATATCACGTGTTGCGTTTTTGTATTCACGTTGCTGATTCCATGTATCTAAATTCATCTTTTCATAAAATTATCAAGATTTGTCTATGCATCCGTCGGTGAGTCCTTGGAAGTATTCTTTGTGCAAAATCTTTTTTACTAATTTCACCATTTTGAAAAGTTTTTTTGCCTCAAGACATCGAGATGTACGGCATTAACTGTCACTTTTAATTGGTTACTGCATTGGCTACTTTTATTAAGATTTTTGTATGCATTTGTCGGTGAGTCCTTGAAGTATTACCATAGTTTTCTGAATAAAAATATATGTTTGTGAGGCATTAACATGGCGTTAAAAAAATCTAAGGGGCGAACACTTCCAATAAGGTAGTGTCAAATCTTCCTTCTCGCTCTTATTACTTCACCTGGTATTATTCCACCACAACAAGTAATTTTTAAGCAAAAACATAACCGACTTTAATCTGAAGTACTTCAGCAGATACTTCGGGCAAAGACAAAGAAACGTTGTTGGCAACATACAAGGCAATTGGCCGGCCGGTTTTAAATTACGCAGCACCAGTGTGGTCGCCGGGGATTAGTAGGACGCAGTGGATGAAGCTACAGACGACACAAAACACTGCACTTAGGACAGCGACTGGATGCCTTCTGATATCGCCAGAATACCACCTGCACGACGAGGCAAAAATGCTCTCTATTAAGGAGCGTAACACAATGCTCTGCAAGTAGTTTCTGGTTGGTAGCCACAGACGTCGTCAGCCAAATAGACAACTGCTTGCAGAAGACAGACAAAGTCCAGAGGTTCATTAAGCAGCCTCTGGACCCGTCAGCATATCGACAGGCCTGGAATGGCATTCAGCCAAATAGACAACTGCTTGCAGAAGACAGACAAAGTCCAGAGGTTCATTAAGCAGCCTCTGGACCCGTCAGCATATCGACAGACCTGGAATGGCATTCACAGGGAGTCAGTCTCGAGTTATGTAGACTCCAGACCTGTGAATGCCGTTCTAGGCACACAACCAACGGACATCGACGAGACGGAGCTTCATCTGCCTCGGGAGACTAGATCTACAATAGCCCAACTTCGCTCTGGCTACTGCAGCAGGTTAAACTCATACCTGAGCAGATTAGACGCAGATGTGCCAAATGAGTGTCCGCCATGCGGAGAGACACACCACGACTCAAAAAATCTCTTCGTATG
>NW_023458556.1:87890619-87892430 GCF_013731165.1 Rhagoletis pomonella | reverse complement strand
AATATTCAATATAGCAATGAACAATTTTTCTGAATTTTCCATTTTTAAAACAAATGGTAACCAATAACAAACGAAGCATCAACTTTGTTTCTGACAACAAAGAGTAGTTTGTTTATTAGCACTGAGGACTTGCTAATGACAACAATGGGTACCTTATTCATTAATAAAAACGAAAATAAGCAGTTTGGTAGTTTCTAGAGCAGAGCAGATATATTTTTCATTAATTAAAGGTTTAGTAAGAAGACAAGGGGAAAGTGCTCAGTTTTATCCCATCGCCTAAAAAAAAAAAAAATGAGTATTTTAATAAACACTTGTAATTAGTGATAATGATAATATGAGCACTTATTTGATGCTCAGCTGTTAGCTCAATTCATACTACACATGCGACAAATTACTATCAAAATATAACACAAATCATATGGAGGAAAACTTTAATTTCAGTTTTATTTGAACATCAAAATTTATTAAAGTAAACATAAGACAAGGAATTTTTGAGCAAAAAACAAAACCGACTTCAATTCTCATATAAAAATTTAAGAGTACCGTTAATTGCTTCATGATCCAATAATCGGACTTCATCGGCTGTCGACAGTATCATCGGATCGGTTGTCGACCCTACCGAGTAACAGTATAATGTTTGAAGCGATGGTTAAAGTTAGAAATAAAGGCGGGTTTTTTTTTTAATTTTACGCGACAAAAACTCCCAACAGTCGAAGTCTACCAACAGATTGTTACGCGTAATTTTAAAGGCCTATAACTCCTCTTGTCATGTTTGATTTGTAAAATCGGGTGAAAAATAGACAAGCTGTTAATAGAAAGTCCCTCAAGGACGAAAATAGCGTATTTTTTTTTATAAAAAAAATGGATTGTTCAGGAACTATAAGAAACCTATTAGATATGTGTAAAACAGGCAAATTTTTACAATATTAAAAAAACATTCCAAAAATCCGTAAATCTTGACGGAAAGCTAAAAATCCGTACGTTGAATCCGTACAACCATTTTCACCCCTAAAAATCCGTACCGCACAGAAAAATCCGTAAATCTGGCAGGGCTGCCATTAATATCACGTGTTGCGTTTTTGTATTCCCGTTGCTGATTTCATGTATCTAAATTCATCTTTTCATAAAATTATCAAGATTTGTCTATGCATCTGTCGGTGAGTCCTTGGAAGTATTCTTTGTGCAAAATATTTTTTACTAATTTCACCATTTTGAAAAGTGTTTTTGCCTCAAGACATCGAGTTGTACGGCATTAACTGTCACTTTTAATTGGTTACTGCATTGGCTACTTTAATTAAGATTTTTGTATGCATTTGTCGGTGAGTCCTTGAAGTATTATTTGTGAAAAATCTTGTTTACTAATTTCCCCATTTTACCATATTTTTCTGAATAAAAATATATGTTTGTGAGGCATTAACATGGCGTTTTGAAAAAAATCTCAGGGGCGAACACTTCCAATAAGGTAGTGTCAAATCTTCCTTCTCGCTCTTATTACTTCACCTGGTATTATTCCACCACAACAAGTAATTTTTGAGCAAAAAACAAAACCGACTTCAATTCTCATATAAAAATTTAAGAGTACCGTTAATTGCTTCATGATCCAATAATCGGACTTCATCGGCTGTCGACAGTATCATCGGATCGGTTGTCGACCCTACCGAGTAACAGTATAATGTTTGAAGCGATGGTTAAAGTTAGAAATAAAGGTGGGGGTTTTTTTTAATTTTACGCGACAAAAACTCCCAACAGTCGAAGTCTACCAATAGATTGTTACGCGTAATTTTAAAGGCCTATAACTCCTCTTGTCATGT
>NW_023458556.1:87889238-87890519 GCF_013731165.1 Rhagoletis pomonella | reverse complement strand
ACCAATTAAAAGTGACAGTTAATGCCGTACAGCTCGATGTCTTGAGGAAAAAAAAACTTTTCAAAATGGTGAAATTAGTAAAAAAGATTTTGCACAAAGAATACTTCCAAGGACTCACCGACGGATGCATAGTGAAATCTTGATAATTTTATGAAAAGATGAATTTAGATACATGAAATCAGCAACGTGAATACAAAAACGCAACACGTGATATTAATGGCAGCCCTGCCAGATATACGGATTTTTCTGTGCGGTACGGATTTTCAGGGGTGAAAATGGTTGTACGGATTCACCGTACGGATTTTTAGCTTTCCGTCAAGATTTACGGATTTTTGGAATGTTTTTTTTTAATATTGTAAAAATTTGCCTATTTTACACATATCTAATAGATTTCTTATAGTTCCTGAACAATCCATTTTTTTTATGAAAAAAAAATCCGCTATTTTCGTCCTTGAGGGACTTTCTATTAACAGCTTGTCTATTTTTCACCCGATTTTACAAATCAAACATGACAAGAGGAGTTATAGGCCTTTAAAATTACGCGTAACAATCTGTTGGTAGACTTCGACTGTTGGGAGTTTTTGTCGCGTAAAATTAAAAAAAAACCCGCCTTTATTTCTAACTTTAACCATCGCTTCAAACATTATACTGTTACTCGGTAGGGTCGACAACCGATCCGATGATACTGTCGACAGCCGATGAAGTCCGATTATTGGATCATGAAGCAATTAACGGTACTCTTAAATTTTTATATGAGAATTGAAGTCGGTTTTGTTTTTTGCTCAAAAATTCCTTGTCTTATGTTTACTTTAATAAATTTTGATGTTCAAATAAAACTGAAATTAAAGTTTTCCTCCATATGATTTGTGTTATATTTTGATAGTAATTTGTCGCATGTGTAGTATGAATTGAGCTGACAGCTGAGCATCAAATAAGTGCTCATATTATCATTATCACTAATTACAAGTGTTTATTAAAATACTTATTTGTTTTTAGGCGATGGGATAAAACTGAGCACTTTCCCCTTGTCTTCTTACTAAACCTTTAATTAATGAAAAATATATCTGCTCTGCTCTAGAAACTACCAAACTGCTTATTTTCGTTTTTATTAATGAATAAGGTACTCATTGTTGTCATTTGCAAGTCCTCAGTGCTAATAAACAAACTACTCTTTGTTGTCAGAAACAAAGTTGATGCTTCGTTTGTTATTGGTTACCATTACCATAAAAATGGTAAATTCAGAAAAATTGTTCATTGCTATATTGAATATTCAAAATGTGC
>NW_023458556.1:87879407-87889138 GCF_013731165.1 Rhagoletis pomonella | reverse complement strand
TTGGATGGCGGTGATGTCAGCTTTTGTCCTTACGAGGACATCAACCATTAGTATTTATAAAAACAACATATAAGTATTACGTACGTACATACATCAGTCGTCGACTAGCTAAAAATGAGAAAGTTTGTTTGAAATGTCATGGAAACCATAAAACGAAAGATTGCAACAAAGAGTATATAAACAGGTGCCTTAACTGCATTAGAGCAAACGAAAGACTGAAATTGGGCGTTGATGAAAATCATTTAACGATAAGTAAAACCTGTCCGGTGTACCAAAATAAGTTAAATTTAAAAAAGAAACGCATTGGGTACTAGCAGTCAAAGAATATAAAAGGAATATACACGAATATTCAGGTGCTCGCATGGTACAATAATTGCAGGTATTGTCTTCCCAGAGAGCGCATATTCCGATCTGCCTTATTTGAAAAATATCATTGCACACTAAAAGGTTTACTGTAAGGGAAACAGGATATTTCTATTCACCATATAGCATATATGTGCACGTATTTTTTTAAGCAAACCTTCTTGCAGAGGACTTATTTAATTTGCAAATGCAGAAAAAAACATTTGCGTAGTAAATAAATTCAATATTTTTATGGCTCACTTCATTTCAAAAGTTTTTTCTTTAAAATAATCTATAATCTATAATTATAAAACTTAAATTGAGCGAAAACAAAATGCAAAGTCAAATCAAAGTAAAAGAATCAACATTGAACAACTGCGTCAAAATGAAAATAAGGGAGCACGAATTTCGATGTTAAGTAAAACTCTCTGGGAGGACAATGCCTGTAATTATTGTACCATGGGGACTCGTAAATAACTTTGAATATCTAGAAATCGCTACTGTTAAAAATGACATAGACATAATATTCTTATCGGAAACGCATTTAACCGCAAATATTAATGAGGAGGAAATAAATCTCCCCAGTTATAGATCTGTAAGCTGTTTGTCGAACTCTACGCATACAGGAGTGGTAACAATCTATATAAAAAATAAGTGAAAAATTAGAAATATAAAACACAAATTTATTGATTCAAAAATGTGGATAACATGAGTGTGTGTGAGAGTGAGTGTACATTTGGTAATATGACCGTAATGGCTGTAGCTGTTTACAGGTCTCCAAGTAGCTCTAAGAAAGATTTTTGTGACGTCTTTGAGGACTATATAGAAACATTAATGGAATATACGAAAAACACTATAATCGCGAGAGACTTCAATGTCGACTGGAAAAGACAGGAACATACAAACGCAGAATAAAAGAATCTATGAAATTGAAAATGAAAAACGTGGAGCGCATGCAATACAAAGCATTCGATTTAATTGACAATAGTCAAACTACATAACGTAGACCTAAAATTTCTACAGCGAAAGTAGAACTTTGAAATCGATTTTAAGCGGTCGTTATTCATGTACCCACATACATACATACATATATTACTTTTCATATCAATTCAAGTGTATTACATGCGCCCCACGCTTTTCATTTTCATTTCATAGATTGTTTATAATGACTTTTGCTAAAATTTCAAAATCAAAAGTTATCAAAACAAATTCTATGGGACTGAGAAATATTATTTTCTACTTTTTAGTCCATTTATAAAAGCGTTGTATATTAAAAAGTTTTTTTTATATTATTTATTTTCTACTTTTTAGTCCTGTCTGAATAAAATTTTGCAATAGATATTAAAATAATTCAACGATATTAATAGAAAGGTGCACACACATGCATTTACATATGTATGTACATACTAACGAGCACCAATTAATTTTATTTAAAGAAATGGCGTGTCGTCTATTTTCACTGTAGCAAACGTAGTACATACGGCGACATCTAGATGTCATCTACCTCGCCCTATTCACTACAGATGTCGCCCTATGCACTATGCTTTTTTATAGGAACTTTTCAAAGCAAAGGTTTTATGGTGTCGGACACACAACATTGAAAGTTTCTGGATCCACAACATTGAAAGTTTCTGGACACACAACAAGGCAAGTTGATAAAAGCGTTGTAAAATGAATATGAAATAGCAAGTAATTTTAATAAATATTTTATAAATAGCATAGAAGACATAAGAAAATCAATAGTACACGTGCAATACGAAAATCAAATAGAAAATGTTCCTTATAGTTTCAAGTTCCGCAAGACTAATCATGACGAACTGAAGAAAATATGCTCTATGATGAAAAATAAATCAGACAGTGATAAAATAAGCCCTAAAATTATTATGTATAACTGGAGAACTGTGGCGATACCGTTAGCGGAAATAGTAAATCAATCACTTATGAAAGGAATATTTCCAAATAGTTGGAAAGGCACAATGATAACGCCAGTTGACAAAGTAAAAAAAAAACTGTAAAATGTGAGGAATTTCGGCATATTAACACATTGAAAACATTAGAATTAATCTTAGAGAAAGTTATTAAAATGCAATTAGAAGAATATTTTGAGAATAACGATCTATTAATCAGGATTCATAAAAAAATATTCATGTGAAACGGCTGTCAACTATGTTGTGAATGAGTAGAAGGCCACTGAAAAGAAGAAAATTATGGCGAGTTATTTTCCTTGATTTACCCGCGTCATCGATGTGCAAAGTCAGAAGCGGTAACCACTGAGCTATGCACATCCCGTAAACTCGTGTGGCTAATTCATTTTCCTTATTCAACCTACTGCTATCAAGTGCAGCTGATTTGCCGCTATTTAAACTTGACTGCATGGTTGTTGTTTTCAAGGCTTGAGTGCCAAAGATCGTGGTGCGCATTAAACTCACCTACTACTCGGTTTTCACCTCTGAGGAGCGCACCTATATCAGGGTGATATCCTGCCGGGCAGCAGGTGACAGGGGGTATGTAAATGTTGAATATTTCGACCTCAACATCACCTAACCGGATAGCAATGCCCTGCCATTCTAGGGTGGTATCCCTGCGGTCGATGTCTGCTTCGATAAGACGATACTGCACGGTGTGGTTCGTGATGAACGCTAAGCCACCACCATTATCTCGCTCGCGGTCTCGACGGTGCACGTTGTACCCGGCACAATTCAACAATGTTGAATTGCTGTGCAGCTTCGTCTCTTGGACCGCAGCTATCAGTGTACCATGCCTTCCCATAAAGACGGTTATCTCCTCGATCTTCCTCTGAAGCCCGTTGCAGTTAAATTGAAGGAGCTTCATGTGGTTCGGGAGACGTGTGGTAATGCGGGGTGTGAGTGATGTGTGTGGCCGTGACACCATTGGCTGTGTGCGCTGCTGAGGTGGTTGTCGCCCTGTGGTGGTGGTGGGTGGCGTCGCGGTTGAAGTTTGCGACCGCGCTGCGCAACACGGGCCCTCGAAGTTCCTCGTCCAATCTCGCGTGGTGCGCAGACCTGAACATGCCCTAAAGTAGCACCAGCCAAGGCAGGTGTTGCACTTGACTGATGTCACATTACGGAATATCCTGGTCTGACATACTGTGCAGATTGTAGGAGGAACCAAGAGTTGTTGGCGGCTGCGTGTGGGTGGTGGTGCGGTTGTGTGTGTTCAGTGGTTTGTCGCGGTTGTGGTGTGGTCTATTGTGTTATGTTGTTGTGCTGTGGTGTTTGTGTGGGACTGCTCAGGTGGACTGGGGTTAGCCGTGGAGGCTGCTCTGTTTGAGCAGAAGGGGGCCACATACGATGTGGTCCACTGCCGATGTGTCCGTAGTCCTGAGCAGACTCTGAGGTGACTCCACCCCTCGCAAGCATTTCACTTGACTGAGGTGGAGTTGTGGTGTAGTGCCTGGCATACACAGCAGGTGTAGGTTTCTGGCCCTGGGTTTGACTCGATGCCAGCCCTGAGTAGAAGAAAACGTAGCGAATGTAGCCCTATGGACGAACAACTTCTGAGATACTTCGCCGACCTAAACGGGAATAGATCGCCAAAACAACAGCCCTTGGTCGGGTTAAAACCCCGAGTCATTCCGGTACGTAGAACCGGCTGTTCATCTTCATCTTCCACTCTGTCTGCAACCTTACGACTTTCGTTGCTTTTTCCATTTTTCCTAATAAAATAATCTCAATAAAAGTATTAAAATTAAACCTTAATTTTGATTTACAAGACTAAAAGAGGACAAATGGCGAAATACAAACAGGAGAAAATTACGTATATTGGCGAAGCGCAACCATACAAGCTGAGAAACGTGAATGACTTTAGACTACAACATCAAACAACAACGGCCACGCAAAAAACGTTATTTTATAAAGGATTAAGTTTATTTAATTTATTAAATGCAAATATAAACAAGTAAGATCAGCGCTGTCTTCGGCTATGCCGAAGGCTTCATACCTTTTATGAACATCTGAAAATTTTACTTTAACAGATTACTGCATTAGAAAAAATTTATATATTCACAGCATACATAGATAGAGGAGATACATATATCTGGCCAAGGACTGTCACTCCAGCAACACTCCCCAAAAACCCTTTGGGGAACTTGTATGCTGCTACAACAACAACAGAGGAGATACATATATAAAAAATCATATCAAAACAATCAGAGGTATTGAAGATATACCTTGTATTGCACCAATCTAAGTTGTTGCTGTAGCGGCTACAACAACCCCGCCCAGATCGGTCAGAGAACGTAAATTTATAGAGAAGGTCCAAGAACGAATCAGCGTGAAAATTGTCAAATAGCAACAAAACAAACAAAAAGAGGCAAACGAATTTTAACAGAGCCCGGCCAGAGGCAAAATAAATTTGACAGAATTTTCTCATCAAAGTAAATGCATGTTTTTCTTGTCAGACAACGAAATGCTGACGGCTTTTTGCGTTTTTGTTCTTTTAATTGGTTAATTACTTAAAATAAATGCATAGAAGTCGAAATTATTCTTACTATATGTAATATGTGCATATTGTGTACATGCATATGTATGCGAGAGATACAACCCAGTAGCGAAAATGGTCACTGGTGACATCGTCACTAATGAGGATTTGGTGACATCGTCATGGTGCATTTACATGGTTTGAAGCCATTTGAACTGTTGATACGCTAAAATAGAGGGACTACATGTTCTAACGAGGAATTCAATGATATCGAGTGGGATGCATATAATACATTTTTTCATATGAAAAGTTATGGGGAGATACTGTAAACATACTGTTGTGATACTGTTAAGCATATGAAATTATAGCAAGTTGGATTTTCATACATCTTCCCATAAAAAGTTTAACAGATGCAGAGATACCAAGGAGGATATTTCCCATTTGGATGCCTTTTTAATATATAAACCCACCGAAAAGGAGGAAAGCGGCAACCCTCCATTCACATACATGTCAAAAGTATGAATTTTAAAAATTAAAAACAATAAACAAACAAATTCAAAACAAAGAAATTCTTTGTACTAGAACTTTTTCAATAGAAGCAACTCACGTATAGTGGACAATCAAAATACAAAGCACTATGATAACAAACTTAAAATCAAGACATTACAGAACATTTAAATGAGCTTTATATCACATTTAAGTAAAAATAAGCCTATATATTTTCCAAGCTGGCAAATAAATGAAAATGTGTAAAATATACATATAAGTCAAAATTATAGAAGGCATGTATACTTTCTCCCTTTCATTTTTTCATACAATTTATGCTTCTTTCTGGCTTTTACAAAATGCAGGGATACCGCACTTATTTCGGTACAATATGATCGTAATGTATTTTCAATTCGAAATCAAAGAAAAACATCCCACGAAAATGTTTGCGATTTTATAAAAATTAGTGTATATTTGCAAACTACTGCAAACAATGGAGTGTCATATCTTAACAGGTTCAGATAATTAACGAAACAAACAAACATTTTATGGTCTTTTATTTCCTTCACACCGCATTGCTATTTTTTCTAACTTTTCCTTTAGTTTAGCGCTGTAACCTATTAAGTTATATCTTTTAATTTATACATGTGAACTGTTTTCAATGAGCATGTTTTCATTTGCTCCAGAGTTTTGGGTACATTTTCTTATAGTACCTCTCATTCTTTTTTATATTACATATACTACGTTTATACGCACGGAATAATCGACTTAATTGAAAGCGCATTGACACCGTACACATTTCGCTCTAGTGTTTATACTTACGGCTTTATATCGGCATCAAAGTAACCATCTTCAAAAGCAAACAAAAGTAGCTGTTTTCATTTGACATTTTATAAGTTAACATAGTGGAAAGTGATAAAAATCTAGTTTTATTCGGCATTAAAGGGTGAACACACCAAAACTGCGACACTTAGAAATTACTACCAGAAACAAACTAGAAGGCTTTGAAATTATTTTTTTTGTATTATATAACTTGGAAGTTTAGATGTTATAAAAATGTTAAAATATTAGTTATTATTTGCTCCATATGCAAGTGATCGGTATTTTCATCGCCCACGCGACATAATGTTCTGCACGACTAAATCATCGACTTTACGCGATGCGCACAACTACTTTGTTTTGCACTCTTCAATATTTTTCACTGTTTCAACTGTTTTCTGCAAGATTTCTTTGACAATTGACCAATATTCCCCAATAGGACGTGGCTCTGGGCTATTGGGTGGATTGCAGTCGTGAGGTACAAAATTGATGTTATTCGCATTATACCACGGCAATGTGTCCTTGGCATAGTGGCAACCTTGCCATGTCCGCCTAGAACAGTGGCCTACTCCTTATCTGTTGATAAACGACAGAAGACGCCTTTTGAGGCACTCATCCCGATAAACTTGATCATTCATTGTCCCGGATGGGAAAAAGAGCTGCTCTTACGGCCACAGGATCAAATAGCTTGCCAAACCATGTGGTTTTTTGGAAATTTGGACTTCATTTTCAGCTTACAACTTTCAGGGGCATCTTGGCGACTTGCACCAGTATAAAAATCTTGACCTGCAATATATTTTGAATTTTTATAGCAGTAGGTTTCGTAGTCCATAACAATGCAGTTGTATTTTTTAATTTAGAATTCATACAATTTCCGAATGCGGGATTTCGCTGTAACATTCTACTTTGCGCCTCGGTCTGGCGCTGTTTGAGCTGTAGAACATCTCTATGAAGCTTTCCGCTTTACATTTTGTACGAAAAACAGCGATCTGCGTACGGGTTTTGCAACATAACGCGACAAAATCTTCGGATTTCGCGAAAACGCACTGAGGACCTTCCGAGCACTGTTTTTATCACTTTGACCATGCTAACCCCCGCTCCCTAGTTTTCTCGTAACTGCCAGGCCTTATTTGTACCGATTAAAACCCTACAAACTGTCGAATAGTGCAATCTTTAATTTTTGAGCAATTTTACGTGTACTTAAGGCCGGATCATTTATAAACTCGTGCAAAATGGTTTGTCTCGTTTCTAACTCGGTTGCCATTTTTAACTCAACTAGGAATCAAATTCAAATGAAATTTCTTCTACGTCCAACTAAGGCCATGTGGTCAGCTTATGGTATTTGAATTTCAAAATATCGAATTCGTTTTGGGTAAGTTATAAGCTTCCCAAAGTGTCGCAGTTTTGTTGCGTTCACCCTTTATAAAATCGTGGCAAAGAAAAAGAACGATTATTATTAATCAGCTTTTAAATACTGATGCGATTATTTGGAATTTGAGCGGAACAGCTGATCTCCAATTCGCTTTGAGTGAGAGCGGTGTTTATACAATCTGTCTAACTGTCTGGAGAAATAAACTACCGATTTGAAATGGAGTGTGAGCCAAAACACTTCGCTCTTTCAAAGCGAATTGAAATTCAGTTTATACATATGTTTTGAATCGCGGCGAAATGAATTAAAGCGAGTTATGCATGCGTATAAACGTAGTAATATATACACTCCGAAGTTCGGGATAGTATTTTGAATATACCAGCAATATATGCAAAAGTAGTGGCGGCTGCTGTAGAGCATTACGCAGAGCCTGAGTTCAAGCCCAGTTTTTTCTAATAGTGTATTCTGTCATGGAAACAACTTCTCATTAACATACAATTGCCGTTCGGAGTCGGCGTAAAACTGTCCTTTACTTTGTGCGACAAAATCACGCACGCCGCATATCGGAGGAGAAACTAGGCCAAACACTAACATATTGTTCAAGCGCCAATATGTATATCGTCGTTTAAAGTACAAAAGCGCGTATCGTGGTTCTGCAAAACCTCGGAACTGAAATTTGTGCTAAAAAAGATATTTGGTCATCGGAAGCTCCTGACATCAAGCCCTTAGCCATTTATAATAAAATATCGATACTTAGACATAAGGAGAGAAGATTATTAAGTTTAAAAGAGAGAACCGTTTTTAATTAGGACAAGTTTCACTCTCTCCTATAAAATTTAGGCAACCTCCCATACGGTGCGCGGTTTTGTACTTTAAACGAAGATATGTAGAAGTATTGCATACATATTTTGGTGCCTTTTCAAGTATAAAATCCACTGAGAAACGGAAGAAAACGGCATCCCTATGATTTCAACTTATGCCAAACGTTTCGTAAACAAGCAATTCTGAACAAAAAACTGTTTTTCCACAAAGATGTTTAAATGGAAGCATTACAAATATGCAAAAATAGCAATCCACAAGGCTTTATTGGCAGTAGGTCCTTTTTAAAGCACATTTAACAAAAAATAAGCTTCTAGTTTCGAAGCTAGCACAAAATACAATTTTTTTATTTGTTGTTTACAAAAAAAATATTGTCAAGTATACAAGTCAAAATTGTTAAATATATATCGCTTTCATTCATTTCTTCATAGAGTTGGTGCTTCTTTTATAGGAAAATTCATATGGCTTATGAACAGATTCATACCATGTAAATGCACCATCACTCTTGCTGTGAATCCTAAGCGACATATAGCTGACAATGACACTAGTGACAATGTCATGCAAGTGTACTCCTATCAAAGACTTATAACAGACAATGTCTTTCAGCGGTCACTTATAAAAAGTTCATTGCAGGACATTGTCGCTTGAATATCATCAATGATCAATGCCATCAACGACTAAATTACCATTTGTATGAAAAAGTCATGAACGACTTCCATATAAACGGAGTCCAAAGTCACTAAAGACTTGATATGGCCGTACAAGACACTTAAGTGACTAATTCATGACATTCGCTACGGGGAATTTTGTGAATCTAAAATGTGAATGTTATGCAAATATATATGTATGCAATTGGCAAACTCGTAGATAATTTGTCGTCGGCATTTGAGTTGAGTTGAGTTGAGTTTTTACTTTTTTACCGATTCATATGGTAGACCCTACGGTACTTTCAATGCAACAAACCGCAGTTTCCTAGCTGCCTTAGTTTTCTCACAAATTCACTTCAAAGATGGATACATTGACAAGAAACGTACACATGCATTGATTGCCCTGCACGTGTTAACTTCAAAGTTGTTTTTGTCGAAAAGTTATTTATAACCTTGTTTATACCGACTCATAAAGCGATTTGACACAGTTCGCTGTGATTCAAAACGGAAGCATAAACCAAATTTCAATACGCTCAGAATTTCAGAAGTGTATTCACTCGATTTTGTTTTCAAATCGGTGTTTTATTTCCCACACGCTTAGAAAACAGGTATAAACACATCACTCATTTGACACGAAGTGAAAAAGGCTTGTTTACTTTTGAATACGGTTTCAGCGAGGGCGCTACGAGGACACCGATATAAACTTTTGAAAGAAATATATGTTGAGTCAAATCGGTTTATTGCAAATGCGGTTCTTACATTGGTATAAACAAGGTATATATTGAGAAAATATGGCTGTATTCCAAAAC
>NW_023458556.1:87876756-87879307 GCF_013731165.1 Rhagoletis pomonella | reverse complement strand
CAAGCGTAATCCACAAAATTGTTTAGCTTCTACATATCTAATTTGAAAAAAAAAAAAAAATTAATTATGTTTAAATTTAGTTAATTTAAATGTCTCTTTTATTTTTCAAATAGCGATATTTCAAAAGTAATTTTTAATATTATGTATGTATATGTATTAAATAAAAAACTTCAAATTATTACCCCTCGTGTAGTCAAAAAGGGTAATTATTTTTAATATTTCTGGCCTTTACCATTTAAAAAAAATCTAAGGGGCGAACACTTCCAATAAGGTAGTGTCAAATCTTCCTTCTCGCTCTTATTACTTCACCTGGTATTATTCCACCACAACAAGTAATTTTTAAGCAAAAAACATAACCGACTTCAATCTGAAGTACTTCAGCAGGTACTTCGGGCAAAGACGTACGTTGCTGGCAACATACAAGGCAATAGGCCGGCTGGTTTTAAATTACGTAGCACCAGTGTGGTCGCCGGGGATTAGTAGGACGCAGTGGATGAAGCTACAGACGACACAAAACACTGCACTTAGGACAGCGACTGGATGCCTTCTGATGTCGCCAGAATACCACCTGCACGACGAGGCAAAAATGCTCTCTATTAAGGAGCATAACACAATGCTCTGCAAGCAGTTTCTGGTTGGGAGCCACAGAAGTGGTCAGCCAAATAGACAACTGCTTGCAGAAGCCGGACAAAGTCCAGAGGTTCATTAAGCAGCCTCTGGACCCGTTAGCATATCGACAGGCCTGGAATGGCATTCACAGGGAGTCAGTCTCGAGTTATGTACACTCCAGACCTGTGAATGCCGTTCTAGGCACACAACCAACGGACATCGACGAGACGGAGCTTCATCTGCCTCGGGAGACTAGATCTACAATAGCCCAACTTCGCCCTGGCTACTGCAGCAGGTTAAACTCATACCTGAGCAGATTAGACGCAGATGTGCCAAATGAGTGTCCGCCATGCGGAGAGACACCCCACGACTCAAAACATCTCTTCGTATTCCCGGAAAACCCGACAACACTAACGCCTTTGTCCCTGTGGACCACCCCCATTGAGGCTGCACGCTTCCTGGGGCTTCCGTTAGTGAAGCTTGACGACAACGACTGAGAAATTAACCAATCTGGGCGGGGTTGTTGTAGCCGCTACAACAACAACAACAACAACAACAACCACAACAACAACCCAATTCAATCTCATATAATAATTTAGGACTATCGTTAATTTCTTCATGATCCCATGATCAAATCTAAACCAGTAAGAGACCACCCTTGAGGTACCACCTTTCCGATAAAAAAAGAAGAATCGGTAACATACCCAAAAAAAATAAGAGTCAAATATTCCGACGAATTGATAACGTCCTAATTTTTTGAAGTCGGTTAGAAATAGAATACCACTTTGTAGGTCCTTTTTATTTAAGTCTAGTTGCTATTTTGGAGTAAGTCGAACCAGGTCCGTGCGCTTTGACATCGCGAATGACACTGAAATTATTACGCTCAATGCTTGTTCAACAATACATACGACATATTTTTACCGAACAAGGTTCAAATTTTGTCGTATGTGTTAGCTGATCAATTGTTGAGACTTAAGCCCAAAATACAATAACGCAGTGGCAGCGGCAGTTTTTCGAAATCAGCTGTTTTTCTAGAAAGTGTGGTGTCCAATGAAGCGACTCACAATATTGCAGTGGCAGCTAGCAGTACTGCTCAGTTTAGCCCAAATTCTAAATTCACTGCCACTGCCTTCACCGCAGCAAACTTCGCATGCTGAATTTGACATAAATGAAACGCAGCCAACATCTGTTGATGTCACCGAAGCCTAAAAGGCAACAACAAAAATGTAAACAAACAAAAGGGAATGTCAAAAAAAGCAGTCACTGACAACGCCGTATTGTGTTTGCTACGGCAGTGACTGCCAATATTAGCAGTAACAGCTGATTTTAAAAACTGTCACTGTCACTGCCACTGCGCTATTGTATTTTGGGCTTTATAAACACTCAATTTGTGTGACAAAATCTCGCAATTGCTAAACTTTTAAATCATACGACAAAATGCGACTAAAACGCTTGTTACCTTGCACATAGGATAAAATTATACCAAATATCTCGA
The DNA here is from genome assembly GCF_013731165.1 of Rhagoletis pomonella. NCBI lineage: Eukaryota > Metazoa > Arthropoda > Insecta > Diptera > Tephritidae > Rhagoletis > Rhagoletis pomonella. Next base: position 87,877,203 of record NW_023458556.1, on the reverse strand, counting down.
AATCCAAAGGAGATATCAAAAAACCGATAAAGCCATTTGAAAGATCTTAATGAGTTTAGTATAACTGCATTATTAATTCCATTTGGTCCAATTTTCGCATACGACAATCATTTGTTCAAGGGACGATGTGTATGTGAAATCCCCATCTCACCGGCTAGGCTATTTAAAAAGTTATAGACCAACATATTTTGGTTTCTCCATAAGGTTAACATTACAATCCAAATGTTCAAAACTTTTTTCTCGAACTCAGGGTGGCTGTCTTCCAAAACGTATCAATACAATGTTTGGATACTGTTATACTGCGGTATTCAAACTGTTTGTATATGCAGAGTTGCGACACATTGCAACCATATACATTGCACATTTTGAATATTCAATATAGCAATGCACAATTTTTCTCAATTTTCCATTTTTATGGTAATGGTAACCAATAACAAACGAAGCATC
>NW_023458556.1:87874893-87876656 GCF_013731165.1 Rhagoletis pomonella | reverse complement strand
ACAAACCGCTTGAGTCGACCGGCATGCCGTTTTAATCCTCAGTAAATATACAAGATGGAAATAACACAATTAGGTGAGTTGACAGGCAGGTCTAATATTCTATTCAATTGGGAGTGGGATTTTCAAGATCGATTTTTGCGATATCGATACTTTTCAGCCCGATATATCGCCATATCGATTTTACATGCAATGAATTAAATCGATTCATGATATCGATACTTTCTTAAATATCGAACATTCCAAGATAGTAGTATTTTACTACTATTTTGCGAGATAGTGAACTTTTTTATTAAAATTTATAAAGTAGCTCAAAATATATCGTATTTAACACTGCCAGAGCACATTGCTTGGAGATATTTGCGATAAACTTTTTTTTTCATCGAGAGCTCACTTTGTGGTCAAGTTTCTTAAGCCACTTTACATAATTTTTTAAAACTTATGACTGCAGTAATGGACTTATATCGGGTATAAAACTCTTGGAGGAAAAGCGCTTTTATTGGTCCAAACTAACGCAACAACGCGTGCAGTAATCAGCACTTAGGTCACACTTATATGTACCTACGGAGGTGGGGCCGAAGCACGAAAAGTATCCTGCCGTCTCATCTTCGACAAGATAGGGTATGAAATAAGGTTGCCAAATATGCCAGTCTCATTCAGAGGTTTGCGCCGCGAAAAGTCACCACTTAGCCATTCCAAAAGTTGCCTGCTGTCCTTCTTGATTAATGAGTGACATACCGTATGACCTGCCACTTATGAGTATTTAGGGTAAACCAAGTTCCTTATGTATTTACCAACAACATTTTGCTGAGACTCCCATTGCTCAGTTTGGAAGTACTTAATTAGAAGGTTGGCCAATGACTTCCACCAATTTTCCGTCATGTTGTCGCTATCCTGAGGAATGCAAATAATACGGCTTGGGATACCGAAGCATATTCCCTAAAAAATTAAGACTTCAGTTTCTTTCCAAATGTTAGTTTTAGAGTCCTCCGTAGGAATTAAATAATATGTACGCACATATTGTAATTAACTCAGAAATAAGTCCCAAAAAAATCAACGTTGTAAATTTTCTCAGCAAATATGATAGCATTCTGTCCTTGGGCATTGAGAAACACATCTACATCTCTGCCTTCAATATATTCCACCTCAGTATACTCTGTACTAGAGATGGGCACGGGAGTAAATATTTAATCCCGATCCCGCCCATCCCGAAATTGGATTTTTAAGCCCCGAACCCGCCCATCCCGACGTTTTTCAGAATTGTACCGCGGGTCCCGTGGGTCCCGATATCTATATCTAAAGCAGGCTACAAACGGATAACAAATTGAAACGATCGGGTGAGATTTCAATGTGTGTAACGAGGTTCACAAACCGATCGAAGGTTGACAAAAATGTTCATGTCTTTCAAATTAATTTCAAATAATAATGAAAGATCTGGCATCTTCCGATTATTTTGTTTTACTTTGCTGTTCGTTTTCGTCTCAATGAAATATTAAAAATGCATATTTCAAACATCGTTTTTAATTATGATTTTGTTAATTTGCGGGGGTTGCGGTTTTATCGGGAGTTTCGGGAAAGGATTTTGGTCCCGTCCCGCCCGCCATATTTTTACATATCTTCCCGATACCGCCCATACAGGCCAATTTTAAATCAGTACCGAGGGTCCCGCGGGTCCCGCTATCCCGCGCCCATCTCTACTCTGTACCATAACGCCACCTATTTATTTTAAACTTATAATTGGCCTTAAGCCAAGTTTGAAGATTTTT
>NW_023458556.1:87868658-87874883 GCF_013731165.1 Rhagoletis pomonella | reverse complement strand
ATCGAAACCCGATTCAGTGACAACTTTATTGCCGGACTTCTATTTTTTAGGGCAATTTTCAAATGAATATTTAAACGGCACTTAAGTTTAATTGTGAATTGTTGTTTAAATGCCATTTATCAACTTTGTTTAAGGCCCAATTTCAGATGGCCTATTTAAGTAGAGATTTACTACGTTTATACGCACGTATTATTTTCAAATAACAATTTGCAAAATAGTAAACTTTTCCGTATAAACGCCGAGTTAATTTTTTATTTGCAAATAACTAAATCACCTCATCGTGTTGGTCCCCTTGCCGTGGGGATGAGGCTTAAGTGGTGGTTTAAATCTTCCTTCGGGGGGTTTTAAACCAGCACGAACCAAGAGGGAAGCTCCGTATGGAGATTGGTCGACCACCCGTCTGCGGAACTGTGGGCGTCGTGTTCCTCCAATCATACATACGGAGAGGACCGTACCGACGATTCCCCCACGCTCGTCCTACCCAACCCTTCTCTCCCATCTTTCCCTTTCCTTTCCCCCCTAATCCAGGGTGTTATGCGTCACCGTGCCTATTGGATGGTTTGCAGCCAGGGGTATCCGGCTGTATTCTAACGGCGCTCTCCTGATACCGGGTCACCTCAGGAGGTAGAATGACCTTGCCACAGCGGAGGGGACCGCTGTGGTCGACGACTCCCTTTTCCCCCCCTAAATACGTAGTCCGCCACGCTCGCCACGTCGAGCAGTGCGGACGTTTATGATATGATGCACTCAAATAAAAAACCTGCCTCGGATAACCGAGAACCCCCCAAAAAAAGTAGACCCACCCAATCAGGAAGGTCCGGTCTGTCCTCGGACAAGACCAAGCAAGCCAGCGGTGCAAAGTCTGTGGCCAAGCCAGGGCTGAGCATACGCTCTGTCCCCTCTGGGACTGCCTCAACGGCATCGAGGCCCCCTTCCGGCAACCGGTCTAGCCATGTCCCTAGACAAGCTAGCGAGGATTTTAATCCGTCCGGTGCTGGTAGCAGACCCACCCTCGCAGATAGGTCTTCGGGAGGCAAGGGCAGCCCTGTCACAAGACAAGCTAGCCCTGCTGCCGTCCCCGCCACTCCAGGAGGCAAGGGAACATCGACAGGTGCAATCCCTAAAGCGGCGTCGGCGACATCAGACCGCATGGCTAAGCCAGCGGCCTCTGAGGTGCGCCATTCTGGCACTAATGTAGCGATGGGCAGTAGCCATCCCCAGAAGCACATTAGTGCATCAGAAAGGTACTATCGTACCAGACGGTCAGCCCTCAGAATCCTGGAGAGACTGAGGGATAAGAAGCCAGAAGAACTGACCGCAGAAGAGCTGGACTCAAGAAATTGGGCCGAAAAGTTTATGGCTGAACACCAGGCGAAAGCCAAACAAGAGTCTGCTCAAGGCAAGCGGAAGTCCTCTAGGGAGCTAAGCTCGGAACCCAAGAGAACAAGGGTATCCGCCTTTTTAACAGCGGACGAGCTGCAGAAAAGATCCTTCGCGGACGCGGCGAAGGACACATTTACCAGGGCTGTGATAGACCGCAGCTCACTTGATGGTGCAATATCACCACAAAACTGGGACCTGGTCAACAGGCGACTCTGGGCCGTCTATAAGGAGGTTCTAGGGGAAAACCCAGGACCACCCCGCAGTTGTGCGGACGCCGGTTGGTTCCAAAACCGCGTCAAATTAACAAGGTGCGCGGACCAGAGATCCGTCGACCTATACACCCTGGCCATCAGTCGCGTAGGCGAGGTCTGGCCGGGTGCACGCCTTGAGGCGATAAAGCGGGAAGACATTCCCAATCGGCCCAGATCCAGGGCCTGGATTCCAGACTTCCACACCGACCCACAGGAAGTGCTGGAATGGATACGTATGGGCAACCCTGAGCTACCCACCCACGACTGGAAGGTAGCAAAGATAGGCGATATCGATGGCAAGCGAAGGTTAGCGGTAATAGTCCTCAACGAGGAATCAGTAGAACCGCTAGCCAACCAAAACTGGAGGATAAATTATGGCTTCCAATCCTTGAACCTCCATGTTTATCGGCAGGACGTGTCAGGGAAACAACACCCTACCGACGAAGCGAGCGCAGTGGAAAGTGCTACTGACGACGAAGTGGCATCCACCTCCGGAATGGTCGGCGAACTCTTCGAGAGGGTGACTCTAGAAGAGGGGGCGGGGGACCACTCCGACTTTTCCGACACCATGGTGGAAGGAGAAGGGGAGGATATCCTCCCCCTTTCTGACGAAGAGGACGTCAACCGGACTGTGGTTGGCTGTCCAGCAGCAGCACGCGAAACTGATGGTGGGGATAGTTCAGATTAATCTCCACCACTGCAAGGCGGCCTCAGCCGCACTTCTCCTCCGTCTCGCCGAAAGAGAAGAGGAGATCGCACTCATCCAGGAGCCTTGGGTCATAAAAGATCGGGTTTGTGGATTGAATATGAAGGGATACAAGCTGTTCTATGTAACTGACAAAGGTAAACCCAGGTCGTGCATATTGATAAAAAAGTGTATTAATGCATTTCTCTTGATACAGTTTAGCGATGCGGACAACGTCATCATAGCAGTGGAATCAGGCGGAATGTCTATTTGGCTGGCTTCCACATATATGGCCCACGACGCAGAAACATTACCTCCACCACAATCCTTAAGGAGCGCGGTAATGGAGGCCTCTAGACGCGGCACTCCGATGGTCATAGGAGCGGACGCGAATGCCCATCATCACATATGGGGCAGCTCAGATACAAATGAACGCGGTGAGTCGATATTCGAATTCATTATGTGCAATAACTTACAGGTTAGCAACGTAGGTGATACCCCTACCTTTGTGACGTCTGTTAGAAGGGAGGTCCTTGACATTACATGTGTCAATGAGCAGGGGGCAGAACTCTTGAATGACTGGAGAGTCTCAAAAGACAACTCCTTTTCGGATCACATGTACGTCGTTTATAACCTATACGTACCAGTAAGAAAACAACAAGCGGTCTTAAACCGCAGAAAAACAAATTGGAAAAATTTGAAACAATATTTTCTAATAATATTTCCGGCCTCACAAATCAAATAAACTCGGAACATCAACTTGATAACGTCGTAGACGATATAACTAAAGCATTTCATCGTGCAGCAAAATCAGCCTGCCCAATCAGGGCAACAAGTAGGAAACCAAAACCTCCATGGTGGTCCACTGAAATTGCAACCCTCAGAAGGGAATGCAGATCAAAATTTAATGAAGCTAAGAGATCCAACTCTTGGAGTGAATTTAAAGATTGGCAACGCCGATTTAAGTATGCAATAAGAGACGCTAAGCGCTCCTCATGGAGGAACTTCTGTCAGAAGATAGAAAGTACTTCGGAGGCCAGCAGACTGCGCAAAATACTATCTATGAGTCCCAGCAATATTAGCTATCTCATCAAGGAGGATGGTGATTGGACAACTAGCAGCGAAGAAACTCTAGAGCTTCTTGTACAGACGCACTTTCCGGGTTGCCTCCACAGTAGAGTCACAAATACCCGAATCATAGGCAACCATGATGACATTCCAGCGAATATCATAACCGAGGAGAACATAAAGCATGCTATTAGCAGCTTCCAACCGTTTAAATCTCCGGGACCAGACGGCATTATTCCCGCTGACCTACAGCATACAGCAGGAATGATTGCACCCATACTCGTACCAGTCTTTGAAGCAGTGTTACGAATGAATTATATACCCCACAAATGGGAGGAGGTAAGAGTAGTTTTCATTCCCAAGGCAGGGAAAACTACACACACGAGACCAAAAGACTTCAGACCAATTAGTCTGTCGTCTTTCCTGTTGAAATCTCTAGAGAGAATAATAGATGGGCACATTAGAGACAAGGTGGGCAGCAAACTTTCGGCAGCCCAGCATGCCTACAACAAAGGGAGATCAGTCGAAACAGCACTCCATTCTTTAGTGCACACAATTGAAAGATCACTTTATTACAAAGAATACACCCTCGCGGCCTTCCTGGACATCGAGGGTGCTTTCAACAATGTATCTCCTGCAGCGATTATCTCATCTCTGATAAATCTGGGAGTAAGCAATTCACTAACCTCATTTATTGAACGAATGTTAATCGGCCGAGAAATAAGCGCAGGATTAGGTGAATCAGTTATAAAAAGGTTTCCCGTCAGGGGTACACCCCAGGGGGGAGTAATATCACCGCTCCTGTGGAATATAGCAGTAGACAGCCTTCTTCGGGAACTTGAAGACATTGGCGGTCAGATAATTGCATACGCCGACGATATTGTAATAGCTATCTCGGGTAAACATCTTTCAACATTGACAGATCTGATCCAAAGATCCCTCAACAAACTATCCCTGTGGTGTAACAGGCGAGGACTGGGAGTGAATCCTGAAAAAACAGACCTTGTGCTGTTCACCAGGAAGCACAAGATACCTGATCTCGGGAACATAACCCTAGAGGGCAATACCCTCGCAATAAAGGAAGAGACCAAATATCTAGGTCTCATAGTAGATAGGAAACTAAACTGGGGGCCCAACGTTGCAGATAGAGTGCGCAAAGCAACAGTGGCACTATATTCCTGCAGCAGAGCAATAGGGAAAAAATGGGGGATGGAACCCAAAATAATACACTGGCTATACACGGCGGTGGTTAGGCCAATTCTCTATCACGGTATAGTGGTATGGTGGAACGCCCTTGGGAAAGGGGTAAACTTCAAAAAAATGGACAAGGTTCAAAGGCTTGCGTCCACACTCATAACTGGTGCGATGAGAACAACACCATCCAAGGCACTGTATGCCCTACTGAATTTTCTTCCGGTGGACCTACATGCCAAACAAGTCGCAAGTGGCGCGGCAATTCGAATGAATACTCTAAATAAGTGGTCAAATACCAGTTATGGTCACGGTAGAATATTAACGGAAGTTCCGGGGCTACCCGGATTGGTGGACTATGCACTTCCGGAACCTGCACCCGCTACAGCGTTCGCGACCCTCCTACCCTCAAGGGAAGAGTGGAAGCATGACGCTGTAAGTAGTGGAGAGTCCATCCATGTATACACAGATGGCTCAAAGCTCGAGGGTAGGGTTGGAGGAGGTGTATATTCCCATCACCTGGGAATCTCCCTCAGCTTTCGTCTCCCGGACCACTGTAGCGTTTTTCAGGCTGAACTGATGGCAATCGACAGGGCCACGAAACTGGTAAAGTGTGATATGATACCCCAAGTTGATATCTACATCTTCACTGACAGCCAGGCGGCAATAAAGTCCCTCACGAAGCAGTCGACAACCTCCATGGTAGCCATGAAATGCCGCGCATCTCTTAACGAGATGGCTGAGTCATTTCGCCCAAAGGTAATATGGGTTCCGGGACACTGCGGCATAGAGGGGAATTGTAAGGCCGACGAACTGGCGCGACTTGGCACGAAACTTCCTTTTGAGGATATAAATGACGAAATAGGAATACCCTTGCAAACCTGTAAGCTACTTATCTCCGAGAGGCTCACTAAAGTAGCGAACGAAAGGTGGCAGGACGAAATCACCTGCAAAACTGCCAAACAATTATGGCCGGTGCTCAGCGCCAACCGCACTGGCCTACTACTGAGTCTAAATAAGTCCAATATTAGATTATTAGTATCCGTCATAACAGGACACTGCCTAATTGGCAAGCACGCCGATCGACTCGGCCTACGCTCACATGACTTCTGTAGAAGCTGTCAAGATGAAGAAGAGGAGGAAACGATTCTCCACCTGTTGTGCCAATGCCCTGCTCTATCTAGACGAAGACTCTCCACTCTCGGTAGGCAATTCTTCGACAACTTGGAGGACCTTAGATGCGTCGAAATCAGGGATCTTCTAAAATTCGTTCAAAGTTCAAAATGGTTTTAGGAGGGATCGGGAGTTGCTGACCCAACATGCGGCATCACAATGGGCCCTGAGCCTAAGTGTGTCTTATAGACGACCGCGACAACCTAACCTAACCTAACTAAATCACGCAAATAAGTATTGATTATTTTCTTTTCGATGGTCATCTTATTGCCTTTTTATAATCAAGACGTTGCCATTTTTAACTTTATTTTCTTTTTCGATGGTCATATTATTGCCTTTTTATAATCAGCCAATATTAAAAAAGAATTTTTCACCATCGAATAAACAGTGAGTTAGGTATTTGCAAATTATTTTTATTTGCAAATAGCTAACTCACTGTTTATTCGATGGTGAAAAATTCTTTTTTAATATTGG
>NW_023458556.1:87859308-87868558 GCF_013731165.1 Rhagoletis pomonella | reverse complement strand
TGCTAAGCCAACTACAATCAAGCGCAGCTATTCCGCTGCAATTCACTTGATCATGTGGTTGTTGGTTTTGTTGGTTTTTGTTAATATTTCTATTATTAGAATGTTTAACTTTTAGGTGTGCTCGTCCTTAAGTTATTTGTTTTTGTTATTTTTATGGTCTTATAACAATTATATTCAACAATTTTTATGAGCTTGAGGCCGTTTCAAGTAAAAAGTTATTGCGGAAAAGCAACAATAATTTGAAAAAATGGTAGAAGTGATAGCTATTTCGGAAATCACCACATTTCCTCATCAGACTTCTTTCAGTAGGATTCGAACCGACGATCACCACTGACTCAGCCAGTTGCCTACCCACTGTGCTAAGTTTGGCCCCTATTATGAGTTGCATTCGATTTTCGACTGTGGTCGAAAGTGCTGAGCGAAAGAATTTTCATTTGGTATTATGGCGCTCATTCGATGAAGAATAGCGCTATTGTGAATTTCGCTCGTTTAGGTTGTTCACAATAGTATATTTTTCACCGCTGAGAAGCTTTGTTTACAAATCGAGCAAACTAAATAGTGCGCTTATACATATTTATGTAAATTTGTTCTAATTAAAATGAAGTAAAAAAGAAAGCAAGTTTATAAAAACGTGGTAAAATGAGTACAACGAGTTCTGGTTCAACGATTCGTCAGAGGATGAGAGCTTAGTAAACTGGCCAGGAGTAGCAAATGTTTAAGAGAGTTTAAGTTTATTAGTCTTTCGAATATATTTTGATATAAAATATATTTAAGAAATTTGTCTACAGATTCATTAAAAAGTTTCGACCATCTAGAGGCGTTTGTGAGCCAAATCTATTTAAAATATTTTAAAACTATCAACAGCGCTACGATTTTGTTCTCAGAGATCGTGCCAACAGAGTATTGGGATTTTCTTTCAAAAGTAAAACCAGCCTTTCGAGCTTGTGTTTAGTATTCACGATGTTAGAACTGCATGAAATTAATAAAAATTGTTTAAAATTAGTGTCTAGCCGCCAAAATGTAAGAAAACATATACAAAATCATAAATTTTTCACAATTTTCTAACACTTCGCTACACCATCGAAAGCAAAATTCTGTTCGACAGAAAATTCGATACTCAACGAAAATTTCGACACGCTCATAATACGAATTTCACTTCGAATCGAATGCAGCTCATAATAAGGGCCTTTGTCTTGTTAATTCTTGTCGCTTATTTTCTACTATTTCACTTTGCTAAGCCAACTACAATCAAGCGCAGCTTGGTTTTTGTTAATATTTCTATTATTAGAATGTTTAACTTTTAGGTGTGCTCGTCCTTAAGTTATTTGTTTTTGTTATTTTTATGGCCTTATAACAATTATATTCAAAAATTTTTATGAGCTTGAGGCCGTTTCAAGTGAAAAGTTATTGTGCAAAAGCAACAATAATTTGAAAAAATGGTAGAAGTGATAGCTATTTCGGAAATCACCACATTTCCTCATCAGACTTCTTTCAGCAGGATTCGAACCGACGATCACCACTGACTCAGGCAGTTGCCTTCGCACTGTGCTAAGTTTGTCTTGTTAATTCTTGTTGCTTATTTTCCACTATTTCACTTTGCTAAGCCAACTACAATCAAGCGCAGCTATTCCGCTGCAATTCACTCGATCATGTGGATGTTGGTTTGTTGGTTTTTGTTAATATTACCTTTAAATGTTTTTTTCTCAAATTTTTATATACGAAGTATACAAATATGTATATCAGAAGAAAGGGGATTTAATCGTCTTTACATCGACTCCAATTTTTAAAGAAACTGTTAGTAATTTATTTGTTTAAAATTTTTCTTTTTATATTTTTATATATATTTATCATTATATATTTTTTCATTTAAATGTGTTTTTTCTAAATTTTTTATATACAAATATGCATATCGGAATAAAGGGGGTTTAATCGCCTTTACGATATCAATTTTTTAAAAATCAGTTCAAAATTGTTTGCAATATAAGGAATTTAATTTTTCGAAGACCTGAACTTTGACGCCTTATAACTAGCACCTGTAATATAAGTTTGCACAAAAAAAGTTATATACCATTTAAATAAGAGCAAAAGGAGGACTACATCTATATTCTTAGGTTTTTAGTTATTTACATGCAATAATTAAATATAATTTTTTACCAAAGGTCCTATTTCGGACTTCGAAGGCCCATATCTCGTTTTCGAAGGCTATGACTCAGTCTCTTTCTAGAAATATTCAAACATAGTGACGAAAGCCTTAGTAACTCTATTGTGTCAAATTGGGTTTTAAGGCAGGTTTTAAAACACATTTTTCCAATATCATTTGCCAAAAAAAAGGACAAGTGCACCGACCAAGTGCCAAAATATTAAAAATCTTGATGAGAAAGGAAAAAAGAGTTTGAGAATACAGATGAGTTTAAGATGCATATTAAAGACAAAGATGAGGCCAACGAGGGATCAAGAAAAAAGTAAAACCAATTCAAATTTCGTATGTGGTAGTTTCGATTTACAAAAAGTTTTAAACACTCCATTCGGAAAACAAATAACCCTTTTTTTACTCACGAAAATATGCCTATTATAATTTTAGCGTTTACGAAAATGGCACAAGAAATGGATATTGTTTTTTGTGGGGTGAACGTGATGGTAAGCGAGGCTGCAATGAAATATGCACGGCTCTTTATAAATATTTACTTACCGTTGACGAAAGATATACAGCTAATGACATAAATCTTTATTGTGACAGTTGCGCTGGTCAAAACCGTAACAAAGCTGTAATAGCAATGCTGTCATATTTTTTAAATTCTTTGACCTTCATAAATAAGATTAAGATAACATATTTACTTTCAGGCCATGATGCCAGTTGATTCTCTGCATAGTAAAATTGAATCTTTTGTACGAAATCGTACTATTTGGGAGCCTAGTGAATGGCCCATAATCATTCGCAATGCACGAACCAACCCTTCAAGTTGCGACTGCATCGAAATTAGCCACTCTGAGTTCAAAAACTGGAAGTCTTTTGCAGATGTTTTGTTACCCAACAAAATTAAAATAAACTTAAATAAGCTTCGTATAGCTACATTCGAAAAAAGGTCAAGTAAAATTGAACTCATGTACGGTTATTATGATAGTTCTACTAAAAAAGTCATGAACAACTTTAGAAACGTTGTACCATAAGTCCTTATCAGGGATGTTGCGAATGTGGAATTTTAGACATCCGCGGATGCGAATGCGGATGCGGATGTTTAAACGCTAACATCCGCGGTTGCGGATGCGAATGCGGATGTCAAGTATTTTTATACCTGAGCGCACTTGTGCACAAGAGTATTATAACTTTGTTCACATAACGGTTGTTTGTAACAGGCAAAACGAATCGAAATAGATATAGACAAATGTATACATAAATGATCAGAATGAAAAGAGAAATCCATTAAGCGGTGACTGTCTGTCCGTCCGTCCGTCTAGGCAAAATCGGACGATAACCACGCTTACCTCCCATACAACGGTAGTTTTCAGAAATACGAAAACTGCGATATTTTAGTAACTACTGAAGCTTATTCACTCAAAATTGATATTTACAATCATTTTTAGGCGAAAAATATGATTATAAATTTTTGGAAAATGGGCGTAGCCACGCCCACTTATGATTACATGGGAACCGCTTCGCCAATTTCTCCCAAACTTGACACATAATAAAATGTTGGAAAATGGGCGTGACCCCACCCACTTATAATCAGATATGTGTATCTCGGTAACCGTTCGATCAATGTGAACCAAACTCGGTATGATTATTGTGGTTGCCACGTAAAGGCAAAACGTTGAAAGCTATCCAAATCGGACTAAAATTACGCCCACTTTTTCATAACGGTAAATTTCAGAAATACTTGAAACTTCGATATTTCGAAATTTAATGACGAGAATTTTACCCAAACAATCCCTTGAAAAGAAGTAACATTATCAGAGACCATAACGATTATAAGAAATAAAATTAAATATTGGTCCATAATTATTATTGAACAATGGAAAAGTTGTTTTCGTCTCGCGGGACGATTATTTCAGGACGAATATTATTTACGTCTTCTCATAATAATTATATGGGCTTTTTATTTTTTTTCGTCTCTCGGGACGTTTATTTCAAGACGAATATGATTTACGTCTTCTCATAATAATCATATGGGCTTTTTATTTGTTGTCGTCTCTCAGGACTTTTATTTCAAGACGAATATGATTTAAGTCTTCTCATAATAATTACATGGGCTTTTTATTTTATTTTTTTCGTCTCTCGGGACGTTTATTTCATGACGAATATGATTTACGTCTTCTCATAATAATCATATGGGACTTTTATTGAATTAAAATTTCTTTATCGAGTTTGGAGACTTAGGGCTGTTAACTTATCTATTTTCAAGTAATTCTATGAAATTTTCTGTTGTTAAGTTTAACTAATGAGTGAAATAAATGAATAAACTATAGCTTAACACAGATACTTTAACGGCCCTTAAAGCGTTAAATATATTTATTTATAAATATACATATTAAAGGGTTTTGCTTTTACGCGGTTTTGGTTCTTTGAAAAGGGTTGCCAGATGTTAGGAAATCAAATGCAAATAATCGAGTTCGGAGATGTTTACGTAAAATATTTAACCCACCGTCAACAGATCTGCACCGAGAATTGAAGAGATTGGTATGTAGAAGTGCAATACGGTTTTATTTTTCAGAAAAGGGTTGCCACATATTAGAAATTAAATTCAAATCGGCTGTAAGTGTACCAATTCTATTAAGAAAAACGTGGGATGTAAATCATATTCGTCTTGAAATAAACGTCCACAGAAACGAAAAAAAAGAAAAAGCCAATATAATTATTATGAGAAGACGTAAATAATATTCGTCTTGAAATAAACGTCCCGAGACGAAAAAAAATAAAAATCTCATATAATTATTATGAGAGGACGTAAATAATATTCGTCTTGAAATAAACGTCCCTAGAGACGAAAAAAAAATAAAAAGCCTATATAATTATTATGAGAAGACGTAAATCATATTCGTCTTGAAATAAACGTCCCGAGAGACGAAGAGAGTTAAAAAGCCCATATAATTATTATAAGACGTAAATAATTTTCGTCTTGAAATAATCGTCCCGCGAAACTAAAAAAAAAAAAAGATATTTCTCGTAAATAATTATTATACAAAGACGAAAAAAATTTCTCTTAAAACAAGGCGACGTTTTTGATCCTAAATATTAGGATAATAATTATTTCCGGTCTCTGAACATTATTATTGTATTTTGGAAAATGGGCGTGATACCGCCCACATATATCTATATAAGTTTATCTCATTATATCTAACTGAACATTCTATCGAAGATGTTTTAAATAGGGGTAACCCACAGTGGTTCGGATCGCAACTCTAGCTGGACAATACTATTTAAACAATACCTCGTTGATGGATCTTTACACCACTTCTTACCTAGGGGATTTTTGGGTCGCTGATTACGAATCTGAAGTCACTTATCAAAAATTCAAAATGGCGGATCCAATATGGCGGACGAAAATTAAAAAAAATCGGTAGATTTCTATGAAACTGGGTATCTGGGGGTTTTCTGGGTTGCTGATTACGAATCTAAAGTCATTTACTTAATTTATTTTATTTACTTCGGAACGAGCATTTTCATCAGATATTTCTTTCAATTTACTAATCACATAATCACGGACACCTTGTTGTCTTTTAGAAGTTTCAGCAACACTTCTCCAAATGTCAAACAACTCACTTCTTAAGATTTTCTTTACCATGACTAAAATTTAAGATCACAGCAAGAAACACAAATAAATTTCAGAAAAAAATGTATAACAGCGCTTAAAGATTTGTATGCCTGTTGTATAATTTTTTAATTTCAGAAAGCTGAAAATTCGCGAGTTACTATTTTTATTTAACTCTTACATAACCAAAGTTTTTATAACTCCAAGTATTTTTCTGTTTTAACACACAACCCCTCCCCCCTCTTCCCGGTGGATCCGCCACTGATCTTATATTTATATTCAGATACATTCCTGTTAATAATTACTTTTGAATTTTGAGATTTGACATACCGTCACTAAAATGTAAATATCTAAGACAATTGGTTAGACTTGGTTGTCGAACTTACCCTCTGCATTTGCGAAGGTGTAAAGAATAATATGCAGGTGGTTTTATAACGACCTTCGGCGGTCTTTACTTTTCCTACTCTTTAATTTATCTTTTTAATTAATCAAAACGACGATTTTTCAGAATAAATTTGCTTATACCAATGTGGACATAAATTGCGTTATGACCTCTGAATCTATAGCGGAATAAGTGTAATTTTTTGTTTATAAAGTCAATTTGCAATTATGCAAATATCTGAGTGCAATTAGCAATCTTTTAAGTTAAATTTCAGCTTTTAAAATAGTTCTCAAATAGGCGGCGTTGACTTACCTTTTTTTGTTTGTTTTCATATGTTAATGCTTTAATAAATGCAATTTCTATTTGAATGTATTGTCAGGAATGTATTCCAAGTACCATTACGTATTTTAAAAACAAACAAATATTGACTTTCGTCCAGCTAGATCTGCTATCCGAACCACTGTGTAACCCCACCCTTGCTTACCATGTAGCGGTAGTTTTCGGAAAGGTGAAAAAACTATATTGAATACTTGCGCCGCGTATTTAATGTTCGGCTCCGCCCGAACTTAGACTTTTTTACTTGTTGAGAAATAGTTTAGGCGAATAAATTAGGTGATTTAGTTAAATAAAAAATGTTAAGGTTAGTAATTTTGAATAAAGTTTTTTTTAGTACTTGAATTTAAAAATTGGAATATTGTATCCAATAAAAAGTTTTTAAAGGGTCGTAAATCAGGGCCACTAAATAACAAAATTGAAAAACTTGAAACTTGACAAAATTGTAAATTCTTTTCGATTGACGCTGCACCAGTCGAGAGGACTTTCAGTTATATTTATGTTTTTTTTTATAGCGGTGCAATAATTCTTTTTTGAGAATTGCATCGGGCTGCAAATGTCGGATGTATCCTCCTGACTTTCATTTTCACAATCTAGTATCATGGCAAGATCGTTGTTTAAACACCGTTGTTTTCCAGAGAATTCTTCATTCTCATTCTTTTGGTTATTTCTGAATTTAGAGAACCTGTAACGTCAACAGCGTTTTTCGATTTTAGTTTTTGTAATTCATTTTTAATCCTTTCTTCTGTGACTGGCCAGATATACGTTTTATCAGTGCACTTGCACAATATTCCAGGGACCGAAAATAACAGTTATTTTTTATCAGTTAAACTTGGCCTAATATTTTTTATTCCGAAAAAAAGTTTTTTCTGGATAATAAACAAACAGCTTATCAAAATTAAACAAATTTAATATCATGGGACTGAAATAGTAATAATTAACATTTTTTATTGAAATCGTTTTCAATAGGTGGCTTTGCTTGTTTAGACATTTCAGCTTTAAAGCAATTTAAGTCCTCTTTCATTTGATACCAAACTTGTTTAATTTGGATAGCCGATTTATTATTATCCGGAAAGGACTTTTAGTTGTGAATAAAAAATATTTGGCCAAGTTTAACTCGTAAAAAATAACTGTTATTTTCGGTCCCTTCAATATTCGCATTCGCAAAAGATCCGCATTGATTAATGCGAATGCGAATGTTAGAATTAATGCGGAAGCTCCGCGGTTGCGAATATTCGCAACAACCCTGGTCCTTATGCATATCCACAAAAAAAATTAATGATTTGCAAAATCTTTGTTTTGAAAATAGCCGACCATCAAAATATCTAAATTTAAAATTAAATTTAAAATATTCATCAACATTAAAAGACATGTTAAATGAATGCGACGACGAAGATTAAAACTGTTTCAAAACATTTTTTTTCATCAAACCAATGTCTTTGTTGAACATTACTATGGTTTAATGCTAATTTAAAAACTTAAAATAAAAAATAATAATAATAAACTCCTAATGTTTCGCAAATTTAAATAACAAATACCGTTATGTTTCAGTTTATTTGCAATTTCAACTGTTATAGATGTTATCGTACCAAACTTGTGAATAAAATTATCGTATGTGCCGAAAAACATGTATGTTTAAAAAAAAAAAAGTTTTCCACGAAAAAAGCTTGAGGTTAATTAACTTACTCAATTATCTTACCAAATCTACAATTTAGTATTGATGGTGGAAGCCGAAGCAGAGAAAAATAAAAAAAAAACTCCTGTAAAATTTGGTTTTTGTAACATACGATAATTTTACGCAAAGGAATCGATATTTTTATAAAAAATTCGCTGTACCTAAACTTTATTGACTGGCTGGTAGTTTGAAGCAGGCTAAACCATTTTTGAAGTCAGGAGAATCTTTTTTCCAAAATGATTTTTTTTTATTATAAAAAATTTTGTTTTTCAAATATTTTAAATATTATATTAATCTTACATTTTTATTACATATTTAAAAATTAATTTTTTTCCAATTATGTTAGCCGTTCTGGCCATGTAAGAGATTAATAGAAGCAGTATACCCTGTACTTCTGCACTGTTAATAGCTTCGAGATGCGATTTGTGTAAATTATGTGTTGTTGCAACAATACCTCCGACACCATCACAAGTTCCCTTACCGTCTCCAGTTGCAGAAAATACCAATTTTTAAAATGAGCAGGGACTCCGTCTGTTATAATTGTTATCTCTTCTACCGATGTTAATTCAAATTGATTTTTAAAACTTTAAAGTATGTAATTCATTGCAAATAAAGCATTGGCGGTGTCATGCCCTCGCTCGCTCGTTAGTTTGCACTGAGCTAGCGCAACACACGAGCAACACGCGAGGCTGTTTGCAAATGAGCACTCGTTAAGTACGAGCGCACGCGCTGAGCAGCCAGCGAGCGAGTAAGCAAACGAGGGCAGCGCAAGAGAGAGCGGCAAGCAAACGAGGGCCTCATTAGCTCTGCCCTCGCGAGGGCGTCGTCGCGAGCGAGGCACTCATTTGCAGCAGCAGACGAGCGAGGCAAATGAGGCAAGCAGATTAGACAGGCAAACGCGTTGTTTGGTCGGCAAAAATGTATGGGATAAAAATTGCAGCAACTAAGAATTTCGAGTAAAGGATTGTATGCACGCATGCAGATATGTATATACATACACATATGTTTGTATATATTCTCATGCACAGAAGAATAGATTCGTGCTATTTGGGCCAGTTTTATCTACTAGGTAGGCACATATGTGCATACATATCTATGTAGGTATAATGTTTT
>NW_023458556.1:87853146-87859208 GCF_013731165.1 Rhagoletis pomonella | reverse complement strand
CGAGAATTAAAACCACCGTCTAACGTGAAGGAAGTACGCCAATACCTCGGGATAGCATCGTGGTACCGTCGCTTCGTGCCCGATTTCGCCACGTTAAGCCAACCACTAACTGCACTCCTGAAAATGGGTAAGCATTGGAAGTGGGGAGTCGAGCAACAAGAGGCCTTCGACACCCTCAAGCGGAAACTCACCGAGGCCCCCGTACTCGCCTCTCCGGATTTTAACGAGAAATTCACCCTACAGACGGACGCTAGTAACTTTGGCCTGGGAGCGGTACTGACACAGGCGAACGAGTAATATCTTATGCCAGCAGGAAATTGAACAAAGCGGAGGCCAACTACTCGCCCACAGAGAAGGAGTGCCTTGCCATCGTCTGGGGAATCCGGAAGATGAGGCCCTACTTGGAGGGATACAGTTTCAAGGTGATCACCGACCACATGTCGCTGAAGTGGCTGAACTCGATCGAGAGCCCCTCTGGTCGTATAGCGAGGTGGGCCCTGGAGCTGCAGCAGCACACGTTTGACATAGAATACCGAAAGGGGAAGCTCAATCTGGTCGCGGACGCACTATCACGGCAACCACTGGAGACCCTCCGGCAAGCGATAACGGCGGAACCACAATGCATAAGCGCGTGGGCGAAGTACACGCCAACCCGGAGAAATACTCGGATTATATGGTGCAGGACGGACAGCTCTACCGCCATATCCCGTGCCGAAACCAGGATGAGGAAGCAGTGCCCTGGAAGTTATGTGTACCAACCCCCCTTCGCCAGCGGGTGTTACAGGAGAACCACGACGTTCCCAACGCCGGCCACATGGGCATCCGGCGGACAGTGGCGCGGATTGCCAACCGATATTATTGGCCAGGTATGTTTCGTGACATCAGCCGCTACGTGCGCCAGTGTGATTCCTGTCAAAAATACAAGGAAGGACAACAGAAACCCGCGGGAAAAATGCTTTCACAGGTGGCTTCGGAGCCCTTCGCAACGGTCTGCACAGACTTGGTCGGACCCCTACCGCGATCTACACATGGCAACACCATGCTATTGGTGTTCTTCGACCGTTTCAGCAAGTGGGTGGAGCTAGTCCCAATGAGACGCGCTACGGCAGAAGGCCTCCGCCGTGCGTTCAGGGAACGAATTCTAGCGAGATTTGGCGTTCCGAAGATACTCATCTCGGACAACGGCGTCCAGTTCACCAGCACGCTGTGGCAACGCTACCTCCAAGAGATGGGAATACGACAGCAGTTTACCGCGCCATACACCCCCCAGGAGAACCCAACGGAGCGCGCTAGGACGGTCAAGCGAATAATAGCTCAACTCACCAGATCGCAACACCAGCGATGGAACGACCTCCTCCCTGAAATTGAGCTAGCCATAAATACCAGTGTCTACTGGGTTCAGCCCAGCTTTTCTCCACGACTACCTGGAGCACTCTTTGACGAGATCAACATTGGGACGGGCACTATTTCCCCTACTGCCGAGGAGAAGTCCAGCAGGATGCAGGAGGCATTCAGGATTGTCCGGCAAAATATGGAGAGAGCGGCGACGGACCAGGCCCGCCACTACAACCTCAGACGTCGAAAATGGACCCCTAGGGTCGGCGAACTAGTTCTCGTCAAGGAACATCATCTATCCAAGGCCGTGGACGGATTCGCAGCGAAATTGGCACCCAAATATGACGGCCCCTACAAAATCTTGAAGTACATATCACCGGTGATCGTCCAGTTACGCAAGACCGATGGAGGAAGGGAAAAGACGGCCAATATCACGGAATTAAAGACGTATCATACCAGCGAGGCCATATAGACACAAGGAGACACAAAAAAAAAGGGAACGACCACACAAATAATTGAATTAATTAACCAACTTTAATTTCGTAAGCCACTCCAACCAGCCATTCAACCGCGAACCACCGGAGAGCGAACATCAGAACTTCGGAAGCTACCAGAGAAAAAAAATAAATAAAAAATTAACAGAACATCAAAATGGAAGTCAACAACAAGTGGGCGAACAGCGTCAAACGCATACGCGAACGCATAGAGGAGGAGGAAGCGAAACGTCCTCGCACCCAGGTACTGGGGTCACAGCCCACTACCGGCATACGAAACGCCGCGACGGCGCGCGTCGACGCCGCCGCGCGCCACACGCAGCTTACGGACAGCACCACCGCGCGCCGCGCCGCAGCCATAAGGGCAGTCAACGCCCACGCCGCAGTCGGGACGACATGCGTCGCCACCATCCACGACGCCGCAGCGCACATGACTAATGTGCAAACTAGACAGCGGATATCCGCTGCCCCTACTGCAGTCGCTGCACCCAGCAGCGTCAGTAGCACGCCCTCCTACGTCACCACGCCAGGATCCGCCGTACATACCGGCGTCAGCACTACGCGCGCCCTCACGGTGCCGACGGCCGCTACACACTCGACCGTCACGCACACAACCGCCGCACATATGGCAGCCCGACGAGCCATCCACCACCAACAAGTCGCCGGGCGCTCCGCCGCCTAGGCAGAAGCCGCCGCAAGGGCGCACCCTATCAGGCGTACCGTACCAACGCCCCAGTGGCAGGGTAACGGCCGATACGCGCAATGCCTTGATAGTCGTAGCAGAGCGAGCCGGCAGTACCGAAGAGAGTTCCACGAGTAGCAACTCAACAGAATGCAGTAGGTCAAGCGGAAGAGCGACTAGTTCAAGTGACAGCTCGGACGACTCGAGCGAGGGGCGAGTTGACCCGTCGGCCACTCCGGCCAACGAACAGATACCCGCGAGGCGAACACCATCACCGGCCATCCAACTCTCCTCAGGGGAAGAGACAACGCCGCGGGAGGAGCAAGGGCCAGTACTAGCATACCCGCCAGGGCCAGGCAGCATAACAATATACCCGGTGGACCTGCGTTCGTTAGAGGGGACACGATGGCTGACAGATGCGGTGATGGACGCATGGGCGAGAGGGTTAGAAGCCGAGTTGGGACCAGGGGCCACCATACTCAGCCCTTTCGTTGTGTGGCAACTAACGCAGAAAGGCAACCCGGAGGAACATTATCGGCGCATCCATCGCTGGCTGCGAAAAACGGACCTGTTTGGTAAGCGGGCGGTGCTGGCCCCCCACAACACGGCTGGACACTGGTACCTGCTAGTACTGGCGAACCAGGAGACCACCCACCACCTCCTTGACATGGAATGCTGGAGGGAACGCTATATGTGGACCGTGGACTCTAGGACGAGGGGAGGAACCGCCCACACAACAAATATATGGGAGAAGTTCCTGCAGTGGGAGTATACCCAGAGGCACGGCGGGGTAGGCTTCGAGGTTCAAGGAGTTTACCCGAGGGTCCCACAACAGGAAAACGACGGAGACTGCGGGGTATATGTACTGGAGACCATCGAGAGCGTTATGCGCTTTGTCGGACAGGGCAGAGGCGCACCAGGATGCATCGCAGAGCCTTTCACGGCCGATATGGCAGCCCTGAAGTGGGCGCAGATATTGTCCACGTTCCAACAGTACGCGCATGGACGCCAAAGCGCGGAACCGCCGCCGTCACAACCGCACCCACCACTGCCCCAAGACAGAGCCACTACCGCCACGCCGATCCGACCGCCGTCACCACCAGCCCGGTCCTCCGCTACTGTCGCCTCAACGACACAACCGCCGCGATCACCACATCCACAATCGGAGCCAAAACAGCAGCAACCAGAGATGCCTCCAGAAGGGATCGAGGTCATGGCTAGTGATGTCGACGGACCGGTGTTAGACCAATATCCGGAAATTGCCGAGAGAATCCGCAGCGTCTTCGGGAGAATCGACCAGGGAATGTGCAGGGCACGCCAGAGGTTCCGCATAGAGAACTACACGGTCACCGTGTATAGAGGGAAAGCGCGCATACAGCCAAGGATGAAGGAGCATTGAACCTCCGAAGTGGTGGGGAGTGTGAGGACTAAATGTTCAACAAGAAATTTAGCCCACACAAGCAATACGACACCGCACAACAGCCAGTCAAGCAACACAACTCATAGAAACACAACTCGTAGCAACACCCGACAGCATCTTTGTGACCATGACAACGAAACATCACACAGCAACATGTGGCTGCACGACCACGCAACATCAAGCACGTAGCCCATAAAATATAGAGCACAGCCAGAAAACAGTCAGTCAGCACGGAGCTGTGGTCGCGAGTGAACGACTACAATTGAAGGGAGCGATCACAATCACCTTTTAAAGGTAGAAAACCATATTTCGTAGTGAGAACTACCGCTGAATGGAGCGATTGCTTGTGAGTGGTACACACACACCACAAGACATCACCACTCAGAGTAGTGATCATTAAAAACGGTTCCGATCACCGCTCGCCCCTGTCTACCGCGAAGCCGCGTGCGAAAGACATCCGCTCGTTCGCCGTCAACAGCGCACGCCAAGGGTGCCAGAAAGAGCGCTACCCGTCGCCGTCAACGGCGCAACGCCAAGCGCGTCCGCAAGAGCGCTACCCGTCGCCGTCAACGGCGCAACGCCAAGCGCGTCCGCAAGAGCGCTACTCGTCGCCGTCAACAGCGCAGCGCCAAGCGTGCCAACAAGAGCGCTACTTACAGTCGCCAGCAGAGCCCCACTCACAAGGGCATTACTCATCGGCGTTAACCGAGCGCCTCTCATCAGCGCGTCCAAGAACGCCACCAGAGCATTACTCATCGGCGTTAACTGAGCGCCTCTCATCAGCGCGTCCAAGAGCGCCACCAGAGCGCTACTCATCGGCGTTATCAAAGCGCCAATCACCGGCACGACCAGAGCGCAACTCACATTGTATGAGCGCTGTATACCGACGCGGCCAGAGCACCGCTTACCGACATTTGCAGCGCGCCACTCAGCGGCGTCACCAGAACTGAAGCCACGCCACTACCGCCTAACTGGCCCCTAACGGGACAAGAAGCCGTTACCCAGCCACTGCAAGTGACGCCACCAAATTTTGCCAAGTGTTATTTGTTATATGTTCTTTATAGAAATTAAGAAAATTAAATTAATAAAGTGCGATTTACCAGAGCCCCGAAACTACAAATTTATTGTAACGAACCCTGGACACGGCGAGTATACCCCAGCATCGTAGAAGAACCGGCGGGGCAAATAAAACGCTTCGTTACAAATTAACAAGACAAACTTAGCACAGTGCGTAGGCAACTGGCTGAGTCAGTGGTGATCGTCGGTTCGAATCCTACTGAAAGAAGGCTGATGAGGAAATGTGGTGATTTCCGAAATAGCTATCACTTCTACCATTTTTTCAAATTATTGTTGCTTTTGCACAATAACTTTTCACTTGAAACGGCCCCAAGCTCATAAAAATTGTTGAATATAATTGTTATAAGGCCATAAAAATAACAAAAACAAATAACTTAAGGACGAGCACACCTAAAAGTTAAACATTCTAATAATAGAAATATTAACAAAAACCAACAACCACATGATCAAGTGAATTGCAGCGGAGTTGCTGCGCTTGATTGTAGTTGGCTTAGCAAAGTGAAATAGTGGAAAATAAGCAACAAGAATTAACAAGACAAACTTAGCACAGTGCGTAGGCAACTGGCTGAGTCAGTGGTGATCGTCGGTTCGAATCCTACTGAAAGAAGTATGATGAGGAAATGTGGTGATTTCCGAAATAGCTATCACTTCTACCATTTTTTCAAATTATTGTTGCTTTTTCACAATCACTTTTCACTTGAAACGGCCTCAAGTTCATAAAAATTGTTGAAGGAAAAAAAACCCCTTTTTATAAAAAAAAAAATTAACAAAAAAATTACATACCAATATTTAAAAGGTTGATAGCGTTGTAAAGGCGATTAAACCCCCTTTCTTCTGATAAGCATATTTGTATGCTTCGTATATAAGAATAAAAAAAAACATATTTAAAGAAAAAAATACCTTTTTTTTATAAAAAAAGAGGCGATTAAACCCCCTTTCTTCTGATATACATATTTCTATACTTCGTATATAAAAATTTGAGAAAAACCAATTTGAGAAGAACCAATGTTAATGACATCAATAAAATCCGTGGTGTCGAGTGGGTTCTGAAGCT
>NW_023458556.1:87841723-87853046 GCF_013731165.1 Rhagoletis pomonella | reverse complement strand
GCCCAACTTCGCTCTGGCTACTGCAGCAGGTTAAACTCATACCTGAGCAGACTAAACGCAGATGTGCCGAATGAGTGTCCGCCATGCGGAGAGACACTCCACGACTCAAAACATTAAAAGAGTTAGCTTTGGAAAATGCTTATTTTCTTTTTTACATTCTGTATATGAGAAAAATTTTTCGTTTCAATTTTTGAAAACAGAAACGATGTTTTCAGAGTATCAAGGTACTTCAACTACTTTATATGTAAAGAATTGAAATGTTGATTACTCATTTTACTCGAAATGTTGATTAATCATAAAGCAAATTAATCAAATATTTTTGTTTTTGGTTAATCAAAAATTTGATTACTCGAGTAACTGAACTTTTGAGTAATCATAATTTCCAATTAATCGAATAATTGAGCTATTTACTTTATGATTAATTAAAATTTTAAGTAATCAATTAATCGCACAGCCCTAATCAAAAGCAATTACGAAAATGTGGTTTAAAATTATAGCGGACTTAAAACAGCAACCAACTATTTTTTAACGGTGTGAAATTTGATAATACGACTTTTATGGTAGCTGGCAAATCCCTTAAATATAGTTTTGGCCGTTTAAAGTTTACGACATAAAACAATACGACAGTATACAAAACCTTGTGAACTACCTAAATAAGTTTAAAGACACTTTAATTAAATATGATAAGTCCGACTTTTGACCAGTTTTATTACACAAATACTCCTATGTTCGGCGCCCAGATAACACGACCTAACGTCGCATCCCCATAGGCAAAAAATATTGGCTACAATTTCATATTTTGTTTGCCAGATATACGTTTATCAGTGCACTTGCACAACATTCGAATTCGCAAAAGCTCCGCATTGATTATTGCGAATGCCGAAGCTCCGCGGTTGCGAATGCGAATATTCACCTCAATCCTGATCTACATTTTCTATTTTCTACAACATGCGAGGAGCAGAGTACAAGGGTTGTTTAGCCTGTAAAATACTAAACATTAACTTGAAAAAACCTTTAACATATGTACATATGTGCGTTAGGGCCTGTTCGAGGCACGTAATAAAAGCGGCATTAATGTCGTACTGATGAAAATTTGCAACACTGTTGCAACTGCCCAACTGATAATACATTGCTAGAAATTCACACAGAACGTGATACATTGATAATTCTCGCAACACTGCGGTTGTGATTGCAGCTCTAACAAGCCCTTATGCTGCGATTGTGTGCATAGTGGTCGTTAACCGCGAACTCTTCCCATGAACACATTCGCATTCGCAAAATATTCGTATCATTTGATGCGAATGAGAATGTCGATGTGAATGTGAAAATTATGCGAATCATTCGCATAACGAATGCGAATGCAAATATTCGCAACATGCCTGATATAGATTATTATTTATTTAGATGCATATTTTAGCTAAATGTTATGTCGTCGATTGGATAAAATATTGTCGCATGTTACTTTCGGTTTTGGGAAATAACGATTGAAGTTTGGAATGTAATTTGTCACAAACACGACAACAGATTTTCTCCAAAGTTTCGGAGAATGCTACTAGTTATCGAAATTCTTAAATTATCTTTTTTTTAGTTTGGTGTTAACCTTTTATGAGTTAGGAAGGACTTTCTTCAATAAAATTTTGTCGTGTGCGACATTTGTCACGAATTTAAATGATATACGCCAAAATGTGAAAAAAAATGTTTACTAAATTAACGATACTTTTTAATAGAGCCCGACCGAATAGTCGGCATCGGCATCGGCTAGTATCGGCCAAAAGAATCGGCATCGGCCCTCCTGAGTACTCGGCATCTCAGTACTCCTGTCATAAATGTGTTCTCATGTTTCGTTTTTATGATGTACAATGGCGAGAATGTAAATAGGGAAGACACATTTTAGCAAGTTTTGGCTATTTTTCTTTGTTTAAAAAATGTATATTATTTTTTTTTTATGAAAATATAGCATACTATCTAAACAAAACCCTGTAAATCAAAATTTCAAACTTTGCAGAACATTTACAAAAATTCGACAAATTTTAACAAAAGTTCATCAAAGTTTTGAAACTGTTTAATCAGATTTTATAGAACTTTTTTGAGTAAGCAGTTTTTAAAATTGGAGAAAATCAGCAACAACTTCCACAAAAAAGTTGCCAAAAAGCAACGGTAAGTACTAGCTACTTAAAATTTGCACTTCGTATAATAAAATTGAATGGGCTAAAAAGCGGCATACTCAGAATTATTCTAGAAAATCTAATTAAAAAGCTATCGACTTTTGCCAATTTTTGTACAATGTTTGAAATTTTTACTTACATGGTTTTTGTAAGATAACGAGCTACACTTTCGTAAAAGAGTCATAAACATTAAATAAACGAACGGGAAATAGCCCAAGAATGCTAAAATGTTTCTTCCGTATTTATATTTTCGTCACTGTATGTATTGTTACGATTATCTTTGAATTAATCGCTGAATTCCTAAATCTTTCGGGTTCTCTTCACTGGATTGTTAAATTATTTACGTTACAACAATACTTTCATGATTATTTTTAAATCTACGGTTACTGTTTATTAACGAATTGTATTGAAAACACATTTATAGTCAGAAGAAGGTGTATATTTTTACTACTATGAGTATAACTATGAAATGTAATTTCGAATGAACTATTTATGGAACAAAGTATTGCAATGATATGTACAAGCGATATATTAAATTTTTAAAATATATTTATGTATGTACGCAAATAAGTGAATAGATTCTTGAATGATTATTGTTTTTGTAATGTTATTTAGTTATTTGTTTCTGTTTTCATTTGTTATTATTAAAATTTATTAAAAGCATTTTTTCTTGAATGAATTTATATTCAGGTAGTTTTTTTTAAGGAATCGGCATCGACATCATTAGCCTTGAGTTTCGCCGGAACACAATTTCTCAAGAAATTTTTTCATCCACCCGTAGTGAATAAATGGTAATGAATAGTGAAAAAGTGACACGGTTCAGTTCATGATAAGGATGAATATCTGGGAAACTAAAGAAGATATTCAATAACAGATGAAGCTATTTGAAAGATCTTGATTAGTTTAGTACGACTGCATCATTAACTTAATTTGTACCAAAGTACCAAAAAAATTTTGCCAATAACTCGGAAACTAAAGGAGAAATCCGAAAACAGTTAACAAAAAATCGTATTTTAAAATATATAACTGAATCCATAACTAAATATCGTCAAAATGGCGCTTACGACAATTTTTCATCCAAGCGACGGCATTTGAATGTTACTCGCATAATTTCGAACCTCTATGCAAATTTCCGGGAAAGAGTTAAGAAGTATATTCATATGCTGAAAAGATATTTTCGCAGCTTCACAATTTGTTTAAAATAAATCTATCAGTCCTATCGCCGATAATAATAATAATAAAAATAAAATGGTGTTTGGCCGGGCTTCTCCTCCAATTTGTGGCGTGCGCCTTGATGTTGCCACACAAAGGGGAGGGACCTACAGTTTTACGCCGACTCCGAACGGCGATTGTATTTTTATGAGAAACTGTTTTTCATGGCAGAAATACGCTCGGAGAGCTGTCATTGCCTGCCAGGGGCAACCGCTGTTAAGAAAAAACCTTTTTTCTATATTTTTTTGCGATGTTGCTTTGACCAGGGCTTGAACCCAGGCCCTGCGGAGTGGAAGCGCGCATTGCTTACCACTACACCACAGCGGACGCCTATCGCCAGCTACATGTGAATAAATCGCTCCCATAATTTAATTTGTGCATTTAATATATATAGATATTACACAATTAACTTAAATATTAAATTACAAATACTTGTGCAACCACTTCGACACAGTAAAATCATTCCCACGACAGCCGGTTCTACGTACCGGAATGACTCGAGTTTTACCTGACCAAGGGCTGTTGTTTCGGCGATCTAACCCCGTTTAGGTCGGCGAAGTATCTCAGAAGTTGTTCGTCCATAGGGCTACATTTGCTACGTATTTTTCTGCTCAGGGCTGGCATCGAGTCAAACCCAGGGCCAGAAACCTACACCTGCTGTGTATGCCAGAGACGACTACACCACAACTCCACCTCAGTCAAGTGCAATGCTTGCGAGGGGTGGAGTCTCCTCAGAGTCTGCTCAGGCCTACGGACACATCGGCAGGGGACCACATCGTCCACATCAAACAGAGCAGCTTCCACGGGTAACCCCAGTCCACCTGAGCAGCTCCAAACAAACACCACAGCATCACAACATAACAACACAATAGACCACACCACAACCATGACGGACCACACAACAGACACAACCGCACCACCACCACACTCCGCCGCCAACAACTCCTGGTTCCTCCTACAATCTGCACGGTATGTCAGATCAGGATATTCCGTAATGTGACATCAGTCAAGTTCAACACCTGCCTTGGCTGGTGCCACTTTAGGGCATGTTCAGGTCTGCGCACCACGCGAGATTGGACGAGGAACTTCAAGGGCCCGTGTTGCGCTGCTCGGTCGCAAACCCCAACTGCGACGCCACCCACTACCCCCACAGGGCGGCAACCTCTACAGCAGCGCACACAACCAATGGCGGCAAGGCCACACACATCCCTCACACCCCGCATAACTATACTTCTCCCGAACCACATGAAGCTTCTTCAATTTAACTGTAACGGACTTCAGAGCAAGATCGAGGAGATAAGCGTCTTCATGGGAAGGCATGGTATATTGACAACTGCGGTCCAAGAGACGAAGTTGCACAGCAATTCAACATAGTTGAATTGTGCCGGGTACAACGTGCACCGTCGAGATCGCGTGCGAGATAATAGTGGTGGCTTAGCGTTCATCACGCACCATACCGTGTAGTATCGTCTTATTGAAGCAGACATCGACCGCAGGGATACCGCCCTAGAATGTCAGGGCATTGCTATCCGGTCAGGCGATGTTGAGCTCGAAATATTTAATGTGTACATACCCCCTGTCACTTGCTGCCCGGCAGGATATCACCCTGATATAGGTGCGCTCCTCAGAGGTGAAAATCATATGGCAGTAGGTGACTTTAATGCGCACCACGATCTTTGCCACTTAAGCCTGTCAAACGATCGTAGGGGAACAGACTTTGCCGAGCAGATAGACGATTCGACAGTCTGCATAATGAACGACGACGCACCCACCAGGATTATGGGCAGCTGCTGAAGCTCGCCAGACATAACAATAGTCAGCGCTGGTCTGATAAACAGCGTATCATGGCGACCTATGTATGCTGACTT
Source organism: Rhagoletis pomonella (assembly GCF_013731165.1). Classification (NCBI taxonomy): domain Eukaryota; kingdom Metazoa; phylum Arthropoda; class Insecta; order Diptera; family Tephritidae; genus Rhagoletis; species Rhagoletis pomonella. The sequence goes on along the minus strand of NW_023458556.1, from coordinate 87,847,801 downwards.
TCGGCCCATAGTAATCTCGATCGATAAACCAACCAACTTTGCTTCCGCGGAACTCCGGACCTATATCAACTTTTCTAAAGCTGATTGGAAAGGCTTCGCGGAATTTACTAAGAGCACCTTCGCTGCGCTCCCTACACCAACCGACGTCCACCTTGGTGAACGTAAGTTCCGCAGGGCTGTCACTGCTGCTGCAGCTCGCTTCGTACCGGCAGGATGCATTACGGATCCACGTCCAAATTTCCCTGCTAAAGCGGCTGTTCCAGCCGATGAGTGTGACAGCCTTCGTCAGGCCGACCACGGAAATCTCCGTATCAGGGATCTCAACGCGGAGATTCGGCAACTAGTGAACGTATATAAGCGGAAGTAGTGGGAAGAACATCTGAAGACTTGTAACTTCACCTCTGGTGTGAGTAAGCTTTGGTCAACAGTCCAATCTGACGAAGCATGACGACAGAGTCGAAATAGACTTTGGTGACCACGCTTCGTCGGGCCCGGAGCGATGCGCGAGCTATTTTAGCCGGCAGTTCATTCTGCATCCACCGGTGGACAAAGCCAAGCGTCGAGTGACCAGAAGGCTGCACAAACTGCCAACTACTTGTGCCCTCCTTGCTTTCACTAGCGGTGAAGTTCAGGTTGCCATCGGGAAGGCGAAAGCCTCCAAAGCCATGGGTCCCGACGGAATATGCATATTGATGCTTAAAAATTTGGGTCCTGCGGGAGTAGCGTACCTAACGAAGGTCCTCAATTTGTCAATGGCCACTCTCATCACCACAGACATCTGGAAGGTGGGGAGAGTGGTCCCACTGCTCAAACCGGGGAAACCAGCCAACAAAGGAGATTCTTATCGACCGACAACACTCCTTTCCCCGATAGCGAAGACACTAGAGGCCTTGCTGCTCCCGTATTTCACGAACCACCTGACCCCAGCGAAGCATCAGCATGGTTTCCGTAAAGTGCACAGTACAACAACAGCACTTAACGCCATAAACACTCAGATAACACGTGGCCTTAACCGCAACAGTCCCTGTGAGAGAACTATTCTAGTAGCGTTGGACCTGTCAAAGGCGTTTGACACCGTAAGCCACTCCACGCTACTAGAAGATATAGAGACTTCCTCTCTCCCACACAGGCTCAAACGGTGGTCGGCAAACTATCTGAGTGGTCGATACTCGTCGGTAATGTTTAGTGACAAATCGAGCTAACTCAGAAAAATAAAACAGGGGGTTCGACAGGGTGGTGTCCTTTAAAGGCTACTGTTTAACTTTTATATTTCAAAGCTCCCACAACCACCAGAGGGAGTCTCGATTGTCTCTTACGCCGACGATTGCTCGATCATGGCGACTGGGAATGGAATTGATGACTTGTGTTCGAAAGTAAACGGGTATCTCTCCGAGCTTTCTCGCTTCTTCACTGCAAGGAGCCTAAGCCTCCCCCATACGAAATCCTCTGCGACCTTGTTCACCACCTGGACGAAAGAGTTCAGGCTACCGCTGAGAATTCACGTCGATGATACCCCAATTCCGACGGTGAATAACCCCAAAATACTCGGAGTAACCCTCGACAGTCTTCTCTCATTCTTTGCGCACGCAACCGCTATTGTCAACAAAGTATAGAGCCGCAACAAGGTCCTCAAGTCGCTAGCCGGCAGTACTTGGGGCAAAGACAAAGAAACGTTGCTGGCAACATACAAGGCAATAGGCCAGCCGGTTTTAAATTACGCAGCACCAGTGGTCGCCGGTGACTAGTAGGACGCAGTGGGATGAAGCTACAGATGACACCAAACACCGCACTCAGGACAGCGACTGGATGCCTTCTGATGTCGCCTGAATACCAACTGCACGACGAGGCGAAAATGCTCCCCGGTTTGAAGCCACAGACGTGGTCACCCAAACAGACAACTGCTTGCAGAAGAGCCCTCGCCCAGGCACCTCAGATGGCATCTCTACTAACTGACGGACGAAGTATAGAGGTTCATTAAGCAGCCCGTCAGCATATCGGCAGGCCCTGAACGGCATTCACAGGCATTCAAGTTATGTAGACTCCAGACCTGTGAATGCCGTTCTAGGCACACAACCACCGGACATCGACGAGATGGAGCTTCATCTGCCTCGGGAGACTAGAACTACAATAGCCCAACTTCGCTCTGGCTACTGCAGCAGGTTAAACTCATACCTGAGCAGACTAAACGCAGATGTGCCGAATGAGTGTCCGGCATGCGGAGAGACCCCTCATGACTCGAAACATCTCTTCGTATGCCCGGAAACCCGACAACCCTAACGCCTTTGTCCCTGTGGACCGACACTATTGAGGCTGCACGCTTCCTGGGGCTGCCGTTAGTGGAACTTGACGACAACGATTGAGAAATTAACCGATCTGGGCGGGGTGTTGTAGCCGCTACAACAACAACAACAACACAATAAAATAAAATTAATATTCTTAATACATTTATATTTTAGTTAAACATGTTATGTTCAAGCGCACTACAATCTTCAGCCTCATTGCGTAAGTCGTAAATTAGGCTAAAGTGTACTAGCCCAGTTATGCATACTTGCACTGATATACCATTTTTACGTAAAAATCAGAACCCGACAGAATTGTACATTTTAAGTGCTATGCGTTGGGTAACCGCATACACGCAAAGCCCATTTAACAAATTCTTATGTGACAACTCTCACGCAACGCTAAGTATGCATAACTGGGCTATACGACTCGACAACATTGGCATTGTCTAGTGTCGTGCTGAAATAAGTAAATGATGAAAATCGTTGACCCCTATGCAGTGCTGCAAAGTTTTTCGGTTTTAATTTACTAGTCTAGTCGAAATTTTAGGCAATGTCACAAAATTTTCGATACGATTCGACTCTCGAAAAACGATTTGCATTCGACACGACTCTCGCAATTAGGCTGACTTTTCTATCAATTTCTCCAGTGCTAAAATACCTAAATTATATTGCTGCACAATACCCTAATTGCTGAAAAGCGTTGCCTGCAACCCTGAGTCCTTTATGGTGGAAAAAACAGCTCAGTTTGTGTACTGTATATACTGAGTTGTCGATGTTTTTCTTACTGGAACATTTTAACCAACTATTTATTATATTTAAAGTAGCAAAGTTCACATAGATGTAAAAGTAAAAGAAATGGATTAACAACAAGAGCTTACAGGGTGTGCATAGCTCAGTGGTTAGCGCTTCTGACTTTACACATCGATAATGCGGTTTCGATCTTTCTAAAAGTCTAGAAAAAAGAAGTCTGATGAGGAGATGTGGTAATCTCCAAAATAGCTGTTATAACTTCTACCGCTTAAGCTTTGTTGTTTTTTCCATTTTTCTTAACAAACAAATCGTGGAACAAAGCTCAATAACACTATTGAAATAAATATTAATACGGCACAATAAAAATAGATCCATTGTAGTTTCGGGCAGGCTCATCCCAAACTATTTATTTGTCTATTAAATGTATGGAATTAACAATAACAACCACGCTGTCAAGCTTAAATAGCGGCGAATCAGCTGCACTTGATAGTATGTAGTAGGTTGAATAAGGAAATGAATTAGCAACAAGAGCTTACGGGGTGTGGATAGCTGAGTGGTTAGCGCTTTTGACTTTGCACTTCGATGATGAGGGTTCGGTCCCTGCTGAAAGCCTAGAAAAAAGGAGTCTGACGAGGAGATGTGGTGATCTCCGAAATAGCTGCTATAACTTCTACCGCTTAAGCTTTTTTGTTTTTTCCATTTTTCCTAACAAACAAATCGTGGTACAAAGCTCAATAACACTGTTGAAATAAATATTAATACGCCACAATAAAAATTGACAAAAGTTTACTAATAATCAGAATTATAAAGAATATTTGTTTTTAAAACTCAGAAATGCGTCATATTTCAGAGTCTAATTTGACTCCTAACTTGGACTTGTATTGGCGTGCCCTTCTAAGAGAAGAAATATGCTCTGTTCGTTTTTGAGCTCATAAAGAGGGTTGCAACCATGGTTGCCACAATTGGTAACTTTCTACCAAAATTGGTAACTTTTAAACGGTTTGGTAACTTGGCAACTTTTATTTCATTTTGGTAACTATTGCAACTAAACATCTATTTGCATTACTAGAAAGAAATGAATTATGTTTTGAATGTGCGTAATTATAAAAACCCTTCGAGTTTCAGTGGCAGCACTACTGACACTTTTACAAAATTACTTCGATTAAATTAGAGTCATCTCATATTCGAATACTGGAAATATTTAAATTACAGTGGCAGCACCAAGGGCTGCACTTTTAAAACAACTTTCGAATTTTTGCGATAAATTTTGAATTCTACCCTCTCACATATTAATACTGGCCATCTGGCAATTTTTGGTAACGTCCATAAATCGTTTTGATCAGACATGGGCACTTTTTCCCGTATGGGCTTTTTTGCCCGTACGGGCAAGCGAGCCCATTTCGCGGGCTAGATCAGGGGAAAATCATGGGCAAACGGGAAGGGGGCAACAAATCTTACTAATCCACGTATAGCATTGAGAGCCACTGCACACGCTTTCTGGAGTAAAAAGGCACACTCTCCCAAACGTGGTCACATACACTCCTCGTCATTTGAATAGCTCAACTTTTTAATCTTTAGTATTTACACTTTTAATTTTGTTTATTTAATATTCATTACATCCGATTTTAAAACTTTATACAGAGTTAAAAAAATGTCAAATGGGTACAATAAAGTGCAAGTTTCAAGTGTCTGTAAAATAGCGGTGATTTTAGACAATTTTTTTGGTGATAGTGCTGCGCATTTTCTCTCATACAAAGTATGCTCGACAAAACTTTTATATGCAATAAAATGCGCAACACTGTCATTAAAAAATAAATGAATTTGAAAAATCGGGGCTGTTTTAGAGTCACTTTAAACTTGCACTTAATTACACTATAATTGAATGGGCTACAAAACTGCATATCAGAAATTTTTCTAAAAATATTAACTTATTCACTGCAGGTCATTAGGATGGCACACTCCTATGTTGACCTTTTTTAAGAACTGTTTCCAGGTCTCGAGAAAAACGAAAAAATCATATAAAATGCTGCCCAAGAAATGGAAAATAAACTTTCTTTTAAGTTTTCGTTTGTAAAAAATTTTAAAATTGCATTTACCCGTAGAATATGCCATATCGTCACTAGACACGAATAAAGGCGCGAGCTCAAAAGTTGACGGCGAAAAAAGACGCATAAAAAATTTCAGCATCAAATACTCTTAACATACTTCGCCAAAGTTTTTTATAAGCATCTTTTTTCGCAAAATTTTTTTAAACGCTTTTTTTCACCGTCAAAACACCAGCGCGCCTTTATTCCTATGTAGTGACGATATTTTTACAAAAAATTTATATTAAATAAACAAACGGAAAACTGTAAATACTAAAAATTGAAAGGGTGTGCAATTCAAATGACGAGGAGTGTATATGAGCTGATGTGATCACTACCACAAGTAAACGCGAGCTGAAAGCGTGATTGTGTTAGTGTGCCAATTACGTTTGAATGAATTTGTGTTCGCTTTGTTACGCTCTCGCATGTATTTGCATGTGATGCTTAATTTCTGAACACATTGAAAACGACGAGCTACCGACCACAGCTTCCAATTTGTCATCTTTATTATCTAAGCGCTTTGTCGATGGCAACATGATTTCTTTGAACGCGGCAGCGACATCATGAATTTGTATGAGTTTGACATAAAAGAAGAGGAAGAACCTTATCTGTCGCCAGAAAAATAGAAATAGATCTAATCTGGCCACAACCACAGCCGTCGCGTAGCCCGGTCGTCGCCAAAATAATTATCTACATAAGAGTACGTGTTAAAATAATTTGACAGCTGTGGTTTGTAGCTCGTCGTTTTCATTGTGTTCGGGCTATTACGCTCTTTAAGCAGGCTGTGAGGTGTAATCAGCTGGTGGCCCATGAAATGAAGTGTAGACAGCTTTTACGAGTAATCAGCATTGATTTTTTTATTTGAAAGTATTCTCTTTTTATACAAAATTTCTTAAAGCTCAGTTAGTCTAGACTTAATTTCCGTAACGTAACTTAACTAAATATTTCGGCCAACCTGTTAT
>NW_023458556.1:87811669-87841713 GCF_013731165.1 Rhagoletis pomonella | reverse complement strand
GGATTTATTTGGGTCATAATGGCTTACCTGTGTGCGGTCGATATTTAGTGTAATACTACAAGGCGCTCACTCTCTGTCCATGCTTGTATATGAGGAAATTTTACATCGATATAACTGTTGCCAACTTTGTGTCTTTCGCAAGAAATTAAGTGCGTTTAGGGAATTAAAAGGCGAAAATTGTTTAGTTTAGCGCTTGTTTTGTTCTTTGGTGCCCTTTTCAAGGCAATTTTATAATAAAAACGTGATTCTATGGTGACATTGTATTTGACTTACATATGTTAGTGTTTGTCCGAGCTTCTCCTCTGGATAATATGCTCCAAGATAATCCAAACGCAATATTTTCACACAGTCTCTATCACGGAATCCATAGAACATTCTGCTAATTAGCTGGGTGTGCGCATTTGTACAAAAGTAAGCAATTGCATGAAAATAAAGCCTCTAGAAAAACCAAGTTTTGGAAATTGTTTTACGAATAAAAAAACATTTTGCAAACTAAATTTATTAAATTGATTAACTGCGCATAGTTGGAAATATTTACAAGTTTCATTGTGTGATTACTTAAAATATTTGAACATACAGCTTCATATGCGAAAATACCATTAAACACAGCAACACAAAATTGGTGTTTTTTTTTGGGGGGAAAATTGCGCTATTTTCAGTATTTCGGTGCTTTTTTAAATAAAAAACTTGGCGATCAGGGCTGCCAACTTGGCTCAAACCGTGCCATTTTTGGCACTATTTTACTTGAAATGGCACTGAATTTTTAAATTTTGCACAAAGTGCCAAAACGGCACTTTTGAAAAAAAGCCAAATTTAAATACATTTTTGTGAAATCCTTTGCGTGTACTTCTTTTTTTCAACTAAAATTTTCTAATTTCTATAGTGTATACAACTGGTTTATCTTACTTTGACATTGGGATTTTGTTTTAATTTGTCTAATTTTAATGCTAATGGGAAGAACTAAAGAGAATGACACCTTTTTTGGCACTTTTAATTTTCTATTTGGCACGTTTTAGCACTTTTTTATCCTCAATATGGCACTTCATAGCTATGTATTTTTGGCAGCCCTGTTGGCAAATTTGATCACTAGCTGACCTTCACCGAGCGCTCTTTGCTGGGTTCGGACTACAAAAATGGAAGTAAATATCAAGTATTCGTAGTAAACGTGCATTTCTTATCTTTATAAAAAACAATTCATTTCTCCTCGTATCCTTGTACAAATAAGGAGCTAAAGCGGCCTTATAAGGGTCGATATCTGTAGACTGGAAAATCGACCAGCTAGTGGTTGAGATGTCATTTACACGGGTCGATTTTGGTTGAACGACAAAAATCTACTAGAAATTCGACCCGTTTAAAGGCGCCTTAATCCAGCGAGCAATTATCATTAAAGTTAAAATGCCTTGGTTAAAATTAATAAAAAGTTATTTCATTCTTTCTTTACCGGGACAATTGTTACATCGGTGGGCAACGACGCAATTACAGAACTTTAGACAGAGCAATATTTTTCGATCGGGTTCAAATCGGGCGATTGTGAGGGCCTATTCACGAATTCAAGTGTATTTGCAAAGTTGCTGTAGCTCACCAATGTAACAATCGTGTCGTTAAAAAGGTAAAATATAACTTTTAGTTTGCTATTAAAAACCCCACCTCCTTTCTATTTGAAGAGTAAATTGGTTGATGCAACAAACGGAGCAGATTTTCAGTTGAGCGAAGTAGAGGACTAGGTTTCAAATTTTTTCGACAAAACGGAACAAATCTACTCCTATCGGAGCGAAGTCCGAACGATGGCTTATTGTGTATATGAAGAAAATGTATGCTCTTTGTTTGGTACACAAAGTCAGTATTACCGCAGCCGTACTGCGGTGAACATGATGTCGGTGGGATATAAATAATTTTTTCGCAACTTTTCATACCCTTCCTCCCGTAAACTGTATTTCCCTTTCTCCAGCCCGCGCTCGCACTTTCGCTACTGCGCGGGCAAAAAAGTGCCCATGTCTGGTTTTGATTATTCCGACAAAAAAAAAAATGTCGCGTGCTTTTTACCAGACCCATCTACCGACATGTATTTCGACACCTACCGACATATGTTTCGACGTACAATAGATTATGAAAAACCGAAAAAATAGCAAAATAATTAGCAATTTTCGCAATTTACTCGAAATGCTATTATTCCGTGAGTCGCGGGTGCAAGTATCGGCACATTCCGAACGAAAAATTACACTGAAAATGGCACAACGGCGAAACCGGTTTGTCATCAAACCAAATTTGACAAGGGATGATGGAAAATCGTTCCACATTACATCATACTCCTACCCTGTCGGAAACACCAACAACGAAAATGAGAATAACGGCACATGCAGTAATTAATTGACAGAAAAATATTTTCTAATAAAAAAAATATATTATAATTGTCAATACCATTTTCAATCTTGATAATTTATCAAGAAAATATATTTAAACTTCTGTGCTAGAACTGGGAGCTCTTGATAAATAATCAAAAATTGACAAATTATAAAAATATTGAATTTATTAAGTGCACAGAACCGGGCTGTAAGTATATACATATTTGTTATGAAATATAGCAGTTATTCAGTATATTTTTTTCTCACTGAAGAAGTGAAGATTTTGGTAGTGAAGATTTGGTAACTTCTGGTAACTTTTCTTAAGAGATTTTGGTAGAAAAAAAATGTTGGCGAGTGGCAACCATGGTTGCAACTCAAAATTCTGGGACATTTTTGACTCTAAAATGAGGCCGAATGTTTATAGGGTATTATTATTATTATTACGTCCGAAATACTAGCGCTGCGACATATGAATTGTAATCACTCCAACCTTAGGCACTTTGGAGGGTGCCATGTTCCAAATTTTAGATGATGAAAACAATCGTTCCCCAAGGTGTATCAGCTTGCTATTCGTGATACGTGGGCAGTCACATAGGCCCCTATTATGAGTTGCATTCGATTTTCGACTGTGGTCGAAAGTGCTGAGCGAACGAATTTTCATTTGGTATTATGGCGCTCATTCGATGAAGAATAGCGCTATTGTGAATTTCGCTCGTTTAGGTTGTTCACAATAGTATATTTTTCACCGCTGAGAAGCTTTGTTTACAAATCGAGCAAACTAAATAGTGTGCTTATACATATTTATGCAAATTTGTTCTAATTATAATGAAGTAAAAAAGAAAGCAATTTTATAAAAACGTGGTAAAATGAGTACAACGAGTTCTGGTTCAACGATTCGTCAGAGGATGAGAGCTTAGTAAACTGGCCAGGAGTAGCAAATGCTCTCTTAAACATTTAAGTTTATTAGTCTTTAGAATATATTTTGTTATAAAATATATTTAAGAAATTTGTCTACAGATTCATTAAAAAGTTCCGACCATCTAAAGAGGCGTTTGTGAGCCAAATCTATTTAAAATATTTTAAAACTATCAACAGCGCTACGATTTTGTTCTCAGAGATCGTGCCAACAGAGCATTGGGATTTTCTTTCACAAGTAAAACCAGCCTTTCGAGCTTGTGTTTAGTATTCACGATGTTAGAACTGCATGAAATTAATAAAAATTGTTTAAAATTAGTGTCTAGCCGCCAAAATGTAAGAAAACATATACAAAATCATACATTTTTCACAATTTTCTAACACTTCGCTACACCATCGAAAGCAAAATTCTGTTCGACAGAAAATTCGATACTCAACGAAAATTTCGACACGCTTGCATAGCTCATAATACGAATTTCACTTTCGATCTTCGATCTTCGATAGCCAGCGAAGATCGAAAATCGAATGCAGCTCATAATAAGGGCCATAGAATATGCTCTGTGGGTTTCCTCCACCAGCCCACAAAACCTGCAGTCCGTCTCTAGATAAAGTCCCATTTTATTCAAACTTAACTTGCAGTGTCCTGTCAGGAAGCCAGTAAGAGTTCTGAGACTCTCCTGGCTAAGTTCAATGAGTCTTTTGGAGTTCCTCCTGCAGGGACTTATGAATCTATTTGATTGTCTCATTCCTATTGACTTCCGCCAGTGGGCATCAATCCGAGACTCTTCCCAGCTCCTAAGTAGTTCTGCAGTGTATCCGCCTTCAAACCCTTCATGTCGCGGAACACACCACAAGTTGTGCTATTGTAGGCTCCCAGCTGTTTCAGAAGAGTTTTACCGTTTTTTTATTCTGACCCCATTTGTCCTTCTATGTAGAAATTCGCGAATACAGACTTCAATTTAGAAAACTTCTGCCTGGAACATGGTTGGGTATGTGAACATTTGCACACTTTTCTGGAATCTTGGTCCAAGTATAACTACCCCATTACTCCCCTCGTCCATCTCCGATCCGTTGGTGTACCATCAAGGGCTTAGCCAGAATCTGATGTAAGGAGGGCAAACAAAATGTATTTATTAATTTTTTTGATTTATTTAATCATTTTCACGCTAATAACAAACGTCTCGGATTTTCAACAAACTTTTCGATTATTTCCTTCTGAATCATCTCGCGGTTTTCGGTAGCGAGTTTTCTATGGACACTCATGAGGCATAGGCCCTCGAAGATCGAAAGTGAAATTCGTATAATGAGCTATGCAAGCGTGTCGAAATTTTCGTTGGGTATAGAATTTTGTTTCGTTGGTGTAGCGAAGTGTTAGGAAATTGTGAAAAATGTATGATTTTGCGTTTGTTTTCTTACTTTTTGGCGGCTAGACACTAATTTTAAACAATTTGTATTAATTTCAAGCAGTTGTAAGTTTTTTTTTTTTTTTTTTTTTGTATTTAAGTTACTCCAGAAAAGTTTACAATGTTTAAAAAGGAAAACTATTTGGCCCAGCTAGAAGTTATAGCGCCATGAACAAAATTATATACATATATATTAATGCTTAATTTCAATTGAATTAAATTTTAAATGTTTATTATTGAACCAGGGAGTTTTTGGAATTTCTGGAAACATGACACCATATGTTATGCCTTTTTGAGTACTCAAAACAGAAAACTGCTGCTGCCATTCTTCTCTTAATTTTGTAGTTATTTCCATTATAGCATCAGATATAGTCCATGAAATATTAATTATTTCTCCATATTGATCCGCCTCCTTTGCTGCTTGATCTGCTACTTCATTTAGTTCAATATTTCTGTGGGCTGGGATATAATGGATGTCTAATTTATCAATATTCGAGTTGGAAACTGCATTTATAATCTCTTTTGCAATATAATTGTTGGTATTTCTGTTATTTAAAATGAAAATACCACTTAGACTATCCGTTAAAATTGCTAGTTTCTTCAACTGATTTTGAATGGCAAATTCTATCACCATTTTAATAGCTACTAGTTCGGCAGTCACGGAAGCTAATTTTTTATTGCAAAAATACGATTTAATGGTTTTAGAATTTTCATGAACAAAAGCTGCTTTGGTTTGATTTTCTTTAATAGATCCGTCCGTAAAAAAGATTTCAAATTGATCACTTTTTAGTTAATTAACTTTCTCTAAATATAATTTTTTAATAATATTTTGATTGGCTTTCTTTTTAGTATTAAATAAGTCATTAAAGAAATTTTTATTAACGGAAATTTTGGAAGTAAAATTTTGATCTTCGGCAATATTAGCAATGTTATAAAATATTGGCCTGAATTTATTAAAAACGATATAATAGCTTGATTTTTTATTCAATTCTCCAGAAAATAAATACTTCTTCGCAGGTAAGTTATAGGCAATGGCGCATATTCATAGTCATATTTAGTACTCAACTAAGTCGAAACTATTCTAAGTCACAACTAAAGCTATTCATAGTCGCCTTAGTTTCGACTTTTCTGGCTAAGTACCAACTTAAAATTTAGTTTCGGCTGCAGCTACAACTAAGTCGTAACTAGGAAGAAGTATTTTATCAAATTAAGGGAAAACAGACGAAATATGTAAAAATTAAGTTATTAGAGGGTGATTTTGATAATATTGAATAATATCCAATTAAAATTTATAAAGATCGATCCATTTTAATCGAAAGATGAAATTAAATGCGTATTACAATTCGAATAAAGCTACATCACAATTATATAATTGGAATCATTTAGATAAATTCTCAAATAATAAGTCAGTTTCACGCTAGTTCTTTTAAAGTAAATTTGTGCATAGCATTTAGATATCTACTATTTGTATGATTCACAGCATGCTTTCGATAAACATCGACTTCACATCACTGCGGTTGTTCTGGCTATTTCACACAATTAACAAGAAAATGATACCTTATTCTTTTGCATAATCATGCAATGAAAATAAAAATTACATAAACGGATGATCAAACTTGACATTATTTAATAAAAATGTAATTTTTCCAAAATATCGTAAAGAAAAATCGATAAATTTTCACACTCGTTTTGCTATATCGTAAACTAAGTCGAAACTACTTAGTAGAAGTCTGAAATGCGACTATGAATAGAGGTAAATATTAAGTTGGTTCTTAAATTTAAGTTGCAACCAAGGTGTATTAAACAAGGTGGTGTTGGGGCGACAGCTGAGTTTTTCGCCGTGGAGGCCATTACGTCAAAATGATGTGTTTGTTGTAACTCATACCAATGACAGTATGGACATCAGCGTATAATTTGTTAGTGTGATTTTTTACTTATATACGGCCAACACCACCTTGTTAAATACGCCTTGGTTGCAACTTTGTTAGTTTCTACTTAGTTGCTGGACTATGAATACGCGCCAATAACTTTAATAATTTCCTTAGCTGTGGCAAGTTCAAAACGTTATTTGGGTGGTAATTCCGCAGCCATATTACAGATTATTTGCGTTGGTGTGGATCTTATCAGACCTAAACATCTTCTAATATTTGCATTACAACATGCAGAGAATTTTTGTAAAGACGATTTAGAGATATTGCAGAAAGTTGAAGCAGCATAATCCAATTTGGAACGAGCAAAAGATTTATATAACTGTAAAGCTCTTCTAGGATCAATTCCAAATTTGCAACCACTCAAGATATTTAAAAATTTGCAAGTTGAATTAACTTTACCAATAACATGATTAACATGAAGAGCACAAGAGTTGTTTACGTTGATAATTCTTCCCAGATATCTGATGCTATGAACCTGTTCCAGATGAGTATTATTAAACCGGATATTTAAACTGATAATTTCTATTATTAAATTAAATTATTTTGGTTTTTTGAGAATTTAACTTAAGTTTTAAGTTAGAACATTCACGTTGAAATATATTAATTTTTTCTTCAAGGATTTGTTTGGCTTGATTTCGAATTTTACGTGAACAAACGATAAAAAAAATCATCCGCAAATTGAAATAATTCAGAATTATCATCTTCAATTCCATGTAATTGAGCAGTATAAATGTTAAATAATGAAGGTGTTCTGTACAAAGCTTAATAAAACACGTTATTTCTCAACACGATTAGAAACACTTCTATTTTTTTTACAAAGTTGGACTCATATGTATATATATAGCAAAGCAAAGCTAAGTGAATGCTGGTAACGGCTAACTGTGCTTACATACAATATATTTATGTATATGGTTACGTACAAGTACATGGGTTGACAAAATAGGTACAAACATATGTATATAAAATTGGGAGAGTATAAGAGCACTGGACGGCAGCCGGTCTTCAGCGACACCAGTTTCTTACCGCGAGCATTTAAGTGGTGGCCAGATCAGTCGAATTCTGCACATCCTGCCCGGTCGAGGCCGTGGACTCGAAATGTTCGCTATCAAGAAGCCGACATAGTTTGTGTACTGCCCGGGTCATGGTGCCGCTCGCCGTCCGAAGCGTAACATTGCGCGTTAATCCATCGCTGCCCGGATGAATCTCAGTTATGCGTCCTAAACACCAATGGGTAGGAGGAAGATTTTTAGCCTCAGGAACGGCGATCAGTGGTGCACCAATCAGGAAATCGCCCGGTGTCAAAGCCAATTTGTCGTTGGGGTCATCATATAACGGTGTGATCGGCCGGGAATATAAACACGCCTCGATGCGGGCTGCCAAAGTTTGAAGCTGGTTGTACCATAGTACCTGTGTCCCAACGAGGCGGACTAAGTGATATTTGGCAGACTTCATTGCGGCCTCCCATAGCCCACCTTGGTGAGGAGCGCCCGGGGCGATGAAGTGCCAACAGGTCCCTTTATTAGCTAAAGACTGTTGAGTACCTTCACTGTGCCATGCTGCCAAGTCTTCTAGAAGGAGGCGGTTTGCGCCGATAAACGCAGTTCCGTTATCGCTAAAAAGATCGCGGCAAGGGCCTCGCCGGCTGACGAATCTCGTAAATGCATCCAGGAAAGCTTGCGAAGAGAGGTCATCGACAACCTCAATATGCACCGCCTTGGTTGCCATGCAAACAAAAATGGCTAAATATGTCTTTACCTTGGTGCGTGACCGTTTGGCACCAACGCGCACCGTAAACGGACCGCAATAGTCGACCCCTGAAGACACAAACGCCCGTGAAGTACTGATACGTTGTCTTGGTAATGATGCCATTTGCTGCGAAAGAGTCACGCCACGGTGTCGGCGGCAGATAACACACTTCTGTCCGTAACTTCGAACGGCTTGTCTACCATTCAATATCCAATAACGCGAGCGTAGAGTTTGGAGCACCAGTTGCGGTCCACCATGAAGCGTTGTTTCATGTGCATGTCATGATCAGCTCGACTAGTCTACCGTGTTTAGGTAAGATTATGGGGAACCGCCTATCTTCTGGCAGGTCAGCCTTACTGATGCGGCCTCCGACGCGCAGAACGCCTGTGTCATCCATGTATGGATTCAATGACTTTAGCTTGCTGGAACTAGATACGCCAGTTCCTTTTCGGATTTGGGCCAAATCAACTGCAAAGTTCTCGTGTTGCTCATTTCGAATCAGTATATTAAGAGCGTTGTCGATTTCTGTTGGGCTGACTACCAATGTACGCAAATGCCGCCGTGTTGGAAGCCAACGTAGAAGAAGTGCTGCCGTACGCACGAGTGGCAGAAGTGAACTGAAGCGCTCACTGAACGGAATCATCTGGCCATCACGTCGACGAGTAGTGAGAGCTGGCTGATGGGTTGTTGTCGCTACGAAGGAGGAAACTCTTTGTTCGCTTTGCAGAATATTGTGCTCCTCGTCGTTTAATTCAATCACAGAGAAGTTGGGTGTATGCTTATCCATAATCCATCCTGGGCCCTGCCACCACAGTGGATGATCCAGCAGCTGCGATGCCCGAATACCTCTACTGGCGCAATCTGCCGGATTCTGAGCTGATCTTACATAATGCCAACAGTTTGGTGAGATTAACTCATGTATTTGATGCACCCGGTTCGACACAAACGGCTTTAGAGTAGTGGGCGGCTTGCGTAGCCAACACAACACAATCCGAGAATCAGACCAGTGGTAATAAGGAGTATCTGTTAATCTGAAGGAAATACGTACGTTTTCGAGGGTAACAGCGAGCAAATGTGCGGCACAAAGCTCCAGACGCGGGATCGTTGCTCCTTTAAGGGGCGCCACCTTGGTACGAGCCGTAAGCAGTGATACAGCTGAATGACCTTCCGCATCTGTGGCTCTAATATATATTACAGCTGCATACGCGAGCCTACTGGCATCGCAAAATCCTAGCAGGGTAGTAGCTCTTCCTTCAGCCATACCTAACCATCGCGGAATCCGGATTTTGTTTATTACGTCGAGTTCGCTGTAAAAGGCTACCCAGGTGGTTTGAAGTTCATCTGGCAGTGGTTCGTCCCACGACAAGCCAGCAGCCCACAACTTTTGTATAAATATTTTTCCAGTAATAACAACTGGTGCCAGTATGCCGGTAGGGTCGAATAATTTTGCGACGGCACTTAGTACCCGTCTCTTCGTTAGGAAGCCTAAGCTCTCTTTCAGATCTACCTTGAAAAATAGCTCATCTGCTGCTGCATCCCATCGAAGCCCAAGTACAGTTGCTGTTGGTGATTCGATGGTCATCTCTACGTTAGGAGAACGGTTGCCAATCAAGCGTGCTAATACTTCACCACTACTGGAGTTCCATTTACGTAAATGGAAGTGGCCTTCAGACAATATGGAAGTCACGTTGAATGCAAGTTCAGTTGCATATTCACAGCTGGTAAGAAAATCGTCGACATAAAAAGACGACAAGATCGCATCGCGTGCCGCTATCGATTGTTGACTATCAGCGACCACTTTGTAGTTGTCGTATGCGCATTGGTTGAGTGCGCGGACCGCGTTGTAGGGACTGCTAGCCATACCATAAGTCACCGTTGTAAGGCGGTATATAGTGATGTCATCGGTTGGGGACTCTCTCCAAATAATGCGCTGAAAATCTCTATGCTGTCGAAACATCTTCTCAACATCGGCAGACAATGCGATGCGAAAGCGGCGAAAGCGAAATATTATGTTAAGTAGCGGATCTTGTATTGTCGTTCCTACCAGCTGAACTTCGTTCAGGGAGACGCCGGTTGTAGTTCTCGCCGAGGCATTGAACACAACGCGAAACTTCCCCAAAACTGCATGATGCGGGATATAAAAGCCCATTTCATTATCGTTAAATGAGTATGCGCGCTCCATATGGCCTAGGTCTGCATATTCGCGCATAAAAGCAATGTATTTCTCCCGGAGTTCACTATTTGCTGCCAGTCGCCTCTCAAGAAGGTAAAACTGTCGTAATGCATGAGTATAAGAATCTCCCAAAGCCGGCGCATCAGGACGAAATGGTATGTATAAAACGTAGCGTCCGTCAGGTGTGCGAGAGTGGGTGTTACAAAAAATTCGTTCGCATTCGTCATCTCCATCATATTCTAGGGAGGGCACTTCCTCTAACTTCCAAAAACTTCGGAGCAGTTCCTCCAAGTGTATGTCCTCGTCGCATAGCTGCGTACTTAATGCGAGAGTTGGCAACGTTGAAGGTTGTGCTGCAGAAACTGGGCCAAATATGACCCACCCGAAAGCAGTGCGTTGAGCGTGCGGCTCACAAGGACCGTCAAATTTGAAGTCAGTTTCGACAACTTGACCCCATACGTCAGCACCAATTAGCACGTCGATATTACCGGGAACGCCGAATTGTGCATTCGCTAATTGTATGCTGGACAAGTGCTTCCACTGTGTCATGTCAATATACGTTGCGGGGATGACCGTAGTAATTGACGGAATGACAAGCGCAGTTATCTTCAGCGTAAAACTAGTATGGGCAGATTCTAATGTGAGCGAGACGCTACCACGAGCGCGAGCGGAAGAATGCGCACAAATTCCTTGGACAGGGATATCACATTTACGTCTACGAAGAGATAAAGAATTAGCTAACTTATCTGTAACAAAATTGACCTGCGATCCCGGGTCACAGAGCACGCGCGCCATGCGTCGAGTCGTTGGGTCACCGTATGCATAAACGCGTGCTGTCGCTAATAAAACTGTGTGATGCGCATTGGTATGGCAGGTGACCGCCGAAGCTTCTAGTCAGATGGACTGATCCTTGTTCATGGGAACCGGTTGAGTGGTTGTCGCGGTCAGCCCTCCTGCGTTCGTAGATAAAGTTTCCCGACAAAGCAATGAGTTGTGCTTCCGATTGCAATGTCGGCAAAGACCCGAAGGGCACTGCTTAGCTGAATGTCCCAATTTTAGGCAATTGAAACAAAGCCTAGCGGCTTTAAGGGCATTTACACGTTCTTCGTGGTTCATTGCAAGAAAACGGGTGCACTTTGTAGTGCGATGCGGTCCTTGACAGTATGCGCATTTTCCTTCTTCTGCAGCTGCGACGTGGGATTTTACAGTACGTTGTAAACTAGTGCGCTGTTGCCTTCGAGATGTAGCGTCGGTCCTGCTGGACCACGTGACAATGGCTGTGGAGAGGCTGTGGGCGCGTTGGCTCAAAAATGACAGTAGCTCATCTAACTTCGGAATTTCGGTAGGCGAACAACTCATGTTCCATTCACGCTGAGTGACAGTTGGAAGCTTAGAAACTATTATGCATAGCATCCCACTCTACGACTGGCAGCCCCATCACCCGTAACGAACGCAGTGACTCCTGCACTGTATCGACGATGGCCAATAATGATTCTGATGAGTCCTCTGACGATGGCTTAATGTTAAGAAGACGGGACACATGTGTTTCGGCTAACTTCTTCTTATTGTCACAGCGTTCCTTCAGAGCACTCCATAATTCGCCATAGCCGCCCGAGTATACACTTCCCACGAGTGGCACTGCATGTAAACTAACTGCCTGTCGCAACTTCCCCAATTTGTAGGCCTCAGGATACTCGGTGTTGTGCACGAGTAATTCAAATGCGTCCTTAAACGCTAACCAGGTTTGCATCGTACCGTCGAACGTTGGAATGGCGAGAGGCTCCAACCTAAACTCACATTCATGCGAATGCTGCCTTCCGGCTTGTACGTTTGGCTTCGCACCTGTAATCGCGCGGTTGAGAATGCAACAAGTGTCGTTGTATATATCTTCCACTTCTTCCCAGAGCGTTTCATGGGCCTCAACCTCGCCCTTTTCCGCACTGGCCACCAATAGCTCATGGTTAGCCACGAATCGCGCAAAGTGGCTTGAAACCGATTTCAATTCTTGCTCTAATTGGAATTCGTCATAGGAGCCAAGTTTACTCGCTTGCCCTCGTTCATATATGCGTTTAATTGATTTTATAGTTGACGCACGCAACCTTAATTCCGCCATTACCGAAAACTTAATAACTTTAAATTTAATGCAATTTGTCCTCACAGGAGGCACCAAAATGTTCTGTACAAAGCTTAATAAAACACGTTATTTCTCAACACGATTAGAAACATTTCTATTTTTTTTTACAAAGTTGGACACATATGTATATATATAGCAAAGCAAAGCTAAGTGAATGCTGGTAACGGCTAACTGTGCTTACATACAATATATTTATGTATATGGTTACGTACAAGTACATGGGTTGACAAAATAGGTACAAACATATGTATATAAAATTGGGAGAGTATAAGAGCGACACCAGTTTCTTACCGCGAGCATTTAAGTGGTGGCCAGATCAGTCGAATTCTGCACAGAAGGACTTAAACCGCTTCCTTGTGCCAGACATTACAAGTTGTTACTTTTTGATTTCCTATCATGATATATCTTCGCTCAAGAAAAGAAATTATCCAATTTTTAACTTTGAGATTTATGCCTATTTCTTCCAAAATATTATTGAGAGTGAATGCATCAACCGAATCGTAAGCTTTTTCAACATCGATGCAAGCAGCCATTACTTGTAATTTTCTTAATTTTTTTAAAATGAATATCATTTATTAAATCATTGCGCAGTATATCGGTTTTTCCTGAATCCATATGATCTGTCTGGAAGTAGTTTCTTTTCCGATATAAAATTATCAAAATAAATTTTAATGAGCCCTTCTATTGACTTAGCAAGAACGGATAAAAGGCATATTGGTCTATAATTATAAATGTTAGCAATTTCACATCCTTTTTTTAAAATAGGAATGATTTTGATTTCTCGCCAAATTTCAGGTACACTCCCAGCGTCCCAAGTGACTTGTAATGAATTAAATACATTTCTTTTTTCCTCATCAGCCAATTGCAACAACATTAACATTTTATACGAGATATTGTCATTACCCTTTGAAGAGTTAGGATTTCTTGGATGCAAAAAATTTTAAAAATTATTAAAATTAAATTCTTTAATTGAAACAAGATCATTATTATTGATGGATAATGTGGTTAAATTTTGCGTAGGGTTAAAATTTGTAATACTTCGTGTTATAAAAGAAAGATAATTGATTTGATCTTCCGAATTCCAACTATTATTTACTTTTTTACACATTGATATTTTTTTTAGATTATTAACTTTACGCCACATATCACTATAATTTATGGGATTAGATAAGTCCTCCAAAACATTTTGAAAAGTTTCTTTCTTCGCCTTTGAAATTTCCTTTTGAAGAGATAATTGTTCTTTCATAAGAATTGTCATATTTTCAATTGTTCTATATTTCTCATATCTTTTCCTAGCATTATTTCGTAATTTATATAATCTATTAATTTCTTGATTCCACCACTGTTTGGGAACATATTTAATAGTATTACTTGAAGTTATTTGATTGAAAGAGTTTGTTATTTCTTCTATTTATTGAACCATTAATTTTTAAAAATTTAATTTCTTCCAAAATTTTATTATGTTGAATTATTTTATCCCGAAAGTTTATTTTATTGAAGTTAATTTCAATTAAAATTGGTATATGATTACTGTTAGTAATTTTAATTGGTAAAGTTTCCCAACTGGTATTAATGTTAGTAAAATTAGAAAAAGTAACATCCGGTGAGGAAAAATTTGAACCCACTGCAAAAGTAGGAGATTTATTATTAAGACAATAAAATTGAAAATCTCTAGACAAATTATCCAAAATTTGCCCTTTAGGATTAAAACGATTGTTATCCCACGTTGCACTCCTTGCATTAAAATCACCGCCAAATAAAGTAGGTTTATTGAAGTTTCGCAATGTAATAAATATTTTTTCAATTTCACGTTTAATAATATTATTATTTAGGTTCGGTTCGCAATAGATGCTAATTATATTGAAATTAGGGTTTAGATTCATTGTGGAAATTGCTATTACATCCAACCACGAATCCAAATTAATTAAATTAAATTTAATATATTTCGTAATGTATAATCCTGCGCCACCACCACGTCAGATCTATATGCACCAACAAAATTATAATTTTGTAAACTCGTATTCGAATTATTATTAATCCAAATTTCACTTAAAAGTGCAATATCAATTTTGTGATTCAATAATGTAAGTTCCAGTAATTCTTTTTTGGTTGGTTTCTTTAAACTTTGAACATTATATCGTAAAATTTTAATTTTATCCATCATTATTATTAATTAAAGATATATCTCTATTTATCTGATACCGATTAATTTTATCTTTAATTTCATTTAATTTTAATCTCATATTATTATTAATTACTTCATCATTATTAAGTAAAATATTATTAAGCATTTTATTAATTTCAGTTGTTAGTTTCTCATATTCAGTTACTCCAATAGATTTATTAAAAGAATTTTCCGTTATAACGTGATCCTTAATGCAGTCATTATATTCCTTCCAAGTCTTTTTTCTTTTATCTTCCTCCCTAATGTTATTTTCATTCAATTTAGCTATCGTGGAATAGGACCAATGTGAATGTATACGAATCGCTGCAATCTTAGTATTATCTTGGGTTGAGGTAGGATTATTGCTAGGTAACAAGCGAATTCTGAAGAATCCGAGTCCAATAGACTAAAACGATTTCCAAAAACTGCTGAGAATTTATTTCTGGCCTCTTTTAATGTCAAGTTTTCAATTATCATAATAGATTTTAATGTATGAGCTTTGTTTCGAGGAGGACAGTTTTTATCCAAAGCAGAATGAGATCCTTTACAATTGGTACATTTAACAATTTCCTTGCAATCTTCCGAAACCGGGTGATCTAAAGAGCACTTTGGACAGATGCTAGCAGATTCTAAGTTAGAACTTCCAACGTCGTGAATAGTAAGCTCAAGCTCGGAAAATCTGGTTTTACATATGAAAGAAAATCCCAATACGCTGTTGGCACGATCTCTGAGAACAAAATCATGGAGCTGTTTATAGTTTTAATATATTTTAAATAAATTTGGATCACAAAATTTCTTAAATATATTGTATGTCAAAATATATTCGAAAGACTGCACTTAAAGTCTCTTAAACATTTTCTGCTCTTGGCCAGTTTTCTAAGCTCTCATCCTCTGACGAATCGTTCAACCAGAACTCCGTTGTACTAATTAAATTTTTTTTACCACGTTTATATAAACTCGCTTACTTTTTTATTTCATTTTAATTTGCACAAATTTACATATGTATGTACATAGTATGTATAAGCACACTATTTACAACAACCTCCTATTTGAACAACCTAAACGAGCGAAATTCACAACAGCGCTATCTTCATCGAATGAGCGCCATAATACCAAATGAAAATTCGTTCGATCAGCACTTTCGACCACAGTCGAAGATCGAATGTAACTCATAATAGGGGCCATAGTCCAGAAAGCCTTTATTCCCCTTTTGTGCTTCTGTGCCAGGTTTTTACTCTACTAAGTGTACCAAACGATCGCTACACAGTCGCTGTTGTGCATGGAAAAGCGCTCAAAATGGAAATACACCAATTTATAGCTCAAGGCGTATCAACTAAAGGTGATAGCGATAGAAGCCATGCTTCTTCTTATGAGCACGCTTATCTCAAATTAACGCCTGTTTTGCTTTGTTTACATACCCGCGTATACATACACATACTCCCAAAATCTTTAAGAGTATCGGAAATTTGTTACGATTCTTTTAGGAATCTTTAAAGATATACATATGAGGCGGTTGACAGGAACTTGTAAAGAAATTTCTGTACGATTCCTTAAAGAAAATCCTTAAAAAAATTGTGAAACCTTTCAGAATTCTCTGAAATCCTGGTATGCAGGGTATACATATACATACGAATATGAATAGATAAAGAAGCTATTGTTGACACAAGGAGTTAATACCAACGGTAAATGTTGTTTTTGTACGATTGCTACAACCTGTAGTTATTGAATCATGTTTATAGCTGGTAGAAAATCGTTTTCTTCTTTAAATTGATCCACAACATCAACATCCTTCAAATCTTCTTCGGACAAGTTCTTTTTCTCTTTCTTCCATAAATTGTACCATACACACAAAAAAAAAAAATAAGTCAAATTGACAAAATATTTTTGTTAAGCCTTAAACGATTTTTTTTTTCAAATTAAACAAAATTTATCAGTTTCACCTTTCAATTTTGTCATATTAAGAATATTTTCATCAGTTTTACAAGGAGAGGAATTGTTAGTTTGAAGAAGTTATATGTGTTTTGTTGCTGTGATAAAATAAGTTTTCTCGAATTTACATTTTCTTTTATTAATTGGACAAAATATTTTCTTTTTGATAGAAGTGTTGTTTGTATGAAGTGTTGGATTGAGAAAAATATTATCAAAATGAACGCGATTTTTTTGTCATATTGACTTATATTTTTCAGCTTGAAAATATGTGCAATCACAAATCTGGCAATGTTGTTGTCATTTCAATGTGAAATGAAATGTAGCGAGCGGTAAAGAGAGGATGAAGGAGAGAACAAATTAACAAACATGGCCGGGGATGTTCGGCACTCCAAGCAAATTTGCCAAGATGTTTATAAATAAGAATTGTTCTATTATTGCTGGTGCTTTTCTTTGTTAAATTCAACGACTCCATCAGTACTTTAGTATCAAATACCAAAGAATACAAAAACACTCAGTTAATGTATAATTGATGTTTATTGGAACGATTTTCCGTCATCCCTTCTCAAGTTTGGTTTGGAGAGAACCTGGTTTCGGTGTTGTTTTCCGTTCTGTTCAATTCACGTCCTGTAGGCTGTATTTATAGTATGTTGTACTTATCAGTTAAAGGTTCAAGCAAATACCCATTTAATTGCTCTTAGTTTCATATATCACAACTGGGAAAAATTTAATTAATTATAATGCACCCTCTAATCAATATTTTATTATCAATTCTAAATCACAAAATGATGTGAATAGATCAAATGAATACGCATAGACAAACCCTAAATGAACACCCAAAAGAAATTTTCAACATAACACCAATTTAAGTAATTTACAAAAGGTGGCAACCTTTTCATCGATGCAGCCTTCCATCTTTTTGTATCTATACCAGTGTTCGGACTCTACAATTTTTTTGCGGTAGATCAGCCTAAAACATTGTGGTAGATTTTAATATTAAATAGTAGATCAAAATTTACTGCAATAAATACATTTATTATACATTAACATACATACATTAACACCACCTTGTATAAATTTGCCTTAGTGGTGTTGCGGGCAAATTTAGATTTTCGCCGCGGTACTTCTGAATGTCAAAATGATGTGTTTGTTATAAACAAGGCGTATTCATATTACAACAAACACATCATTTTGACATTAGGAAGTACCGCGGCGAAAATCTCAATTCGCCAGTAACACCACCTTGTATAAAATCGCCTTGGTACTATATCTAGATCATAGATCTAGAACACTGGAACATTTATTTATTTATTTTGTAAGTCATATGAAACAATTAATTTCTTACTGACTACAGAAAGGAATTGCTTAGGAACTAGTTAAAGTAATTAGGTAAAATAATTATACAGTGGGCTCCGGACAGCTCCAGGCGACAGGGACGGGTCGATGTTAGGAATATTATTTAATTCAGATAGAGTTCTTGGTATGGGAGCAAATTTAAGGTAATCAAATTTAGGAAACTCAGTGTAAAACAGAGGGACGTGTCGGAGATTCCGCGCAGGAATAAAGAAGTTTAGTTTCTCCAGTAGGGCAGGGCAGTCAACTGTATAATTTATCAGGTTATACACAAAGCTGCAAGAGAGAAAGGAAGATCTGGACTGTAAAGTTTTCAGGGATAAAAGTTGACAACGGGATTCGTAGGGAGGTATAGGATCAGTAAAGTTTAAAGAACGGAGTGCAAACTTAATAAATATTTATTGGTTAATATGGGTTACGTGAAACGGTCTCCAAATGAGGGCTGCGTAATCAATCCGAGATCTTACTAATGAAGTATATAGCATCTTGAGCGTGTATGGATCCGAGAAAGCTGAACAGTTACGTCTTACCAAAGCAAGCATAGCGTACGATTTCGAAACAACATAGTTGACGTGGGTGGTAAATCGAAGTTTGGAATCAAAATATACACCAAGATCTTTGAAGTCAGTAACATGGTCGAGGGTTGAGCCAGAAATTTTGTAACTAGTTAGTAACGGTCTATATTTTCTAGTGAATGTGGAATGAAAACACTTCTTTACATTCAGAAAAAGCCGATTCCGGGTGCACCACGAGTAAAGCTTATCAAGCTCAAGTTGCAGTGCGCAAGTTTCTAATCGTAGAGTAGATTTTAAGGTCGTCGACGTACAAAAGGAATTTTGAAGTTTGGAATCAGGAGCTGACATCATTAATAAGTAATGTAAATAGCAAAGGCCCCAGTATGCTACCCTGGGGGACGCCTGACTGCGCGACGAAAGATTGTGAAGATACGTTGTCAAAGGCAACTACGCACTGTCTGTTATCTAAATAAGACCGAATCCACTGCAAAAAAGTGGAGTGGAAGCCCATATCTTATAATTTAGCCACTAAGATTTTATGGGAAACTCTATCGAAGGCTTTAGAGAAGTCAGTATAGATCGCATCAACCTGATCTCCATCCCGAAAGGCTGCAAAGCAGTCTGCAGTGAAAACTGCAAGATTGGATACAGTTGACCGGCCACTGACGAATCCATGTTGATTTGGGCATATCAAGCTACGGACTGAGAATGACAACTTTGCTTTGATGACGCATTCGAAGATTTTACATCATTCTTATTGCCACTTTTAAAAACTGGGGTTATAGAGGCCTTTTTCCAATCGTTAATAAACTCTCCATTGGATAGAGACTTATTAAAAATTATCGTTAAGGGTTCGATAAGGGCGGGACATTTTTTAAAAATAATGGCAGATAAGCCGTCAAGATCCATTTGTTTCGAGATTTTCAAAGACTGAATACCTTTTTCAACGTCTTCAGATGACAGAGTAACCGACCCAAATGATAGGGTAGCGTCGGAGACACAACTGCGGATGAGACTGCTGTCATGGTCCAAATCGGTCACAAAGTTTGAGCAAAAATACTCGGTAAATAGATTAGCCGCCTCTTCAGGGGTATTCGCGAGCTTTTCTTTATAGAAAACCGATGAAGGTATGTACGAAGTAGCTTTCTTGGATTTAATATAGCTCCAAAACGCCTTAGGATTATTTTTGATATTAGCTTCTTGATTACTGATATACCTTTTATAAAGATAATTGTCGAGATAATTAAACTATTTTAGGTAAAATTTGTATAGATCGTAGTAAGCAGACGAGTTCGAAGCCTTGTATTTCTTATAGAATTTGCTTTTCCGATTTTTTAAATACTTTAGTTCTTTAGTATACCAGGGCAAAGTGTAGGCCTTCCTACGTAAAGTAGGAATGAGATCTAAGCACAACTCATAGACATAAGATTTAAAAGTTTTAAAAGCACTTGAAGTGTCTAAATTTTCGAGAAGGTCGGTCCAGTTATGACTCGTTAAAACTAAGTTCAAATGTTCAAAGTCGCAAAGATTATAATTAAACGTCGGCCTGAGACCATCAACTGGAGCAGTATAAAATTCATAGGAATGTAGACTTAACACTACAGGAATGTGGTGGATATTGCCTACAGATATAGGCGAGTTGCACTCAGTTAACTGATAGTTTAAATTACTGCTTAAGAATATCAAATCTAAAAGACGATTTAGCTTGTTAAAATAGCTGTTAACTTGTGATAATCCAATACTTAAGAAACTATCTATGGAATACAGATCACTTTCGTCTGATGCACTTACAGGGGTTAGCCATAATGAGTTGTTAAGTTTACGCCATAATACAGAGCTCAAATTGAAATCACCTAACACACATAGATGATGATCGCCTATTCTGGAACTAAGAGATACGACATTATCCATATGAGATTTGTAAATAGAGCTGCTACTATTCGGCGGAATATATGATGCACACAGAAAAAGTCGTCCCGTCGAGCCTTTCAGACCAATACAGAGTTGGTCGAGAATTGTATCTGAGTTCTGTAGTTGAACTAAGGACGAGTTGTATTTACGCTGGACGGCAATTAAAACTCCGCCTCCTCTGCAACGGCCGGTTTTAGACTCATCTCTATCTTTCCGAAATACATTATACAGATTTGGGTCGAAAAATTGGGATTCAGCCAGCTTTCGATTATAACGAAGGCATCGTAGTCTAAGTGCGAACTTAATCTATGAACCATACTAGCTTTTGTCCGCATTCCAGAGACGTTTTGGAAATATATTTTAAAATTATTCCCCCATGGGGAGGAGCTACGTTGGTACTGGCTGATCCCCTATTCGTTGAAAAAAACGAAAATGTCGAACAGTGACGTTTGCAGGCCAGATCTCAGGCTTAAGCAACTTGGGAAAAAAATCCTCGGCGACAGCTAGTTTGAAGTTAACATGTTCTAAATCATCCATTGAGGTATCTTTCTTGACGAGCTTATGACAAAGTAGCGACTGTTTTTTGATACCTGAGTGTTTTTCCACATATTCGAGTATGTCATTACAGCCTACAGAAGGCTTGAAGGAAGCTAAATGAAGCCACTTCTTACGAACAGCAACCTTCTTAAGAACAGCAACATTCAGTTCAGTGTTAGTATTTGAACCAATAACACTCAAATCATTGATTCTCTTGCCATTCGGATTAACGACTTTGCTGCGATCGTTATTTACTTGGTGGGCTGCGTTGTTACGGACGTCTACGGCTGGTACTCCAGGCGGAGGAATTTCGGCAGACCCTAACGCATCAGCATAACTCAGCCTAGAGACATTGCGAGTGTCAACGCCGAGTACACTATCCACGGCCGGAGAGGTAGAGCGAGATGATATTGTTTTATTATGTGTGTGTAAGGGTTTGTCAGGCGGTGCATTGGCGTCTGCACTAGTAGAATTAAAAACAGTGTAAACAAGAGAATTAACATTAGGCTGCGAAGCATCGACATCATCATTAGCTGGAGCGGGCTGCGAAGCAGTAACATCAACATTGGCGGAAGCCAGAGAAGCAGAATCTACCTTTGGTGAAGCAGCGGCCGCGATGGCGTTGGTAGAATTTTCTGTTGGTGTGTTAGTACAACCACACTTACAGTGTAGTGCCATTTGGCGCAATTCGTTAACTTCGGCAGTGAGCGAAACAAGAGCAGCGAGAACGTCTTCGGAAT
The DNA here is from genome assembly GCF_013731165.1 of Rhagoletis pomonella. Taxonomy (NCBI): domain Eukaryota; kingdom Metazoa; phylum Arthropoda; class Insecta; order Diptera; family Tephritidae; genus Rhagoletis; species Rhagoletis pomonella. The sequence goes on along the minus strand of NW_023458556.1, from coordinate 87,819,923 downwards.
CAAGTTTACGCAGGGCTTATAACTCAGAGCGCAACTTAGTTGTTTGTTCAATTAAGAGCTTTTTATCATCTTGAAGAGCATGAAGTTCCGCGACTGCACGCGCTTGCTCAGAACTAAGCGCTTTGAGCTCACTGTGGATCGTTGGTAGAATAGCTAACTGTTGTTTGATGTCTCTACCATAATCATCACACGAAATAAGCATTGTTTTGGAAGTTGTTGTTGCTGTAATATTCTCTAGAGCAGGTGAATTTGACGATGTAGAAGTTTGTTGTTGGTGTTGTTGTTTAGCGTCTCTGCCAGAGTTATCACGCGAAGTAAGCGTTGTTTTTGGCAGCTGTTGTTGATGAGATGAGTTTCAATAATTCGTAATATTAGCAAGAGAAGGCAAATTAGATGACTTATTATTTGAAGTCGCGAATACGGCCCGATTAGTGGAACGCGGGGGAGAGTGAAGAGAAATTCTGCGAACATTCGCGCATTTTTTGCAAACATATTTGTTGTTTGAATTTGAGAAATAGTCTAAATCAGCAGGCAAAACACCAACACAGTTGGGATGGTATATTTCGTTACAATTATTGCATTGCACTTTAGGTTTCGCGCGATCAACTTTTTGGTTGCAAACACACGGCATAGTGATGGATAATATTCATATCAGTTTTATTAGAAACGGCAAGAGTCACTGTCTCATTGCACTAGGCAAAATGTCGAAATAAGAATCACAATAAATTATGTTTATGAGAAATATTTAGAGCGCACTAAAGACACGTCCGCACAGTACACCGACTCAACTTGTTTAAGCTCTACCCAGAATTACAGCGGACGACGGTAAGGCGGTCGGCGGTAAGTGCACAGCTGAATAGTTGCCGCAGTGAAATCCGTCATAGTAAACACAATTACGGCGCACGACGGCTTCCGTCAGTTGTCATTTTGATTTGAAAACTATCAATAAAATTAAATACTTTTTCAGTACATGCCATGATACAATAACTACAGGTATCGTCTTCCCAGAGAGCGCATATTCCGATCTGCCTTATTTGAAAAATATCATTGTTGCCTATACTAAAAGGTTTACTGTAAGGGAAAAGGGATATTTGTGTACACCATATACCATACATGCTCACGTTTTTGTTTTAACAAACCTTCTTGCAGAGAATTTATTTAATTTGCAAAAGCCGAAAAATAAACATTTGCTTAGAGAAGCTTATAGAAGGTGATCGAACCTTCCACTAAGGTTTAAATTAAAGCTAAAACTCTAGACTACTATCCCTGAAAATACCATGCCTGATCCTGACCTAAAGGTCACTTATAGTCATGTATTAAACAGCGAAAACTGATTTTAGCGAAGTTTTAGTACCTACCGCAATTAAACAAAAGGTGATAGAACCTTCCATTTAGGCTCAAATTAAGGCCTAGAGTTTAGCTTTAAATGAAGCCTAAGTAGAAGGTTCTATCACCTTCTATCAGCTTCTCGAATATTGCAAAAACCCGATTTTTAACGCTTTCACCTAGTTTTTCTCTATCAACCACAGCTATAACATTTTCAGCATAATTTTTTTTTTTTAATTTTTGACCTCGTTTTTCTCAAACTCTGGAGCTGATGGAAACTTTTTACTTGCGGATTAATAATTAGCACCAAAAAGTCTATCAAAAACTACTTAAACATTTGCCGCACCAAATTTTTTTCTATTTTTGTTGGCCTGTATAATAATATAAATTAATATAATTAAGAAAAATGGGGTTTTTTTGAAAAGGGCCCGTTCGATTTTTGATCCAAAAAGTTTGTAATTTCATCGTCTAACAGAATCAGGTCAAAAAACCCATATGCAAGAACCTTTCATTTACGGCTGATTCAGGCACACCGTGTTCCTTACAGAAGTATGATTTTTATGCACCCAAAACAGCTTAAAAAGAACTTCTTCAAAAGGCCTTCAGAAGTATTGCTCTTCTGGAAGCTCTTCTTTGAGTAGCGAAAGCAGAATCCTTTCAATTTGTGCCACTCCGTACAGAAAAAATGACGCGTGTAGCACCGTACACGTGATAGAAGTAAAACTTCTTATAAAAAGTGAGTAGCAGGTACTCACGAAATTTGATATGTAAAGATATGTGTACGGCACGGCAAAGCATTTGGCGATTGAGGTACATACATTTGTAGGTTAGGTTAGAAACTGAACATTAATTTCATTTCATTTCACTGATTTATAATTTATTGATTCATTTTTAATTGCAATTGAAAGTCCAGTAACAACACCTTATATTAGTTCGCCCTGCTAGCATCGTTAGGACCGGGTTATAACGGAGGAAAAGCCCAAAATACAAATAAACAAGGCGAATTCATATTACAACAAACACATCATTTTGACATTCAGAAGAACCGCGGCGAAAATCTGAATTCGGCAGTAACACCACCTTGTACAAATTCGTCTTGACAAATTCCTTTGTGCGGCATCTCCTCGTCTTCTCTTTGCGCAACGTTGTGTTTTATCCAAGGCGAATTCATATATTCTTATCACGAATTCATATATTCTTATCACGAATTCATATATTCATGTTGTGGCAAGAGTATAAAAATATAAAATTACCTAACCTCGGAGGCCAATTCACGAAATAATTTCATGAATTTGAGTAGAAACTCAGTGCATAAACACCATTTCGTGTATAATTGAAATCATGAAATATCGTAGTGTATGAACCAGGGTTGTTGCGAATATTCACATTCGCATTCGCAACCGCGGAGCTTCCGCATTAATTTTAACATTCGCATTCGCTTTCGCATTCGCAAAAATCAATGCGGATCTTTTGCGAATGCGAATATTGAAGGGACCGAAAATTATAGTTATTTTTTTACGAGTTAAACTTGGCCAAATATTTTTTATTCCGAAAAAAACGTACTATCCGGATAATAAACAAACCGCTTATCCAAATTAAACAAGTTTGGTATCCAATGAAAGAGGACTGAAATAGCTTTAAAACTGAAATGTCGAAACGAGGAAAGCCACACATTGAAAAATATTTCAATGAAAAATGTTAATTAATTACCATAGAACAAACATTGGGCCAGGTATGTATTTACATGAATTTCTTTAGTATTAAGTTATAAAAAAATTTAAATTCGTTATTTCTGTTTAAAAGCTATTCAGTCCTCTTTCATATGATGCCAAATTTGTTTAATTTGCATATTTGGTTATTTTCGGTCCCTGGAATATTGTGCAAGTGCACAGACGTACAGTATCGGTCATATCTATAGCACGCCATTTCAAAGCGATATTGTGTGCCACTTATGTTTATTTATTTATTTTTAGGAATTTTCAATTAAAATACAGTTTGTTCTCAGACAAACCCCATATAAACCCAAGTGTAACAATTTGTAGAAAACTACAAAAAAACGCAACATATTTTCACCTAAATTTCAAACTTTTTTCTCGGAAGTGTAAGAATTTTTTTGAGTACACAGTTTTTTAGCCCCTTCAATTTTAGTCTGATAATGTGCAAGTTTCAAGTGGCTGAAAGTTACCATTGATTTTTTAGAATTTTTTTCGCCAAAGGTGTTGCGGATTTCTTCCATATACAAATAAATAGAGTTTATTCATTATATGGAAGCCAATGCGACCAAAAAAATTCTAAAAAATAAACGGTAATTCGTAGCCACTTCAAATTTGCACATTATCAGACTAAAATTGCAGGGGCTAAAAACTGTGTACTGAAAAAAATTCTAACACTTCCGAGAAAAAAGTTTGAAATTTATGTGAAAATTTGTTGCACTTTTTTGTAGTTTTCTACAAATTATTAAGCTTGTGTTTGTATCGGGTTTGTCTGAGAATGAACTATATTTTAATTGAAAATTCTTAAAAATTAATAAATAAACATAAGTGGTACACAATATCACTTTGAAATGGCGTGCTATAGATATGACCGATACTGTATATCGAACCAGTCACGGAAGAAAGCATTAGAAATGAGTTACAAAAACTAAAATCGAAAAACGCTGATGACGTGACAGTTTCTCCAAATTCTGAAACAACCAAAAGAATAAGAATAAAGAATTCTTTAGAAAAAACGGTTTCTAAACAACGATTGTGCCATGATGCTAGATTGTGAAGATGAAAGTCAGGAGGATACATCCGACATTTGCAGCTTTGCAGCCCCGATGAAATTCTCAAAAAGTAACTATTGCACCGCAATAAAAATAAATAAATATAACTGAAAGTCCTCTCAACTGGTGCAGTGTCAGTCGAAAAGAATTTACAATTATGCCAATTTTCAAGTTTTTCAAGTTTGTCGCCTCGAGCGAGTAGTTATATAGAGGCGCAGGTTTGATTTACGACCCTTCGAAAAGTTTTTATTAAGTACAATGTTCCAATTTTTTAATTCAAGCACTAAAAAAACATTTAGTCTTATCATGAGTTTCATTTTCCCCGAACCGGTTCACTTTTCACTTTTGGTTTTAATGTATATATTTACTATGGGCGGAATACAAATTTTCGGCTGATTTTTTTTTCGCGCAAAACTCAGGATAAGGCAGATTATTGAATATTATTAAACCTTCCTTTTTTTATTAACCTAAATCACCTAATTTACCCATCCAAATTATTTCTTAAAAATACATGACATCCGCATTCGCATTCGCATCCGCGGATGTTAGCTTTTAAACATCCGCATCCGCATTCGCATCCGCGGATGTCTAAAATTCCACATTCGCAACATCCCTGGTATGAACGAACGTTTCTACTAAAATCCATGAAATTTCGTGAATTGGTCTACGCATAAACGTAGTAAATGACAGCATGAATTACAACAAACCATAAACATTTCGACCGTTGATTCAAATCGATTCGCAATCAAGTTGGACGTCTTTCCCACAAATTTTTCAATTTGCGAGCAATCTTGTTGTGCAATTTCATTTTTACAATTTCACAGTTTCGGCATACATTTATAAAATTCATCAAAAGATCGTAGTTCGGCTGAGTTATCCATTTTGTGTTATTTAGTGAACAAATAAAACTAACATATGATGTTTTTTGGTATGTTGTTACCACTAAAATAAACACAAAATAGAATGCAGTTATACAACATGGACATTAACGTCGCGACGAGTTGTACAACTTCACCAAATTACCAAGTTGAATCAACGGTCGCAATGTTTATGGCTTTCTTTAAGAAACACCGGGGCGAAAATTTCAACTGCTCCTGTAACACTACTGAAGGGATGGGTAGTGAGGGGTTGAAATTAGATTTTTCCCGAATTTCGAACATTGCCCAACCATTCGATTATTCGATTCGAGATTCGGTGGTGCAAATTCGATTTAATTCGAATTTTTTCGAATTTAGCAAAATTTTTTTGAAGTGAAACTTATTAATCGAGTTCGGAGATATTTAACACCAAGTCATAAAATCTGTATCGTTCAATTAAAAAAAATTAAGCGTCGAATTAAAGGCTTGTCCTTTGGGTCTGCAACATAGTTTTAGTTCTAAGAAAAGGGTTGCCACAGGTTAGAAAATCAAATTAAAATAATCGCTTCCGTAGATGTTTGCGTTAAATATTTAACACCAAGTCATAAAATCTGTATCGTTCGTTCGATTTTCAAAAATGGGGTAGGTGTCAAATGAATGGGCTTGCCCTGTAGATGTGTAACATGGTTTTAGTTTTGTGCCATATGTAAGAAAATCAAAATCAAATTATATATAAGTTAAATAAATTACTCCAATATGGGTATCAATCGAAATGGTTTTGAATAAACTTTATTTTTTAATTACATTTGGGAAGGTTTCCACCTGTTTTAAAAGTCGAATTTAGTTAAAGAGGTGTTGTACTTAAAATACTATAATAATAGATTGGCGCTTACACATATGTTAGTGTTTGGCCGAGCTTCTCCTCCGATTTGTGGCGTGCGCCTTGATGTTGTCACACAAAGCGGAGGGACCTACAGTTTTACGCCGACACCGAACGGCGATTGTATTTTTAGGAGAAGCTGTTTTTCATGGCAGAAATACACTCGGAGGTTTGCTATTGCCTGCCGAGGGACGACCGCTGTTAAGAAAAAACCTTTTTTCCTATATTTTTGCGATGTTGCTTTCACTAGGGTTTGAACCCGGGAGCTGCGGAGTGGAAGCGCGCACTGCTTACCACTACACCACCCCATGCAACAATTAAAATATTTTTGAGGTGCTTGAAGAGTGGCCACCTGTTTAAAAAGTTAAACTCAAATTACACTGTGCGACAGCCGGAACCTGCCCGGACTTTGTTAACATTTTCTGAATGTATGTATACCCATCCAGTAGTAAAACGCTCGATGGATTTGCAAAAGTTAGCTCGTATTTTCATTTTATGGCCTACTAAGTTTTCATATCTCGCCCTAAGTACTTTTCAAAAAAGTCGAAAAAATAGCTAAAATAAATGTCTGAGCGAAATTAAAGGTTAAGACATACATATATATTAAAATTTCTTGGGAAATATTTTCTTAGAACATTTTAACCCATTAGCTCCCGCCTAAAACGGTCATATTTGACCCTTACTTCAAGAAATCTCGCATAAAGCAAATTAGGTAGATCGTTAGTGGATTGAAATATTCTAAAAAATTATTCTCCCGAAAATTTAACTGGGGGTTTTCCATGCTACCAACGTAAAAGCCTCTAAAACTTTAAAATAAAAAAGCAACAAAGAAACTAGTTTTTTTATAAAAAAAAAATTCTTAATTGAGTTTGGAATAACAGTTCCTTCATGGCACAGAGTTTTTGTTTTTATGCATCAGATCGAAAAACATGTATTTTTTTACTTGAATCCCTAAGACAAATGGAGTGCTACACACAGCGATGGCAAATGTAATCAGAAAGAAGAAGGTTGAAGAGTTGATTTTTTGGAAATAAAGATGAAATTCGTTTTTTTCTGGAAAAATTCGATTTTATCCGAATTTTAACAAACACAAAGTTCGATATCCAAAATTCGCCATTTTGGAGCTAAAATTCGAATATCGAAGCTTCGAATATCGAATTTACCCATCCCTACTATGAATTCGCCTTGCTATCATCCTCAGCAGCGGCAGCACAAAAACTACTCTAACAAGTTATACGCACAATGACAATCATGAAAAAATGTACAACAAGCACATAATTTTGACAATCAGTACAATTCGGCTTGAAATCAGCTGCTCTGGCAAAACCACTTTATATGAATATGCCTTGATATCAACGAGCAGTGTTGCTGGAGTCAAGTCCAGTTTATACAGGGTGGTGTTAGCAGAACGATATTAGCGTTTTGTCCCCTTTCAGACACGTCAAGTCTTGAAAGCAATTTTTATCGCATTCTCTTTTGTGTTTTCTCTTTGCTTCCACACGCATCAAGTTTTATTGAATTCAACTACTTGGTTCTTCAAACGGGAAGCAACGAAAAGATCAAAGGAGAACAAGAAAACTTGAAACGAATTGACGGTACGGAGGTATCTGTACTCTTCCCCTCTCTTCCCACCTCATTCACCAACGAACGAGCAGACTTGAAAGCAAGACTTGACGTGTCTAAAAGGGGACTTTCTTTTCTCGAAATAGTGTTGCATTTATTCTGCCCTACGTCAAGTTTTCGTGTTATTTTCCCAGAATTCTTTTATGCATATTGCGCGCTCTTTCTTTAAAATGTTGCACTCTAATAATGTTGCCATATAAAAATGTGAAATCTTTTCGAGAAAAGAAAACGCCATAACATTTTCTCCGCGGTACTTATAAATGCCTAAGGGCCGTTTTCACCAGCTCTGGTTAACACTAATCGCCAGTTAAACATCTTGCCGACGTTACTTACTTCATGCATATTACGTTGTGTCGGTAACGTCGGCAACGATGTTTAACTGGTGATTAGTGTTAATCCTTAGGGCCGGTTACTCAATGTCTGATTAACACTAACTACAGGTTAAATATCGTTATCGACGTTACCGACTCCCTGTTGTTAAATTTTTGCAAAAAATATTAAATGCAAAAGTCACAACTAAACAGAAATGTCAAAGACAGTGATGTTCACTCTTACTTTTTCAGCAAAATACATAAAAGGAGTTTTTCTAGTGTAGTTTTTTTCAAGAAGGCATCATTCAAAACTGGGCTACCGAATTTGTCAAAATTACAACAAACACCCCTCAACTGACATCATCTTATTTTTATTTCACCATGCATTCAACTGTGTGCGTACGCAAAGTTAGAATAACCACTGACGTATGTATATACAACAAACACACGCTGTCGAGTTTAAATAGCGGCAAATCAGCTGCACTTGATAGTA
>NW_023458556.1:87803918-87811659 GCF_013731165.1 Rhagoletis pomonella | reverse complement strand
TTTTTCAATTTTTCCTAATAAACAATCGTGGTACAAAGCTCAATAAAGATATATAAAAAAAATTGTAATTTTTTAATTTTTTATATATATATACTAAGGGCCGTTTGCACAATGTCTAGTTAATTCTAACTCCCAGTTAAACATCTTTATCGACGTTATCGACACCCATCATATAACATGTGATCGATAAAGCAGTTAACGTGCTTAACTGAAGTATGTACCTCCAGTTAGCGTTAACTAGACATGGTGCAAACGGCCTTAAATAGATAAAGTATGCATAGATATGTATATCAAATATACTTTAATTACCTGTGCAGCGATGTTAATTTTATAAAAATTCGGTTAAGTATATTACGAAATATAGGCATTTTAAAATTTGGAAATTAACAACCCATAATATTCATTTGCATAAAAAATTTTATATCACCTTGAAATCAGGAAAAAGGGGCGGGTCACGCCCACTTGTCCAGTTTTCCGGAGAGGGAGGTCGGTATTCTGCACTTGATAAAAAAATATTTTAAAACTAAGTTTAGCATTCAACATTGTATAATAACTTTGATGTAAATACATACAATATATATAATAGATATATACATATGTACAGTAATAGATTAATTAATGCGCACGCGATATTTTAACAAGTTTTGGATATTTTTCTTTTATTTATTTAATATATATTAAAAATACAGATATAGCCTTACTGAATGATAGTGCACACTTCTAACTACTACACTACTTCTAACCATAGCGGCTGACAGGGCCTCATAATGAATCATAAGCAAAAGTCGAAATAAGTTCATAGACACAACGAGCGGTTAAACTGTAAAACGTGCTTCGGACTTTTATAAGCATATATGTAATACTCCTATATTGTCAGTAAGAGCTAGTACCGTCCGAAAACACTACAGTACAGATATATCAATAAACACGTACGAAAGAAAAGGAACACATCCGTTTATAAATAAACATGTACACAACACATATACAAAAACGGCACTCAAGTACACAATACATTGACAAAAACGGTACTAGCCTGTCTCGCTTTGATTTCGGAATGCTTACACATTGAGAAGTTAGCTTACTGCCAATATAGAAGTATTACATATATGTTTATAAGGAACCTCGTTCAAAATAAATACAAACATAAAAATAAAGTTGCACAATAAATTTATATAGACAGATATTTGAATAAAGTACTTCAAAACAAATACATATAAGTAACACTTTAAGGATGCATATGTTACATCTATTAACCCGTGAATGCCTTGATATAAATACTAATGAACATTAAAGTTAAGTAATGTAGCTGGCTTGTACCAAGAAGATAAATAATCCACCTTCATTGGGATGGCTAATTTCGATAGCCTACGTTGCTTAGCTTACAGCCGCACTCAGAAATGTTCCTTAAATTAGCTCTAATGGGCACTTAACTAATGATCGTTAAATCTCTTAATTAATGTTTCCTCTCAGAGTTAAAAATTATGAAATAAAAAATTGATGTATGATTTATTTTTGTGGCATCACTGACTTTTTTCGTTCTTCTTCTTCTTCTTTTTTGGCGCTGTAACCGCCTAAGCGATTTTGGCCGAGTTCAGCAAAGCACGCCAGTCGTTTCTCCTCTGTGCCAACTGACGCCAATTGGAAACGCCAAGTGAAGCCAAGTCCTTCTCCACCTGATCTTTCCATCGCAGTGGGGGTCTCCCTTTTCCTCTGCTACCACCAGCGGGTCCGAGTTGAATACTTTCAGAGCTGGAGCGTCGGTGTCCATTCGAACGACATGACCAAGCCAGCGGAGCCGCTGTATTTTAATTCGCTGCACTATGTCCATATCGTTGTAAAGCTCATACAGCTCATCGTTCCATCGTCTGCGGTACTCGCCGTCGCCAACGCGTAAAGGACCGTAAATCTTCCGCAAAATCTTTCTCTCAAACACCCCAAGAGCCGCCTCATCGGCTGTTGTCATTGTCCATGCTTCTGCGCCATATACCAGCACGGGCATGATGAGTGACTTATAGAGCGTGGTTTTCGTACGTCGAGAGAGGACTTTACTCCTGAATTGCCTACTCAGTCCAAAGTAGCACTTGTTGGCAAGAGTGATTCTACGTTGGATTTCAATGCTGACATTATCGGTGTCAATGCTGGTTCCCAAGAAAACGAAATTCTCTACTTTCTCGAAATTGTAACTGTCAACAGTGACGTGGGTGCCAAGGCGCGAATGTGCTGACTGTTTGTTTGATGACAGGAGATACTTCGTCTTGTCCTCGTTTACCACCAGGCCCATGCGCTTTGCTTCCCTATCCAACTTGGAAAAGGCAGAACAGACTTCGCGGTTTTTGTTACCGATGATGTAGATGTCATCGGCATAAGCCAGTAATTGCACGCTCTTGTAGTAAATTGTTCCTGAGCGGTTCAGTTCTGCAGCTCTTATTATCTTCTCCAACATCAGATTAAAGAAGTCACATGAAAGGGAGTCGCCCTGTCTGAAACCCCGTTTTGTGGCGAACGGCTCGGAGAGGTCTTTTCCAATTCTGACGGAGCTGGTGGTATTGCTCAACGTCATTTTACACAGCCGTATGAGTTTTGAGGGGATGCCAAATTCAGACATAGCGGCGTATAGGCAACTCCTTTTAGTGCTGTCAAAAGCGGCTTTAAAGTCGATAAATAGGTGGTGAGTGTCGATCCTTTTCTCGCGGGTCTTTTCCAAGATTTGGCGTATTGTGAATACCTGGTCTATGGTGGATTTGCCAGGTCTAAAGCCACACTGATAAGGCCCAATCAGTTCATTGACGGTGGGCTTCAGTCTTTCACACAATACGCTCGATAAGACCTTGTAACCTATGCTTAGAAGGCTGATCCCGCGGTAGTTGGCGCGAATGGCGGGGTCACCTTTCTTGTGGATTGGGCAGAGCACACTTAAATTCCAGTCGTCGGGCATGCGTTCATCTGACCATATTCTGCACAAGAGTTGATGCATGCACCTTATCAACTCCTCGCCGCCGTGCTTGAATAGCTCAGCTGGCAGGCTGTCAGCTCCAGCGGCTTTGTTGTTTTTCAGCCGCGTTATTGCTATACGTACCTCGTCATAGTCAGGCGGTGGAACGTCGACTCCGTCATCATCGACTGCGGGCTCGGGTTCTTCTTCTCCACAACTTTCCGTGCTGCTACCATTTAGTAGGGCGGAAAAGTGTTCCCTCCATAATTTAAGTACGCTCTGGACATCAGTTACTAGGTCGCCATTATTGTTCTTACAGGAAATCGCCCCGGTCTTTAAACCTTCCGTAAGTCGCCTAACTCTCTGGTAAAATTTTCGGGCATTCCTCCTGTCGGCCAGCATTTCAAGCTCTTCGCACTCACGTATTTCTGCCTCTCTCTTCTTGTTGCGGCAAATACGTCTCGCTTCCCTCTTCAGATCCCTAAAGCGGTCCCACATAGCGCTCGTTGCGCCCGATCGCAGCGTGGCCCTGTAGGCGGCATCTTTTTTTCTCTGCAGCTTCCTGACACTCCTCATCGTACCAGTTGTTCTTTCGGGCTCGCTGAAATCCGACTACTTCTTCGGCGGCGGTACTTAATGAGCGGGAAATGTGGTTCCACTGCTCGCATATGTCGGTTTGTTGAAGAGTGCTCTCTGAGAGCAGGTGTGAGAGTCGAGTAGCGAAAGCGCTGGCTGTCTGTTGTGATTGCAGCTTTTCGACGTTAAGCTTTCCTTTCATATTTGGGCGCACATTTTTTGCTGCACAGAGGCGGGTGCGTATCTTGGCTGCAACAAGATAGTGGTCCGAGTCGATGTTTGGGCCTCGGAGTGTGCGTACGTCTAAAACACTGGAAGCGTGCCTTCCGTCTATCACAACATGATCGATTTGGTTTCTCGTTTTTCGATCCGGAGACAGCCAGGTAGCTTGATGGATCTTTTTATGCTTGAACCTAGTACTGCATACTACCATGTTTCGGGCCCCGGCGAAGTCGATCAGCCTCAATCCGTTGTCGGACGTTTCGTCGTGGAGGCTGAATTTTCCGACGGTGGTTCCAAAGATCCCTTCTTTGCCCACCCTGGCATAAAAGTCGCCAAGCACGATTTTGATATCATGACGGGGGCAGCGCTCGTACGTGCGCTCCAAGCGCTCATAGAAGAGATCCTTGGATGCCTCATCCTTCTCTTCCGTCGGGGCATGGGCGCAGATGAGCGAGATGTTGAAGAATCTCGCTTTGATGCGGATTGTGGCTTGTGGCATTTCTTGGATGGCGGTGATGTCAGCTTTTGTCCTTACGAGGACATCAACCAGCCGGGCAGAGGCACCTTCCCCATTAAGGGTCCGGATATTCCAGGTGCATGCCCTCAAATCGTAGTCCTTTAAACATTTGCCGTGGTCGTCATCATAAGAGGGGGTCTCATCCGAGGCTTTGCCTTGCTTCTTAACTGGAAGTGGTTTTTACGTGGCGGGTCCCAAGCCCAGCGCACAACCCATTGCTGGGACGAGGGTGGTTTCGCAACCAAATACACGTTTATATAGCGAGCCGCTTGCTCCAAGCAGACACCCGCTTGCAGCCGCACCTACTGGTGAACAGACGCTACAGACTTCAGTGAGTCCTTAAACCGAATAAGTCAGAGTGGCCCCACCGAAGCTCCCTCTCTTTCTGCCGTGACCCAAGGCTCCACTCGGATTGGTTACCGCATCTCGCACATGGGTTGCTCACGTTGCCCAGAGTGCGCGAACGAGGACGCAAGAGTCGGGATTGAGTATAGCCATGCAACTGTAACTGCATACCCAGCGCAATGACTATACCCCATTGCACTCCAGTTTTTTCGTTCAGTTTGAAATAAAATATAAAAATAAGTATTTATATCATTTTGCGCGCACTGGCTTAACAGACGCAATGGCTGAGTGAGCAGAGCAATGCGTGCCATTCGAGAGATCCGAGTTCGAGTGCTAGGGCAGGAATTTTTTTTCCTTTTTTATTTATTTTTTGTTCAATTTTTATAAACTGTCCTTATTGAATTCTGTTGCTTTTTTGATGTAATTTTCTTTTGATTTATAGATTTTTTGCTTTAAAAAGGAAACATTTTTTTAATTAAATTAAATTTTTAGAAACTGTTTGCTGAAAGACAAACAAGACCAATAACAGGCCAACTCTGGCATCTGTCTTTCCACTCACCTCAGCCTTTCGAGAGACAACTATCTTGCAACCGTGATACAAATATTTATAAGGTACAATCGCTGAGAGCCAGCTTTAGGAATTTTGACATTTGCTAGCATTTTGAAAATTTCTCTCGCCGTCATTTCATTTTTTTTTTTTTTTTCACTCAAACCAAATAAATATATTTTGACGAAACAACAAAATTTGAATGCACATACATACATACATATATACATATGTATGTAAATAAATAAATAAATGTAAACAATTGTGTTCAATGAACTTCTATTAATTACGTTTAACTAATGCTTTAACTATCCTTTAAAATAGATAAGTTAGTCACTTGCAATTGCGATTGGGATTCTTGGTTATTTCTTTTGTAAACAAATAAGGTTGATTCTACATACATATGCTTACATGCATAAATTTAAACATTTTTACCTTAAAGGCACTGCACTCTTGCAAAGAATGACCTTGTGCTTACATTGGGTCAAGTGGTGTGGCAAAAAATGAGCCGAGCACACATACGGGCACTTTGGCAAATCCGCTTCTATAACACCACAAACCTCGATCCATTTTTGCCGTATATACGATAATTGCGGGAACTTAAAAAACTTGATATTGCTCTGCTTGCAGTGGACAACGGTACTTGCGCAGCCGTTAAAGCTGCAACTCATTTTTCGTTTCGAAATTTTTTAGTTTTTCCAACTTCTGAATAAATAAATATTTCAAATCATAAATTTACATTTGTTTATTTTGAATTTCTTTGACATAAGAAGCATTTCGAGAGAGAAAACTCAAAGTGCTAGCAAACGTCAAAAAAACCCAATGGCGGACGAATTGAGCGAACGGTTTTACCTTTAAATATTTGTATCATGCTTGCAACTATCTTGAAAGCTCTTTTCTGTATTTCAAATGAGTAATTGAAAGATGTGCTAATAGTGTTATTATATTTATCGTTTAGCAATAAGTTTTCTAAAAACGAAATGAAAAAAATATTTTTTATAACAGGAAAAACTAAAAATTTGAGAAACTGAAACTAAAAGAAAAAAGATGAATCAAAAAAGTTTCCAAACGTTAAATAAAATAAAAATATGATTTTTTTAAGCAATAACACTTAAAAAAAATTGTATTAAAAAAAATTCGTTGCCGAGGATTGAACTCGGATCTTTTGAATGACACGAAGTGCTCTGCTCACTGGGCCATTGCCACTGTTACAGCAACGTTATCGAAATTGAAATTTATTGAAAATAAACAAAAAAATTCAAAATCATTCGTTAAAAAGCTAAGTAAAGGTTTTTGTTTACTTACCTTTAATGTACATTAAATGCTGTTAATGAATCATTAACTGAATTTTTTCAAATCGTTACTAAGGGACACCTTAAGTAATCATTAAACGACTCTGAGTGCGGCTGTTAGTAGTTTTGTTTACATATCTGTACATAAAATACCTTCCACTTTTTCTACTTCCCAGAAAATATATTATAAAAATCGTTGATGTAAAAAATTGATTCGCTTAAGTAAATATACACACATAAACACAAAATTAAAAAATGTACATATGTATACATACAATAAAAGTTGGTTCTTTATTTCCGGGCTGGGACATGTCCTGTCGTGCCGGGCCGGGCCCCACTAAAATTCTTAACGTGCGGGCTCGTGCGTGTTTTTAAAAGTTGATTTCGCACTCGTGCCGGGCCGGGCCCGTGCCCATCTCTAATTGGAAGTACGAGGACGTAGCTTGGGCTTTGCCTTTGCATGCATCGGGACCAAGGGCGAACACTCATTTGTGCTGCAAAGGCTTTCCCTTGCCTTCAGAGCCAACTTTGGCGAGGTGGCTGCAAAAGTTAAGATTCGAAGATAGAATATTGCAATTCGTCATAGATGCAATGGAGGAGAATAACGAAATGGAATTGGCAGATCGCGTATGCATTTTCGCTTTTGACGGGATGATAGTCGCGACAGCTTTTGAGCATGACCCACTCACAGACACAGTGAGAAGTCCAACAAAACAAGCTCAAGTAGTTATAGCAAGGGGGCTGAAGTATTCATGGATGCAACCCGTGTTCTATGGATTCGATACTCTAATAACTAAATCGTTATTAGAAAGTATCGTAGTTCAGCTTCATAATGCGGGTTATCCTGTAGTCGGAATCGTATCTGACATGGGATCGGGGAATATGAGGCTCTGGAAAGAACTACAAGTTTCCACAGGTTAATATATAGATAGGTTAATTATAAAAATCATCAAAAATTGTAGTAAGTCTTTTCTTCCTTAAAAAAAAAAATGGTTCCCTAATCCAGCTGAAAAAGACGCCAAGATTTTTGTCTTTGCTGATGCCCCCCATTTGATTAAGTTGGTTCGTAACCATTTTTTGGACACTGGTTTTGTTTATCGAAACAATTTTATAACCCCGTAAACGATCTGCCAAATTATGCGCCTAACTGAGAACAACCTTAGTGACAGAACAACACCTGACTGTTCATCATTCCGGACGGCAAAAGGGGAGCCTTGCAACCCAACCATGTGTGATAAGACGCTGCTACCAAATTGGTGGAGGAGCTTCAGAACCCACTCGACACCACGGATTTTATTGATGTCATTAAC
>NW_023458556.1:87751834-87768918 GCF_013731165.1 Rhagoletis pomonella | reverse complement strand
ATCCGCATAAATTTTAACATTCGCTTTCGCATTCGCAATAATCAATGTGGAGCTTTTGCGAATGCGAATATTGAGCAAGTGCACTGATAAAACGTATATCGGGCAAACAAAAAATTTTAGCCAACATTTTTTGCCTGTGGAGATGCTACGTTAAGACTGTCACCCTACGTGCACCTTATTTCGTAAATTATAGTCAAAGAGTAAGATAATAGCAGGTATTTCCAGCGAAAATGTTCATAGGCTGGCTATAAAGAGGGTCGACTATTTGCGCGTTTAATTAGGTAAGAGTTATGTAACTATCGGATATTATTTGTCAAAGGCCTTTTGAAAAAACTGGATGCATCGTTAGTTTTTTTCTACTTTTTCTTAGAAAAGTGTAATTATTATTTTTTTTTTCTCATAAAACTTAGCACGCATCGAAATAAAGATAAAATGATATGTAAATAAGTTGACAGCCAAGTTTACAAATTAAATAAGAATTAATTCAAGGTGAATTTTATATCTCTTGAGGAGTGGGACTTGGCGTGTAATATATCGTTAGTATAGTACAGTAACGTCGCTGAAATACAAAAGGCCGTAACTAACTAAAAATTCAAAATTAACTTTTTGATTGATTATGATGCATTTCATCGAATCATAAGTCCCCACATCATTTTAGCCAATAAAAAAATTTTGTTAGTTGTGGTTTTTTTGCATTTCAGCAACAATGTGAAATACGCCCTTTTAAAATAGATTTAACGATATGTTATTATTTAAACCTCGCTATAAGCGCACATTTTTCAAACCAGCCACAGAAGATAGGATTAGAAATTAATTACAAAAACTCAAATCTAAAAACGCTGATGACGTGACAGGTTCTCCAAATTCTGAACGGTGTTTAAACAACGATCTTGTCATGATGCTAGATTGTGAAGATGAAAGTCAGGAGGATACATCCGACATTTGCAGCCCCGATGCAATTCCCAAAAAGTAATTATTGCACCGCAATAAAAAAGAAATATAACAGAAAGTCCTCTCAACTGGTGCAGCGTCAATCGAAAAGAATTCAACATTTTGTCAAGTTTCAAGTTTTTTATGTTTGTCGCCTCGAGCGAGTTATTTAGTGGCGCAGGTTTGATTTACAACCCGTTAGGAAACAGGCTGTAAACCGAAAAGGCAGCAAAATTACTCTTTCATAAATACAATGTTCCAATTTTTTAATTTAAATACTAAATAAAAAAACATTAAAAATTTTCCATTTTTTATTTACCTAATTCACCTAATATACACACCCAAATTATTTCTTAAAAGTATTTGACGTTCGCATTCGCATCCGCGGATGTCTAAAATTCCACATTCGCAACATCCCTACAAGAAATCATTAGCACCGAAACTTATGTAAAAAGAAAACATTCCCAAAAGTGAAAAAAATACAAAAAGACTACCAGAGACTACCAAAAAAGTTACTGGACCTAAATACAAACACTTTTACAACAAAGTGAAAAAAATCCCAAAAACATTAGTTTCGCACCATGATACAAAAAAGAAGGTAGTTTCATTGTCAGTTTTCGCGCGCCATATTAACTACCTGACAATTAAGCAGATTGTGACATTTCGTGCTGCCATACCTAGTCCTCAATAATCATTTATTTATTGTAAAACAAAATATTTACAAAATTAAAAAGAAATTTGTCTTCGATATACGCAAAAACGAAAATTGAAATTCATGATATGATAAATATTACAGTTATGGACGATATGAGGTACTCCCGATTGAACTGGCACTCAGAGTCTGGAAGTAAGTAGTGTGTTAAGTGCAGCTTGGCCGTCGCGTAAACTCCTTCCACTCCACCTATTTTCCACCACGTAGTCCATATCCTTGAGGATTGCAAATACCTCAGCCTGGAAGACCGAAGCATACTTGCCAAGAGAAAAGTTAATGACGGTAAGTGCAGCAGTGCATCAAGAGCAACGCCACGTATTGTAGAGAAATCTTTCGTACCCCACACGGAAGTAGTTCTTTGAAGTTTTGCAAGCAGACCTCCCACGCTCTTGATTGAGAATCTGGTCCTCCCTATCACTGACGCATAGCTAATTATGGGTCTGATTATAGAGGTATAAATCCAGAGGATTCCCTATTGTTACACACCCCACGTTTTACCAAAGACCAGTTTACATTGCCAAAATGCTGCCCATTCTTTAGAGGTTTTGTGTTTCTCGTTAGATTTCCACGAAAGTTTTGTATGCATAGTTACTTATAGATACTTCATTTTCGGAGAATTCTGAATTACGACTCCTTTCATTGTGAGGACAATGAGACCATTCAACATTCTCCGAATCCTGGTTTCAGACTATGCTTCAATGACGAAATATCTAACAATACATCTTCTTCGGACTATTTAACAAAAAATAAAGAGTTTTGCTATGTAAATTTATTTATTTTATTTAAAATAAAATGAAAAACACATTTCAATAAATAAATGTTTCAAAACTAGATTTTATTTTATTTCTTCATCTCTGCACATCGATATTATTCAAAGGATCTTTTAAACGCTTGAGAAAAACGTTCAAATTTGATTATCGAACACATCAACTTACTATGGTTTGTATGTAAATTTTACTCCCAAATATATAAAAGAAAATCTCCCCTATTAAAAAAATCTGCTTTATAATCAAAAAATAGTAGTAATGAAACTACCTTCTTTTTTGTATCATGGTTTCGCACTACAAAAAACCCTTGTGTACCACCCGCGCACGATAAGTACCCTCGCTCTATGTATATGCTCACGTATTAAAACATATGTGTGTATGTACAAACGTATGCGCATATGTAAATATGTATATATATATGTACATATATGATAAAGACTCCTAATCCCGTTTCACGCCCGAGCTAACATTCCAAGCCGACCATTAACCCCATCATCTCTGAGCAGCAATAGAATATTAACCCTTGCCCTTCAGTACTTTGCATATGTACATTTTATTATGTATACACATATATACGCTTTGAAACAATCATCCCGCGCTCATTGTTTATTTTATTATTTCTCATATGTACATATTATTCTGCTATCCCAGCATAATTGAGTTCAATAATGATCAACTCATTCTCTATGCAATTTCCAATTTCAATCACATATACATACATACATGCTAGAGCTGGAAAACTATCGAGTTTCGATAGTCGATTTTCACAACCATCGATAGTATCGATACTATCGAAACCCTGCAAGAAGCCTGACCTATGATTATCGGTTAAATTAGTGGGAAAACTGACTAAAACTTTTCGTCAGTTTAGCGGTTAGTTTTGTATGGGCTTGGGGAAAAAAGTGGCCACTTCTCCGGGCGTGTGATAGTGGATCGCTTTCTTGCACACACATGGGCGCATTTGCCTTACAGTATGTTCACTCGCTCACACATGTCATCTAGTTGGTGATGTACAAGTGAGTTTAGCGATGAAACTATTGGGAAAATATCGCGATAATTAGTTATTTTTCTGACCACTATTCTAACCTCTAAATAATTGCTAAATTAGTGAATAGATGGCAGCGAAATGTCCAAAAATACATGAAACCAAATTTAAAAATACAATTCGATTTAGTTTATGTGTTTGTTTTATTTGTAAAAATATATTGTCGAATATTAACTTAATTTCACAAGCTTTTTCAGAGCTACTGAGCTCAGACAATTCTTCTCATTTTTAATTGGGGTCTGAATTTTCGTCGCTAAAAACAAATGCCTCAGCGCCGTTTAGTCTAAGTCGGCCTAAGCACACTGGCCCCAAATTTTTTCTTCTCTATCCACATAGCGCTCAAAAAGTTTTTTTGCTAATTTTTTTATATACAAATTGAATACACTGATTTTTATTAATTCTTTTTTTAAATTCACCGACTTCTCTATTTTGCACCACAGCTAACAATGAAGTAAAGTTTTCTTTGATGTATGTGTGTGTGTACATATGTATGCGAGCGTTCAATCGATAGATTCTTTTCGATATGGTCTGCCGTTTTTTGCAGGGAAATGTCGACACTATCGATAGTACTTCGATTAAAAAAGTCTAAAAATTAAACATGACAACTTTTATTGAAAATGAGATCAAAATATTTCCAAATTTTTGTTAAGGAACAAAAGTTTATCAACGATTTTTGCCTTCAAGCAGAATCTGCACTCTGAAATTATTTTCCGGGCTTTGCTAAGTGTCCATTCCGACTCACAAGATGAAACAGGGGCTGAGATTTCCTATAATGGACCATTTCCTATATCACCCAAAGTATTACGAATTTTTTAATGAAATTCGCAGGGGGTGTTGAGGAGGTGCTCATTGACCGATATCATCATTTTGTGTACAAATGCTAATAGTTTTTAAGTTATTCGTTGTTAAAATTTCCCCACTGCTTCACAATTATTTTTTTATAAACACTGCACTAATCACTTTTTTTTTGTTAATACACCATCTTTTCTTCATAAACAAATGGATGCACATCTTTTTTCACTAAATATTTAGTCATTAATGCTTATAAAAGTGTTCTTAAAATATTTTTCTATTCTCAAAGAATAGTAAACACACAATTGTTCAGCGATGGCCGCCATGAATGAGGTGCCATATCGTTGAAAATGTTAATAGTTCTTTTTAGCCAAAAATACTTTGTGATGCATTACAGAATTGAGGCTAAAAGGAAAACATTAATTTTACGGTCTTATTTATGCACATATATTTAAGAGTTTCTTTTAAATCGGTGATATATATATTAATATTATTGTAAAAAATCCAATACTTCCATATATCTTGAAAATTTTTAATAAAAAATCGCGCGCTTTTTTCTAAAAAATCTAATACTTCCATATATCTTGAAAATTTTTAATAAAAAATCGCGCGATTTTTTATTACAAATTTTCGCCTGCGGCGCGTTTTTCTAAAAATCCAATACTTCCATATATCTTAAAAATGTTTAATAAAAAATCGCGCGATTTTTTATTACAAATTTTCGCCTGCGGCGCTTTTTCTAAAAAATCCAATACTTCCATATATCTTGAAAATTTTCACCTGCGGCTCTTTTTTTTATCAATTCTTCCATATATAGTGAAAATATCCAATAAAAAGGCTATATCATATATGTACATGTCCACTTTATTATTTACGTTTTCGTTGATTCCCTTTTCAGTACTTTTTTTTTACACATTTTTTGTGATGTGTGGCAGCACCGCAATTTCAGTTCACTCGATGTACAAAGGAAAATGTGAGGTTAAATTGCACTTTTTTTTACAACTTTAACAACGAATTAAAAACTATAAGCCTCCGGAGGGGGGGTTTTCAGATTTAGAATCACAAAAAGCCGCTCTAAACCCCCTCATTTTTTTCAAAGCCTGGTCCATTATTGGAAAATTTTCCCGAAACAGGTACCGCCGGATTTTACTCTACTGAATAATGTAGGAAAAGTGAAAACTATCGATGGTGCTTACAAAACCATCGATATTTTCGATAGTCAAAAACCAGCGATACTATCGATACCGCCATCGATAGTTTTCCAGCTCTAATAAATGTATAAACATATATTAAACATTTCTCTTGCGCTCACTTGCAGTCGGTACTTTTGTTTATGCCATCTCGCGGTCCATGCATACAAACAAGTAAATACGATATATACAGTCAGCCGTACATACAGATTTCAATTACACTTTTTCGCCTATTTTTGCTGACATGCATACATACTATTTAGCAACTCTACACTCAAAATTTTCAATGCCGAATATGTACATACACATGTATACATTACCCTGTGCGTCAAACCAACAAACACAGGCATATTAAAATGTATCATAAGTACAAGTTGTAATAAATAATAAACTTTAAAACGTAAATATTAGCATATACAAATTTATCAGCCCATATACAAATTCATCTCTCACTCTCCCGATACTTCAATACGGTATAATTTGCATGTTCTAATAACACTTAATTTCCAAGCGCACATGCATATACATATGTATGTATGCATACTCGTACATATGTACATCCATACTCTATCTGCGTGGTGTGTCCAAAAAAAATATCGGACAAAAACATAAGAATTTTAAATAAATCAATTTAATTATACCACCATGCGACAGTCAATTTTACACACGAAAAAAATCAATATATTCACAAAACTGGGGGCCAAATATAGTAAAACTGCGTTTTTAGTTTTTCTCTCTGACGTTAGGATTTTTTTAAAAGGACTTTGAAATTTCTAGAAAATGATGGAATAAAAAAATTATTCAAAAGATGCGGTGCATTGTAGAATAACAATATTGTGTGCTCCAGGACGAATGGGTATTGAAAATGTCCTTTTAAAACTTTATCTTTGAATATCCTTGGAAATTTCCAATATTTATTTTTGAAAAAAATATATGTCAAGGACTAATAAGTTAACTACTACATCCTCGAATTTCGTCCTTCTAACTTTATTAGTTTTAGATAAAAAAATTTACACTTCTCTTTATAAGATATTGATAGTTATAGTAGAGGAGACCGTGGAAGATCGACCTTCGACTCGATGAGACATATTTTTTATCAAATATAATTTACAAACAAATATGCCTATGATAACTTGCCTATCGAAAAGTGCTCATAGCTATTTTTAATTTAATTAATTTTAATCAATTTTCTTTCATCACCTTCACTCTTGTGATAACCGAATGAGTTTTATCTCAGTTGATAGTTTTTAACACACAGAATATGCCTAGGTAGGCTTGCCTATTTATTTCTGTGCATATCTACTTCGCAAGTAGATGTGAAAAGGTAAGTAAATATAGGTACACTTATGATCAGCTCATTAAGCCAGCAACATTTTGATAAATTTTGGCTATTTTGCTTTCGTTTATTTAATGTTTATTATTTTTCCATAAAAGTCTAGCTCATTATATAACAAACCCCATATAAATCCAGATTTCAAACTTTGTGCAAAAATTATGAAAAATCTGCCAAGTTTCAGCTAAATTTTCAACTTTTTATTCAGATAATAAATTCGACAATTTTTTTTGCATGGAAAAAATGCTTCATGAAGTCAGAAAAAAAATATTAAAAATCAACGGGATTTTTTATCAACTTAAGACTTGCACATTATTACCCTAGAATTTAATGGGCCATTAAACTGCATACTCAAAAATCTGAATAAAAAGCTGAAACTTTTCAGATTTTTCACAATTTTTGCACAAAGTTTGAAGTCTGGACTTATGTGGTGTTTGTTATATAATCAGCTAGACTTTTATGGAAAAATAATAAACATTAAATAAACGAAAGCAAAATAGCCAAAATTGATCACAATGTTGCTGGCTTAATTAGCTGATCACAAGCGTAACTACATCGACCTGTTAACCAATCGAAATTGATATCATAGGTAAGATATTTTAATTACAAAACTAATCACATAGGCTTGCCCGCAAAAAATCGTACATAAAATATTATTGCCAACCTATAAAGTTTTAGAATTTTAGCTATTTATAGCTGCGAGAGAGAACGTAGAGCGTCCGAGGTACGTGTGATAGAACAGGACACAACATAGCAGCTGCACGCTACCTGACCATTGAATGTATCCGAGTGCGCATGCTCATGTACATGTGAGTGACAGCATTTATTTACACTTGACAGTAAATTTGAGCTCTAATTTATTATAACTCTAATTCCGATCACAATTTTTGTATTATTTCACACTATATATACTTACAGCTATGAAATAATTAAAAATAAATAATCTGATATATTAATAAATAAAAATAAATCAATTAAACATTTTTTTTTATTTTAAAGCTAAATTATAAAATTGAAAAAAAATCTATATTCTCATGCTGTGATTAAGTGCCCATCGTGTCGAGCTGATATTGCTTCCACTGCAAGACTGTTTGTTAATTCATTACTAGCATCAGCGTTTATTGTTTGTTCCAGTGTTAAGTCAACGGGTGATCTCGAAAAATTCGCTGCAGTATGCCGGACTCCGAATACTCCTCGTCGAAATTCTGATACCAAAGGCGAATTTTCCGTATACAGTCTGATCAAATTGCTCACATATAAAAGACCCCATCTGGCATAGTTGGGTTGGTTAAGTCCAAAGAATAAATCACGAATATTGAAAATCGAGTCAATGTACAATTCAATATTACATGTGCGTTTACTTCTTGAAAAACGAAGGAATAAATTAACAAATTCGCAGTATAGATAATAAATAGTACTGAGCTGTTTTCCCTTTTCCGCCAACCAAAGTTTGCATGCAGAACTCTTCATCGCGTCAACAATCTCCATACTTACAGTTTTGTTTTTTTATGGAAAGACAATTTTAAATGGCATCTTTTAAATGAATTTTCATCAAAGTCAATAATTTCTTTTTTCGTAGCACACAAAAAACAATTTGCACTCATTTTTAAAATCACAATTAATATTATTTAGCACGTGTTGTCACTAATAAATTATTTTCGACTATACACGACACGCACTCGGATACACTCAACAGTCAGGTAGCGTGCAGCCGCTATGTTGCGTCCTGTTCTATCACACGGACCTCGGACGCTCTACTTTCTCTCTAGCACCTAATAAATAGCTATATAATAATAAGCAGCAGATACACAATGATCAGGTGATTAAACGTGTAACACCTCTGAGTGTGGTTATTCTGATTAATTTTACTTAAATCTAAATTAAAAACAAATTAAAATGGATTGGTGAACCAAAAAAATCGAAATTCAAATTAATTTTCACTTAAGTGAATCTGGTGAAACTGGCTGTAAAACTTTATAGCTTGGCAATAATATTATATATAATATAATATTTTTGCAGGCAAGCCTTTATGATTGGTTAACAGATCGATGTAGTTACCTATATTTACTTACCTGTTTACATCTACTTGCACAGAAATAAGTAGGCAAGCCTACCTAGGCATATTCTATGTGTTAAAAACTATCAATTGAGATAAAACTCATTCGGTTATCACAAGAGTGAAGCTGATGAACGAAAATTGATTAAAGTTAATTAGATTAGAAATAGCTATGAACACTTTTCGGTAGGCAAGTTATCATAGGCATATCTGTTTGTAAATTATATTTGATAAAAAATATGTCTCATCGAGTTATCAGATCGGTGAAGGTCGATCTCCCACCGGCCCTTAGACTATTACAATATACATAAATGAAGATACTGGAATCATTATTATGGAACCATGTATGCGCTCTAAAATAACAAACTGACCGTATGATATACCTACGGTTTAAATACTTTAATTGTTTATATACAAGGGCGTCATTTAGGGGGCAGGAGTTTATATAGAGGGAAAAATGTTTTTAATTATATATTTTTTTTGTGTATATAAAACGAAATTTTTGGGTTTAAGAAAGTATAAGTTTTGTGGTGGCCTTTACAACGATACCAATTTTTTAAAACTCGGTTAGTAATTTTTTTGTTTAAAATATTTTTCTTTATAAAAAAAGGTATTTTATACACGAAGTATACAAATATGCACATCACAAGAAAGGGGGTTCAATCGCCTTTACAACAATACCAAATTATTAAAAATCGGTTTGTTAAATTTTTTTTTTATAAAAAAGGTATTTTTTCCTTTTAAGTGTTTTTTCTCAAATTTTTATGTACGAAGTATACAAATACGCATATTAGAAGAAACACGATTTGATTGCGTTAACAACGATATAAATTTTTTAAAAATCGGTTAGTAATTTGATTGTTTAAAATATTTTTTTTGATAAGAAAAGGTATTTTTTCCTTTGAAATGTTTTTTCTAAAATTTTACATACAAAGTATACAAATAAGCATATCAAAAGAGAAGCAGGGGTCTAATCATGTTTACAACGATACCAACTTTTTAAAAATCAGTTCAAAATTGCTTGAAATATAAGGTTTTTAATTTTTCGAAGACCCGACCTTTGCCCCCTTATAGCACCTGTAATATAAGTTTGCAAAGAAAAAGTTATAAACCATTTAAATAAGAGCAAATCGTGGTCTACGACTGTATTTTTAGTTTTTTAGTTATTTTCATATAATAATAAAAAATAATTTTTTACTAAAGATCCTATTTCGAACTTCGAAGACCCATATCTCAATTTCAGAGGCTAACTTCGAAAACGGAGAAGTTACTTTTTTACCTATGACTCAATCTCTTAAAAAAACTGGTTTGGTCCAATACCCAGCGGAGTGCTGTACAGTGTAATGATTCTAGTATCTTCATTTATGCATATTGTAACTATTAATATCTTATAAAGATAAGTGTAAAATTTTTGTATCTAAAACTAACAAAGTTAATAGGACGAAATTCGAGGATGTGGTAGTTGACATATTAGTCCTCGACATATATTTTTTTCAAAAATAAATATTGGAAATTTCCAAGGATATTCAAGGATAAAGTTTTAAAAGTACATTTTCAATACTTATTCGTCCTGAAGCACCCAACAATTTTTTTTCTATTCTACAGAATTTTTCCTTTTATTTAATTGATACCCATATTGTTATTATACAATTCACCACATCTTTTGAATAATTTTTTTATTCAATCATATTCTAGAAATTTCAAAGTCCTTTTAAAAAAATCCTGACGTCAGAGAGAAAAATTAAAAACGCAGTTATATTATATTTGGCTCCTAGTTTTGTGAATATATAGATTTTTTCGTGTGTTTTAAAAAATTTTTGGTTTTTGTCGCACGGTGTAATCATTTATAGCAGAAAACAGCGAATCAAAATTAAATTATGAATAACTTATTAATTTTAAGTAAAAGCAAATCTCACTGTTAGCAAGTAAAAGTAAATAATTGCTGTAAAATGAAGAAAATTCTTCCGGACTTTGTCTCTTCCACGGACTACTACTACAAAGCTTTCATTTGCGAGAGCAATAGATTAAAAAGGCCATCTCTTTTAGCAACCCATAATCCAATATACCCCACCATTGAGCAACAATCTAAAATATGGCGAGCCAAATATCTCCGCTATCAATCCCCATGTCACGGAATCTTTCCGTGATCCCACAGCTCAACTGTCCACCCCAAAAGACGCACCCAAAATCTCATATCCTCAGAGTCCAATCCCGAAGGACATAAACAAAGTAAATACTTCGCTATATGAAACAAATAAAATTATTCAAATCTCGAAATATAAGAGTGAAGCTAAGTCTTTGGAATCTCCCAATTATGCCCCCCCCCCCTCATGTGTCCACCCCCAAGGACAAAACAAATAATTCGCTCTTTTCATGTTCTACCCCGCAGAGCACTCGTAATGAAGAAGCGAACAAATCTAGTCTGGCCATCCAGGTCAAAGATTCCCCCCATGATTCCTTAAAATCAGCCAATCGCGTGCTGTTCCAGTTGATGAACAATTCTGCCCGGGAGAGTGGCTATCGCCAATGAACTTGTTGCCAAAAACTTCACCCCGAAAATACCGACTGGAATATTGGAAGGAAGGACTGGAAGTAACAGATGGGTACGAAAACTCTAAGCCCAGTAACTTTCGGAAACCATCTCACCCAAATAGCTCGGCAAGAAAGGCCACACATACATCACACTTACAACAAAATGATGCATGTTCCTTGCGAGCAAACGGCAAACTCACTCTAGCCACTCTTGAAAATAATCAACATTCACCAATCCAAAACCAAACACCAAAATTCACCTTCGTTCCTGCACCAAATCCTCTAATAAAAGTAGGCATGAAGCCACCCGATGAAAGTTTACCCAAAAATCTACCTGCCCCCAATAAACAGAAGGACGTAATTTAACTAATCTAACACCCCATCGACGGAATATCGGTCGAAATTAAAAAGCCGCCTGGTAAAATTAAGTTCTCGAAACTTCTCGTGGATTACATCATGGAAAATATCCATCCATTACAATATCAGTCCCCTTTTCCGCCCCTTCAAAGCACTTATAAACTTGCAATAGATTTCAATTTTGCATTGAACCCGTCATGCATATCCCATAGTCAACCCTTCGCATCTTCCATATCTCGTAGCGCTCATGACACATCGCCATTGATACTAGCAAGGATTCGTTTTCTGCCTCAACATGATTTTCAAAGGTTAATACCAGACGAACGTTTCACATACCTAAACGAGTGTGGCATGCCTTTTGATCCTGGCCGCGCAAAGCATAGGGTACCAGGTTATGATCATCACGAGGTGGGCTACTCAATCAAAGTAATTTTGCACAAATCTCCGTGTGAAAATTCCAAAGTCAATAGAACCCGCTACTTTCGGTATATCCTCAAAGATCTGCACCGTTCGTTCGATTTTCAAAGATGGGGTGTCAAATTAAAGCGCTTAGCCTCTAGATGTGCAATAAGAAAAAGAGTTGCCACCTATTAAATATTTAAACTCAAGTTATTTACTAATCAATGCCCTCAGATCCGCACCGTCCGTTCGATTTTCAAGTGAGGTACCAAATTAAAGGGCTTAGGGTGTGGATGTTCAAGGAGGTTTTATCTTTTCGAAAAAAGTTGCCACCTGTTAAAAATTAAGCTCAAAATAATTAAAAAGTTAAATCAATTATTAAATATGGGTATCAATCGAAATGGGTTTGAAAAGGCTTTATAACTTAACTACGTACAGGAGGGTTGCCACATGTTAAAGAAAATGTAATTCAATTTTAATTAAGGGAATTTGGTAAGTGAATAAGGTATCGTTATATGGGCGTCAAGCAAAAGAGGTTTAAGAAGGTAGTGGTTTGGAAATATTTTGAGTAGGGTTGCCACCTATTTGAGAAGTCTAATTGAAATATTTTATACCCAAGTTATATGAAATATTAACGATGGAAGTCAAATGAAAGAGCTTCAAGAAATACTTAGTTTGACAATTTAGAACATTTTTAATGTGTTTAAGGGTTGCCCCAGTTTAAAGGGCTAAACTAAAATTATTTAATAAGTTAAATGAATTACTAACCGATGGTCATCAAAAGAAATGGGTTTAAAATCCTTTATTTAAGAATTGTATTTAGGAGGGTTTCCACGTGTTTAAAAAATAAATTTCCACTTAATTCATCAGTTACTTAAAATATTTATAACAATGTCCGATGAAAAATATTTAAGGAAATTTTAGTTCAAACATAATTTTTAAGAGGGTTGCCGCCTGTTTTGAAAGTGGTATTTGGTTTAATTATACATAAGTTACATGAAATTTTAAAATAGGGTTATCAAAAGAACGAGTGTTAAGAAATCTTTAAGCAAAACATTTGGTTTTTTTTTGTTGGAAAAATTAAGCTCAAATTATTTAATGAGTTAAATGGATTGTCAAAAGATGGGTATCAATCGAAATGGGTTTGAAAATAATTTATTTCTAAACTGTATTTAGGAGAGTTGCCATGTGCTTAAAAAAAGTAAATTCAACTTAATTCATCAGTTAATTGAAATATGTACAACAATGCCAGGCGGAAAATTTTAGTTTGAAAATACTTTTAAAGGGGTTGCCACCTGTTCGAAAAGTCGAATTTGTTTTACTTATACGAAAGATACATAAATGAAATATCGAAATATTAGTGTCAAACGAAAGAGTTTTAAGAAAACTATAGGCTGATAATATTTTTAATTAGAGTTGCCATCTATTTAACTATTTAAAGAACTGGGATTCTAAATAGATGTGCACAGGATTTATTTTTTGAAGTTACAGGGAGATTTGAAATTTGATGAAATGAAAACCGACACCATGCGAGACTTCTCATCACTGAGAAATGGTTTAGATTAATCATTAGGACTATTTTCAGAGGTTTTTGAACAGGGTTTCCCCTGTTTAAAAAATGTAATTAAATGTTGGCGTTTTGACGACATGTGGGTTCACTAGTTGATATAATTTTGACAATAGGTGCATTCTTTTGCAACCGACCTACAAAAGAACACTCGCTTAAATGGCGTAATACACGCAAAGCAACAACACAAACTCGGCTATTTATCCGAGCTCAGCCAGGTCGGTTAAAAAACACGCGACCTGAAGGGTAGTGTTGGTAAGTGAAAAATCTGCTTTATTGTGAATTGTTAATGGGAAAGTGGAGAGGGAAATTTTTGTTTCCTTATATACGTGACTTATATTATAAATAAGTATATATATTACGCAAATACCTCGCATAATTACTCATTTAAATTGGTTTTTGTACCTAAATCCCGTTAAACTAATCACATGTTTCTTAAGCAACCCTGTTGGTGCTTAAGTAGCTAAAAGGAAATTTTACCCGAGTTGAGCGTTCTTTTGTCGCTCGCTTACAAAAAAATTCAGCTAATATACACCATCACGTACATCTACTGCCCTTTTGTAATATGCATAGTAAACGGAAAAACCCGGTTCCGTCAGTGTAAAAAAACTCCAGTTCCGCATCAATGAGCAAAACACAAATAAACTCAATGGTGCACGAATTAGTAAACTTTTCATCCATCTCAAAGAAACGCTTTGCTATATGTAGATGCAAACGATACACTCTCACTCGGGATCTTGCGCTCCCAAGGCGATACTTTCACGCCCCCTTGTTGTCCCAATATAACACTCTAATCAACTAACTCCATTTTCATTCATTTAATTGCAGATCGTTAGACAAGAGAAATACGCTTGACTCGGCACGTACATTGGGTCCCTACCAGATGGAGGAAGTGCTGCAGCCGGCAGCGGTGCAGGCGGGCGCCATGTTGAAGACATGAACTACCACATTCATATGACATTGCATCCTTTGATTTTTCCAAACATGGCAACATTAGCAATCAACGATTGGCGGCTCAGTTGCTAACCACCGAAGCAAGGCTGAAAGCCTGATTATGGCAACTTAACTTAACTTAACGGAACGTAGAATTCAGAGAATCAAAATGAAACAGATTTCGACGTGGCATTAAGTTACGTTAAGTTTAGGCTGTTCAATTATAAGCAACACCGATTTAACAGAATTTTTAAGAGAGAGCCGTAAGTTACGTTAAGTTGCCATAATCAGACCATGAGCCACTCGTCTATCAGCCGCCAAATCAAGCGCGTCGCACAAACACACAAAGATAACTATCAAAACCCTTTTGGTACTTTAAATACCATTTGTGAACTTTAAATAGCATTTTCAAATAAACTCTTTAAAACTAAAATACTCAACCAAACCCTGTGTCTCGTTAATTACCGAAAATTAACAATGCTTATAGGCTAACCTAATATTTATGCACGCCGCCAATTTACTGTCAAAAATTTCTCATGCATATACAACTTGTATGGGGCCAACCGAAATTGAACGGCGTGCGTATGAAGCTAACTCAATTTCCAATTTTTGTTCTGCGTGACATTTTTATTTGACGTTTCGCTCAATGAAATCAAATGCAAACGCACGCAAGCCAATTTCGGGTGACGCAAAAAAAAAACAAATTCGAAGGCGTGCGCACCAAAACGCAAGCCGCGAATATTAGGTTAGCCTGTTATGTATTGTTATTGCCAACGGTAAGTCGCTGGACTGATAATTAATATGGGGTAGTAAAATTCGGTTCCCTTGTGAATCACATGTTCAAAGACCATTAACTAACCCTTCATATGTATATATTTAGGTTGCGGATTAACATCACAACTGCTCCAACTTTTAGTATCAATTCATGAGATGCAACTCCCTTACTCCTACTTGCTCCTGTGGATATTCAGAAACGACAGTAGATATCGACGCCATAATGAACATTTTCTTCTCCGGACAACAAATGAACTACTTCTTTATTAACTATCGAACAGTTCTTATTTTTTGGACACGAAATTGATCGATCCTTCAAGTGGTTTTGATTAATTACACCAGGCTGAGGTTCAATTACCCAATCAACTAAATCTCGCAAAATAATCTATTGTGGCACTCAGTGGCGTACTCCTGTAAGAACAATAATGGCGACCTAGTAACTGATGTCCAGAGCGTACTTAAATTATGGAGGGAACACTTTTCCGCCCTACTAAATGGTAGCAGCACAGAAAGTTGTGGAGAAGAAGAACCCGAGCCCGCAGTCGATGATGACGGAGTCGACGTTCCACCGCCTGACTATGACGAGGTACGTATAGCAATAACGCGGCTGAAAAACAACAAAGCTGCTGGAGCTGACAGCCTGCCAGCTGAGCTATTCAAGTACGGCGGCGAGGAGTTGATAAGGTGCATGCATCAACTCTTGGGCAGAATATGTTCAGATGAACGCATGCGCGACGACTGGAATTTAAGTGTGCTCTGCCCAATCCACAAGAAAGGTGACCCCGCCATTCGCGTTAACTACCGCGGGATCAGCCTTCTAAGCAGTGTTGCCATCTTTTGATTTTCAAAAAGCACCAACAACTTGGAAAAAAAGCGTTTTACCACACTAAAAGCACCAAAATTTTTTGAATCAAGGGATGCTTTTTTCATAACATAATACCGAAGTACTGCACATTAAAACTGGTATATCTCGAGAAAGAAAAATCGAATCGCAACAAACGAAAATGATGCCCTAATTAGAGAGGAGCAAATAATTTGATGTTTTCATTATATAACCTCAAATATCGCTAAAAACCGTGTTTTTGGCACTTTGGGGTTAGGATATCTCAAAATTCTAGTGCTAGAGCAATTGTGAGGCCAGATTTGGATTCAGCTCTAAGAAACGATGTGTTTTACTCAGGTGGTTTAAAAAAACAAAATCTGTACAAATAATTAGAAAAGAAAAAACGAAATACTTAACTTACTAGCGTACTAGCATTTTCAACGCGAATAGAATTTAACAAGGTGGGTTTGCAACCTCAGCTTTTTATCAATCATGGTTGTATTTTAGTCCATTTAAATTTGTAAATTCTTATAAATTCAGTTCGCCAAGGCTTTAAATATTTCAAATTATTTCAGGTTTTAACTATCTCGAAGTAATTTTAGTTCAGAAAAAAGCACTAAATAAAGTAATGTAAAAAAAAATATTTTTTTAAAAATAAGCTTTTATTTAACATGTTTAATCAAAGGAATAAAATAAAGTAGTGAAACAAAAGATTTTTTAGCAAGAAAATTTTGTCAAAACTGCACTAAAATGAATAAAATAAAATAAGTTAAGGTTTCGTTAAAGTTACTAAAAGCCATTTAGTGAAAGGAGTTATTCAAACTCTAATGAAAATTACTAACAATTTGTACTAATTTACTTCGTTTTTAAAAAA
>NW_023458556.1:87743941-87751734 GCF_013731165.1 Rhagoletis pomonella | reverse complement strand
CGCGCGAATAGCAAACCGGCATTTAAATATCTGCATACATACATATAAATACATACAAACCTAACCAATTATGCATGTACGCTGAATTCGCCGACAAGCTTTTTTAAAAACGAAGTAAATTAGTACAAATTGTTAGTAATTTTCATTAGAGTTTGAATAACTCCTTTCACTAAATGGCTTTTAGTAACTTTAACGAGACCTTAACTTATTTTATTTTATTCATTTTAGTGCAGTTTTGACAAAATTTTCTTGCTAAAAAATCTTTTCTTTCACTACTTTATTTTATTCCTTTGATTAAACATGTTAAATAAAAGCTTATTTAAAAAAAAAATTTTTTTTACATTACTTTATTTTCTAATTTTTAGTCCATTTATAAAAGCGTTGTATATTAAATAGTTTTATTTTATTTTATGTACAAAATTTTGCAATAGATATTAAAATAATTCAACTTGCAATGAAAGAGAACAGAAGACTATGCAAGCAAAATGTTGTTTGCTTACGTTTTGTATAAACATACATATGTACATACATACATATAGCAGCAGTTAATTTCATTTAAAGAAATGGCGTGTCGTCCACTTCCGCTGTAGCATGGCATATATTTAGGCGCAATATTAAAGTTCTTCTGGCTGGGAAACTTCTCGAGTCTTCTAATTGTATCTCCTTGATATGATGCCTACAACGAGGTTCATATCTAGACTAGGTTGATATCTAGAATTTGCCATAAATAGCTTTGCTCTGGTTTTACGTTCTTTGGCAAATTACACTCTGTAAGCCATAAATTTTACTAATTTTTGACCGACTTTGAATCAAGACCCCTGGACCATATAGGGAATTCATTTATATTTTAAATTGCATTGTCATCGTGATTGGAACTATGCTGAAAATTTCAAGTCTCTAACTTGTCGGGAAGTTAGTTTAAAATCGATTGGAAATTTCCACGATTTGCGCGGGATGACCAAGTTAAATAAAAGCTTATAAAAAGGCATTAGGCACTAAATACTTTTTGTTGGCGTTTTAATTTTCAAAAAGCACTAAATCTAGTGCTTAAAGCACCAAATTGGCAACTATGCTTTTAAGCATAGGTTGCAAGGTCTTATCGAGCGTATTGTGTGAAAGGCTGAAGCCCACCGTCAATGAACTGATTGGGCCTTATCAGTGTGGCTTTAGACCTGGCAAATCCACCATAGACCAGGTATTCACAATACGCCAAATCTTGGAAAAGACCCGCGAGAAAAGGATCGACACTCGCCACCTATTTGTCGACTTTAAAGCCGCCTTTGACAGCACTAAAAGGAGTTGCCTATACGCCGCTATGTCTGAATTTGGCATCCCCTCAAAACTCATACGGCTGTGTAAAATGACGTTGAGCAATAACACCAGCTCCGTCAGAATTGGGAAAGACCTCTCCGAGCCGTTCGCCATAAAACGGGGTTTCAGACAGGGCGACTCCCTTTCATGTGACTTCTTTAATCTGATGTTGGAGAAGATAATAAGAGCTGCAGAACTGAACCGCTCAGGAACAATTTACTACAAGAGCGTGCAATTGCTGGCTTATGCCGATGACATCGACATCATCGGTAACAAAAACCGCGAAGTCTGTTCTGCCTTTTCCAAGTTGGATAGGGAAGCAAAGCGAATGGGTCTGGTGGTAAACGAGGACAAGACGATGTATCTCCTGTCATCAAACAAACAGTCAGCACATTCGCGCCTTGGCACCCACGTCACTGTTGACAGTTACAATTTCGAGAGAGTAGAGAATTTCGTTTACTTGGGAACCAGCATTAACACCGATAATAATGTCAGCATTGCAATCCAACGCAGAATCACTCTTGCTAACAAGTGCTACTTTGGACTGAGTAGGCAATTCAGGAGTAAAGTCCTCTCTCGACGTACGAAAACCACGCTCTATAAGTCACTCATCATGCCCGTGCTGGTATATGGCGCAGAAGCATGGACAATCACAACATCCGATGAGGCGGCGCTTGGAGTGTTTCAGAGTTCATCAGGGCTGCAAATGTCGGATGTATCCTCCTGACTTTCATCTTCACAATCTTGATGCTAGATCGATAGATCGATTCATGCACAATCGTTGTTTAAACACCGTTTTTTTCGAAAGAATTCTTCATTCTCATTCTTTTGGTTGTTTCGGAATTTGTCACGTCATCAGCGTTTTTCGATTTCAGTTTTTGTAACTAATTTTTAATGATTTCTTCTGTGACTGGTTAGATATACGTCTGTGCACTTGTATAATATTCCAGGGACCGAAAATAACAGTTATTTTTTTCGAGTTGAACTTAGCCTAATATAAACGTCATATCCGTATTATAAAAAAACCTCTTATCCAAATTAAACAAATTTGGTATCACATGAAAGAGGACTGAAATAGCTTTTAAACAGAAATAACGAATGAAGGTTACCACCTCTATTTATATTTTTTTATAACTTAATACTACAGAAATTTATGTTAATACATACCTGACCCAATGTTTGTTCTATGGTAATTAATAAAAATTGTGTATTGAAATATTTTTCAATGTGTGGCTTTCCTGTTTTAGATATTTCAGTTTTGAAGCTATTTAAGTCCTCTTTCATTGGATACCCAACTTATTTAATTTGGATAAGCGGTTTGTTTTTTATCCGGAAAGTACTTTTATTTCGGAATAAAAAATATTTGGCCAAGTTTAACTCGTAAAAAAATAACTGTAATTTTCGGTCCCTTCAATATTCGCATTCGCAAAAGATACGCATTGATTTTTGCGAATGCGAATGTTAAAATTGCGAATATTCGCAACAACCCTGATATGAATGTACATTTACGTATTTGGAGAAAAAAATCATATGTCATCATGTACTTCGTTTATTATATACATCAAAAATCTTGTCTTAATCCGCTCAGTAGCGTAGTTAAAATATATCTCGCCTTTTCTTTATACTATGTATAGATGTACATAAATATATTCAAATTAGCGAGGGAGAGAAGAGGAAAAAAATACGCGAAGAAACTAAACAAAAGCATCGAAGTAAGCGTATTTTATTTGAATTTTGTGTTTCAAATATTTTTGACTCAACACTTAAGAACAATTATAGTGGGTGTATGTACATTAGGGTGGTCCAAAATAAGTAAGGTCGGAATTTTAATGCTCTCACCCCCTAGGATTGTTCTACATTGAAAAAAAGTATACCCCCATTTTTTTATTTTGAAATCAAAAAATATTTAGAGGTCACTCAAAGCACCCAAAGTTTTCCATGTATTTTATATGGGGAAAAAACAACTTTTCGTAGAAGTGGTATAGAATAGTTTAAAATCAATACTTTTCTACCAGAAAACTCTGCTTATCTGCAGTAGATTCCCAATAATAATACCCAATTTTTTATTTAACCATTTTTTCATTGCAACTATAATTTATAGGTCTGCCAAAAACCCACAAAAACCCCGAAAAATGCAATGGGGCGACCAATAAATATCGTTAGTATTAAAAAATGGTTAAATAAACAATTGGGTATTATTGTTCAAAGTCTCCTGAAAAGAACCAGAGTTTTCCGATCGAAAAATATTGACTTTCAAGAATTCTATACCATTTCTGCAAAAAATTTTATTTTTCCCATATAAAAATACATGAAAAACTTTAGAGCACTTTGAGCGACCTCTAAATATTTTTTGATTTCAAAATAAAAAATAGGGGTATACTTTTTTTCGATATAGAACAATCCTAATTTTTAAATTTAACCGGAGACCATGTTATTTCCCTTGATACCTCATTTTTTAGTCCAATGAACATTGAAAATCTTAATATTTTCAGAAAGGTGGCAGCCGTACTAAAAAAATGATAGATTATTGAACATCTGGAGGCCAAGCCTTTTCACTTCACATCTCACTTTTTGATTAGGTGGCAACCCTACTCAAAAAGCAATACATTATTGAACATCTAAGAGCCGAGCCATTTTATTTGAAACCCCATTTCTGGTGATCCAACGGACATTGCGGGTCTTATAATTTTTTAGACAGGTGGCAGCCCTATAGGAACTTAAAGGACTAAAGATAATATTCCTATCGATATAGATTATACTTAAAAAATTTCGTCTAAATCCGTCCAGTGGCGTGGTCAAAATATCTTAACTTTCCTTTTCTACTATGTATAGAAGATAGTAAGTTTAACTAGGTGGCAACCCTACTTGAAAAATAAAGCTTTTCTACACGCTAAGGCCATGCACTTTCATTAGGTATCTCATTTTGTAATCCAACGAACGGCGAAAATCTTTTAACTTTTTAATAGGTGGCAACCCTACTCAGAAAAATAATGCATCATTGCGCATGTAGAGGCTAAGTCTTTTCGTTTGACAGTGACGGTATAGAACTGATGCCTACGCTTATTATGATTGAATATAGTATTTTTATTAACAGGTGGCAACTCTATTCAAAAAAACAATATTAGTGCTTTTCTAGAGGCCAATCCCTTTCATTTGACACCTCATCTTTTGTAATCCAACGAACGGTGCGGATCTTATAGTTTTTTAGGCAGGTGGCAACCCTATTAAAATTCTAAGTAAAAAAAGATCCCTCTCCTGTCGATACAGAGTATATAAGAGAAAATCTCGTCAAAATCCGTTCAGTAGTTTTCGAGATTACCGCATTCAAAGAATCTTGACTTTCCGTTATACTATGTATAGAAGTTTAAAGTGCATTTTTTTATAAAGTTCGAATAATTAAAGGAAAATTTTTAA
The DNA here is from genome assembly GCF_013731165.1 of Rhagoletis pomonella. NCBI lineage: Eukaryota > Metazoa > Arthropoda > Insecta > Diptera > Tephritidae > Rhagoletis > Rhagoletis pomonella. The sequence goes on along the minus strand of NW_023458556.1, from coordinate 87,747,009 downwards.
TGGAAAACAAAAATATAGGTGAGAACCTATATTCCAATTTATAGAAAAATGACTTTTTATCATTTGTTTGCAAAACAAACTGACTTATTTGCATAACCTCAAAAATTTTCTGATATATTTCCATTTATGATTAAGCTTTTACCGTTTTCAGCCGTTTTCAAGAAAAACTATTTTTTCTGGGCTATCGTGCTATTACAAAAGGCGATATATTCGTAGTTTGGCTGCTTGGATGTTCAAAGAATTTGGTGCTGTTGATATTGCGAAAGTTTCATGAAACTCTTAGAAGAAAAAACGCGTCTTTTTTACAATTATTTATCAAATAAAGACGAAAATTATGGAATTATTATCACGTTTCTTACTGATGAAGTTGTTTTAGAAACCAAAAAGCCAACTGTGTCCACCAGCAGCCGGATTCTAACTTTCGCTATCGCTAACATATGCTAAAATGCGAAAGCTAATATTTTATCCGAATTTTTGGCTATCTCCAAAAATTGCGCTTCTGTCCTCACTTTCGCTAAAAATAGCTTAGCCTAAATTTTAGTATTTTACCCGGCCGCAAGTGGCGCTGTACAACAACAGCAGCTGTCAAAATTTGCTTGCATTGTAATGGTGGTAAATAGTCCATTTTAAAGGTGATAAATAGTGAAAATGGAAGCATGTGATTGGAAAAAAATAGCAGCCTCAATTTGGATTACATTTCATCTCCTGTAGCATAGCCATGGCTATGTTACAAAGACACTCGCGCCGATTCGCAAAGACTATTGATGAGCAGCCGTCGCAAAAAGGCAAATCCTAGAGCTTTGAACATTCTTTTCGCAAATTAGTTTCAAAAACATTTGTATTATTTTCAGGAAGTTACCAGCGGGTTTTGGTAAATTTGTCACAAAGCAGCATTAGCATTCAGAATATAAATAATATCGGTGGACAATTTGGGAAAAATCTTAAGTGAAAATGAAGTGTTTTATGAAGACTAACTGCTTTACTGCCATACCTAAACAAAAGCGTCAGCGTTGTTTGGCTGTCAAAAAATTCTCATGCCCATACAATTTGTATGAAGCATACCGAAACAACGCGGCGTCAACGCTGAGCGGTTGGAAAATCCGATTTTGACAGGGCGTTAGGTATTGAAGTTGGCTGCAGAAAAGGGCGAAACTGTCATTTTCGTGTTATACACAAACAAACCTATGCTTATTGTTGGTGTTATTTCTGCATTTGACGTAGCGTTGACGCTTTTGTTTAGGTATGGCACTTCGGCGGTAACGCTAAGCGTCAGAAACCGCTCCGCCCAACGCTTTTGTTTAGGTATGGCAGTTAGGAATCTCTCCTCAAGGCATATCTGCGAGACAAGTAGTAAATATATATATATATATATAAGTAAAGGATTTCGATAATGCCATAACTAATCCCTAGAAGAAACCATTTATGTACACATGACCATACTTATTTTATTATGTAGCTCGTTTTAAGGGGGAGGGGGTTGAGTATGGTAAGAAAATAACTTGTTTCAAAACCAAGCTAATTGGACAATGTTTTCGAGAACTACCTAAACACATATACTAATAATTTGAACATAAAAAAGTCTGTTTTACGAAAGCCAACACATGTTTTTACATTTTATTTACTGACTACACTTTTTTTTTAACGGTTTCCATACTTTTACATTTAAATAATGATATATTTTAGCTGCTATTAATTTTGCACAGACCTAATTTGACCTAATGTGCGTCAGAGAGAAAAACTAATAACGCAGTTTTACTCTATTTGGCCCCCAGTTTTGTGAATATATTGATTTTTTCGTGTGTAAAATTGACTGTCGCGCGGTGTAATACATATACATACATAGCTGTGGCTGATTTGTTAAAGTGTATTAAAATCCGAAATAGTGTACTTGGAGAGTTTGACAGTGCTAGTTCATTTATGAATTGAGCAAATTTATACAAAACCCTCAGATCAGAAATATCATAATCCAACAAAAGAGCGTTGAAAGAGTATTTCCTCTTTGAACAGAGAAAAATCATATAAACCAATCAAATCCTATATGTCAACAACCCAAAATGACTATGAGATCAGCATTGTATAGAGTATTTCCTCCTTGAATACAAAGAGGAAAGGCTCAAACCCCCCTTTTGTCAAATGTAACTGGGTGATTACCTACATACATATGTGCACTATTTTCCATTATTACTCAATTGTTAAGTTTAAAAGTTGGTCTTATTGCTCAACGAGAAATGAAATAAAGCAAAATTGAGTTATTTCACATTCAATTGCGAAACAAATTTGCGTTATTGCCGTTTGTGTTATTTCACCTCCCCGTAAGAGCACATCTACTAGTACAGCCTTATGAAACCTATTGTTCTTCTCACTTTAGACAAAAAATATATAACGGTAAGAATGCCTCATATATGTATGAAAGAATACACACGGGCGACGCCTTTAGCCGTTGTAGGTCTAACCTTTAAATAATCGCAGATTTTTTTCATCCCCCCTAACCTAAGGTAAAGTCGCCCTTGACCAAATGATTATCATGTGCTAAGAAATAGTTTTTCGCATTTTCTGACAAACGTATTATTTTGAGTTGTGACTTTTTTGAAGACGGTATGCGATATATCAAGAGTTTAAAACACTTTACCGATCCCCTCAGTTCGACCGCCATTACTTTTTTTTTAAGTTTTCCATCATCTTAAAATTATACAAAATTGTAAATAAAGAAATGAAATTGTTCAAAATTGTTTTTGTTGGAAATTGAAAATGAGAATATGTGTGTGAGATTAACAGCCAGTTTCGCCAGCAATTTAAATGGAAAATTATTTTTTATTTTCTGTAAATTTCCATATAAAATACTCAATTATTCGATTTATTGGAAATTATTATGATTACTCAAAAGTTCAGTTACTCGAGTAATCAAGATTTCGATTAACTAAAAACAAAAACATCTGAGTAATTTGCTTTATGATTAATCAACATTTTGAGTAAAATGAGTAATCAATATTTCAAAGTACTCCTTAACATATAAAATAGTTGATTTTTTTTTAGGTAAGTTGTTGATCGAATTTAGTATATATTATTGT
>NW_023458556.1:87730540-87738941 GCF_013731165.1 Rhagoletis pomonella | reverse complement strand
CCAGTAATTGATTAACCAAATAACTGATTAACCAACTTGCTCGAGTAATCGAATAATCGCACAGCCCTCGTACAAAGTTTTTAAATTATATTAAGGAAAAGTCAGAAGTTGTGAATCAAATTCATAGCAACAGAAAAATATGACCGATTTTCCAATGTTATCTTGTACTTACATTTCTTTCATGAAACCTAGTGTACTTATAAGTACAGTGCCGTACAAAATTATTAGCTGAGAGAATTTTTGATCTGATCTTTTAGAAAATGTTGAAAATGGAGCTTTTAGCACGGTGGCGAACGCTGGTCAAAAGCAAAATAGGCTAAACAAATCGCGTGAATTTTTAATAATTGGTTTCTGCTCATGTCTTTTGCGTTTTTTTTTTTAAACTGGCGTTATTTTTTTCGCAAATCTTTCACAGGAAATTCTTGTTTATGTGGAAAAAGTGTAAAACGCTGTAAAAAATATTAAAAATCATTGCGGTTTTTCGTCGGCAAAAGCTTACAGTTAATTTACTAAACTTTTATAACCCTTGTAACTGCATACCCAAAAAATTTATAAAAATTCCGATTAAAAAGCTCAACATTTTGATGAAAATTTGTTGAATTTTTCTAAATTCTGTATAAAGTTTGATTTATATGGACTTGGTTGAAGCATTCATGAACCTATTTTTATATAAAAATAACAAAAAAAATTAGCTTGAACAACATTGTAAATATTAAAAACAAATCACCAATCATTCAGGGGTATTTACACCTGCCTGGTTATCAGGTTATATTAGGCATATTCTCGACGTCTTGCAAGTTGCACTGATTGCACGAAATGCAAAAACACTCTTCCAAATTCGGAAGAGTACGAGAGCACCCATTGCAAAGTGGTAACATGCACGATTGAGAGAAATCGGGATTGCGCCCATCGCGGTACCGCCAATCCGCTCTTTGTGAATTTGACAGAACGAGCTGTGTGCGTGACGTCATCTTGGTGCAATTGTTGTTTGAAGAAAACCTAATAACAATTGAACTGGGAACGGTTTAGTTATTTGCCCAATGATTTCGGGCTATTGTGTCAGAATGGGTGACCCGATCAAAAAAATTTTACACACACTTGTAGCCAAGGGTCTACACTTTATTGTGAAACCTAATTTGCGGTCACTAATTTATTAATAAATTCGGAGGGCGTAGCCGGAGTTATATGCACAAGAAATGTTAAATACCTTTGACAATAGAAAGGTGTTCTGCACAAAAATACTGTTTATCGTGTTTACATTTCCGGTGTAAAAATGCTAATTTTAGACCATTTTCCAATGGTTCCCCAGAGGTATGTGGAATGTTTCGAGGGATCAGGTGTGACTTTTTGCAAAGTGTGAGCTGTGCTCTTTCTAGTGGATTAGATATCAAACCCACGCCCAATCCCCCTCCAACCACTAACCCAAAAACAGTGAGCAAATAACTAAACATTTCCAATTTAACTATTTGTGCGTTAATATTTCTGCGTAGTTTTACACATTTATTGAAACATTACAAGGCAAAATGAAGTCTACAGAGGCAAATTGTAAAAGTGAAAACAAAAGGTAAGCGTGCGATATAAGTTTTTTTTATGTACAAATCTACATACATATAACTTCATGCATTTTTCCAACATCCGGCATGTGCTGAAAATCGTACTTACCTAAAGGGCTACATGCCCAAAATCATTGCGACGTGGCCCTATTTAACTAAACTACGTATATTTATTGATTCCTGCACAAATTGAAGTGTTAAAATTGATATTAACACTTTTTTCCGCATTGTTTACATATTTTATGCGTTTTAGCATTTGTCTCTCTCAATGGCACCAAGATGACGTCACGCAAATGACGTCGGCGCAATCTTGTATTCTCTCAATCGTGGGTAACATGCATATTAATACAACAACAAGATACAGGAAAAAAAAATGAAGTGAGCGAGATGAGAGGAATGAGAGAAATATGTAGCAATTCCAGCAACAAAACCGCTAAGCACAGAGTCGCATATATCTTGCTATGCTTCTTTGCAAAATATGTACTAACGATGGGTAAATTCGATATTCGAAGCTTTGAGATTCGAATATTAATCGAATTTTAGCTCCAAAATGGCGAATTTTTGAAATCAAACTTTGTGGTGCTAAAATTCGGATGAAATCGAATTTCTTAGAAAAAATCGAATTTCGTTTAATTTGCAAAAAAGCAACTCTCCAACTTTCTACTTTCTGACTAAATTTGCCATCATTGTGTTTGGCACCATATTTGCCTTAGGGCTGCACGCCAATAAAATACATCGACGTTTTTTCGATCTGATGCAACGAAATATTGCATCGATGCAGCTATTGAATTAAAATATACAAAATGGAACAATTGAACTTCGATAAATGTGGTGACGTGCTATAATGTCAATGGCATTAATACAAAGGCCCAAAATGAATTGACATTAAGTCATTTTGGAATTGATTCACCCTCGAAAAGTGAAATATGTAATGTTATATAAATAAATTTTGTCATTTAGACTTAAATTCACAAAATGAAAGCGTGTTTATGTCATCGAAAGTATGGCCTGTGTATTAATGGTATTGACATTACTTCACTTTTCAACATTAATTCCATTGCCATTATTGCGTCACCATTAATGTTTAAGTATTAACTCAGTGAAATGTATATATTGATTTAATTAGTTACACATCCCAGCTATACAAGTAAATTCATGAAAAAAATAAGAACTAAGATGCTTTATGATCTTAAAACTTTATCTAGCGCTTGGTTTTCATTATGTCAAAATTACTGACACCAAAAATTTCCTTAACTAATAGCCGTACACTTGGTGTCAAATACATCATAAAAACTAATCAAATGCGGATATCGCAGTGCATGTCAAAGACTGTCATCAAATTTTGGTGTCAGGTGATTGACATTCAGTTTTTCATCACTGATGTCAAATGTAAAGTGAAATTTTTGGCATAAGTCAAAAATCCCAGCCGTTTAGCTATGGACAAACCAAAAATGTGGCTCGACAGAACTCTTCATGCCATATTATCTATTTTGTTCATTCTTTACTTAAAGATCTCGCTTTAAAAAGCAAAATCATACGTTGACATTAAATGTTAAACTTTTTTATTCGTTGTATAAGTATAAACATACGATTGATTACATAAGTATGTAACGTGAAGTATTTAGAAATTTCTTGTTGAAAAGCGATATGGATAGTTAATCACATTAATATAAGTTCAACTGAATCGCTTTTTCGATTTATTTTTAACTCAGTTTACAAAAACAAAATACACTGAAGAATAATAGTTGCGTTCCAGATGCTTCCCGATTTGCAGGTTTTACAGGGTTCGCAGGAAAAGATGTTTTTTCCATTCATAAACCTTATGGAAGGTGGATTTTTTTACCAAGGTGACTCGATAACATCATTGATTTAGCACAAATCGCTCTGAAGCTTTGCACAAACTTTTCAGATTTAAGATTCGTTGAACCACTTTCGAAATATTAGCGACAAAAGATTTTGAAATTTTTAAATTGAACAAAGCATTGCTAAATTATTTTCTGTCAAAGTCCATATAAAATTCGGAAAATTAAAATAATTTTCCACTTAAATTGCATTCGTGAAATTGGCTGTAAGTTTTACATTTTAAAATTGCTCAATGTAAAACTTTAAAAATCTTTCCGTTCAAATATGTATGTATGTACATTTTAGCACCACAAAGTTCGATTTCAAAAATTCGCCATTTTGGAACTAAAATTCGAATCTTGAAGCTTCGAATATCGAATCTACATATTTTGCAAAAAAGCATAGCATGATATATCCGACTCTGTGCTTAGCTGTTTTGTTGCTGGAATTGCTACATATTTCTCTCATTCCTCTCATCTCGCTCACTTCATTTTTTTCCTGCATCTTGCAATGTTGCCCTTTAGTGGCTAGATTTAGCTACCACATACTTTTTTGGCCCTTTTTAGAATTTATTCATACTTGGCATGAAAAAGTCGTATATGCTTAATTTGTTTTTTTGCATTTATGTAAGAGATGAATTTTTAAACTAGGAAAGACTGATATATATACATATATGTATTGTATGTTCCTTACGCTTATATAAATACATACTGTAAAAGTATTGGGGCTGTTAACTTATTTGTTAACGATTTAACTATAGTTTAAAATAGATAAGTTCACGGCCCTTAATATGCTAAATTTGTTAAATGACCCATCAAGTCGATTGACCGTGTATGTTCTTGTGGTGTGATTGTACCAGCATGCTGGCGTCGTTAGTGGTGAAATTAGCTCAATTTTCTAAGTAAAAAGTATTTTGGCGGAAATTTCTTGCACTATATGAGTCAAAGCCGTGTTTGTGGAAGATTACGTTCACGATATTGCAGATGTGAATTACAAAAAAAAACAATGTTTAACAAAATGCTAGAAAAATTTTGAAATTTCGGATCTAACCATTTCGATCTTTCCTCGACCTCATTTGTAAAGAAATAAATATTGTACTAGCATGCTAGTAAGTTATATGCTTCGAGCCTGATGGTACAATCACTTGATGGAACCAGCAAGCTGGTGTCGTATATTTCCCCTTTTATACAAAAAGGTTTTTGGTTGGATAAAATATTAGCTTTTTTCCAAAGTTCATTGTTTTTATATACCAGTACTTATTGAAAATGTTTACGTGTATACTTATATATGTATATGTAAGTAAAAAATTTTAGCTACCATTTTTAGCCACAACGACTTTTTTTAGCTCTTTTTAGCCCTTTTTTTAAAGGAATTTGGCTACCACTAAAAATTATGCGCGGCAACACTGGTATCTTGTTGTTGCATTAATATACGTGTTACCCATGCACCAACGACTACAGATCACCTAATCAGCCATCGTTGTATTTATAATCGATTTTCATAAAAAAGTTTTTGTAGCGTTTTTGACGTTTTTCTGTTTTGTTTACACCGTCTTCTACCTCTTCGTAGTGATTTTTTAGCTATTGAATGTGTTTTCTGCAGCGATTTTAATTATAAATTTTGGTTTATTACATATTTATGATATAAAATGAAGTGCTGTGTGATTGGAACAAGTTTGTGCGTATGTTTGGTTTGCCAAAAGGCGTAAATTTGCGTGAAAAGTGGGTGCACGTTTGTGGCCAGAACGTTGGCATTGAAAAATCGGCGCGTGGTAATGATATGCGATTGTAAAACACTTTCAATCATGAAAACCATATTTTATGAACTTTTTTTGCTAATTGTCATCAAGTTTCACTTTGTATATTTTATAATAAATACAAATTTAATCGCATTCAATCACCGCGCCTTTTTCGTTTTCTTTGTTTGTTTTCATTCTTAGGCAGATGTCAAAAACGCACAGAAATATACTTTTTTCTTGCTTCTTTGATTAGGTGATCTTGTATTTTTGGTTCATGCGTGTTACCCAAGAATGATAGAACACAAGATTGCGCCCATGAGAGAGGATTTTTGGGCGTAATTTTTGCGTGACGTCATCTTGGTGCCATTGCGAGAGAGAAATGCCAAAACGCATAGGAAAATATGTAAACAAAGCTGAAAAATATGTTAATATCAGGGTTCGGAAATATTCATATATGAACGATCGCGTACATACATATATTATTTTATACGCGAAGGTGAACGTATCAAATATTCTCTATTGATTCTCCTTAGCGAACGAGAAGCATAAAACCAGTCCAGATATGTAGTTCGCGTTCGCGAATCTTATATTACATTTACATTGGACCCAAATGCGTGATTTGAAATCACTCATTTGAAGGTGTTTACACTGCTTGATCCGCATTTGCTTTGACTTCTCATCAAATGAAAAGCGAAGACAAAAACAAAATGAATGTAAACAAACACTACATTTATTATATTGTTAACGCTTTTTGGACACAAGAATGCAATTATTCTTTGATTAAACTAAAAATGTGTAAAGGTCTTGTATAAATTAACAATTTTTATACACAAATTTCAAAGATTTATTCATTTCGTTGTGTTTGTTATGATTTTGAAAAATTCCAAATGTCAAAGACAAAGAAAAGCTTTTGTGGAACTTTTGTTTCTGAGTGAGTTCAATAAAATAGTGCGACAATTGGAACGCATTTGCTTCGTGATTTTGTTTAAATGCGTTGAAATGCGTAATTTTGGAAATGCGAAGTTGTATGGAGAAATGCGTGATTTGGCCTCGCATTTCAGATTTCGCATTTGGGCTCAATGTAAATGTAATATTAGGTAGAAAAAATTTCCGCTGTTGTTCGTACGCGTATGTATTGGTGGACCAAACAGCGTGCGTTCATATATGTGACCTGGTCTACGAAAAGGGAGCTTACTTGCGAAAACTAGTTTTCTGTGAAAAAGCTGTTAAAAGTAAGCAACTCGTTTCGTCAGTTTCTCATTATCTCGTTAATTGTTATAATGTAATTGTAATTGTAATTGTATACTGTAATAAATTATATTTTGTCGTATTTTTACTCTTCTTCTCTACATTTTGTAATTGTAATTGTATAATGTAATTGTATATAAATTATATTTTGTCGTATTTTTACTCTTCTTTCTCTACATTTTTAGTACACTTCTAAGCAAGTTAGGATTTTCTGCTTTTCACCACGTGAAAAAGCCTCTCATCTTCCATCCGAATCAACTAAAAAGTGAAAATTGATTTTTTGACACCTTCCCCCCCCCCCCCCCCTTTGCCCCCTTTCCGTAGACCAGGTCACATATGTAGCTATAAGTGGCAGCGATGCCTTCGCGAAGGTTCACTGCTGTCGTTCTCGTTCATAAGTGAATGTAAATGCTGCGGCAAATATTCACGGAAAGTTGGTGTGGCTGGAGATACTATTCTATGCGAAGGCAATTTTGTTAATTGCATAAGATTTGCACCCTTCATTCGACTTTCAAAAATGAGGTGTCAAATGAAAGGGCCTGGCCTCTAGATGTGCAGTAAGGATATATTTTTTTAATAGGGTTGCCACCTTAAAATTATGATATTTACACCGTTCTCCCGATTTTCAAAAATGAGGTGTCAAATGAAAGGGCTTGGCCTCTAGATGTGCAGTAAGGCTTTTATTTTTGAATAGGGTTCTCTTCTGTCAAAAAGCTTTAATGATTATACCGTTTGCCCGGTTTAAAAAAAAAATGTGGGGTCAAATGAAGAGGCTTTGCCTACCGGTGTGCAACAGAGTTTATATTTTTTGTAAATGTGCCTCTGTTTTTTATTTCTACCTACCTACTCTATTTATATTAGACAAGGCTATAACTTGCTGAAATGTGCTGACCTGTAACAAAAATGGAAAGCATCTTTGTTAAATGATGATCGTTAGTTTTTCCCAGAAATCTTTAAGGAAAAATGTCATTCAACAACAATAGTTGCGGTTCTGCCTGCAGATATCGTTTTGAGCACACCCCTCAAAATTATTAGAGGTAGTACTTAGTATTTTGAAATAAAACGGCCTTCGCGTATGTTACGTAGAAAAAATAATCTTAGGCAGCGACAATTTTTTAAACCTAATATATGCCAGTAATAATTACTCTTCTACCTGGGCTCGAATCGTAACAGTCGTGAACGAGCAACTCGTCACGTAAAAATGCATATTACGGATTTTAACAGTCGTGAACGTACTGTACTGCCCGTCTTGTAGTTCGGATACGAGACGAGCAGTACGTCCACGACTGTTATAATTCAAAATATGCATTTTTATGTGACGAGTTGCTCGTTCACGACTGTTACGATTCGAGCCCTGGTCTATATAAATTCTATAAAGATTCGTTATAATGTGCTTACCACTAACAACAATGGAATGCATTCTCATGAAATTATGGTCGTTAGTATTTCTCAGAAATCTTTATAGAAAAACATCATTCAACAGCAATATTTGGGGTTCTACCTGCAGATGAGCATAGCCCTCACAATTATTGCAAGTATGTAGAAATATTTTTAAACAAACTGCTTTCGCATATGTTGGGCAGAAAAATTTCGCGTATGACAGCGAAAAAGCTTTCTACCTAACATGTATGGAAGAAAATAATAACACCATCGACAAAATTTTTCTCACATGCATAAATACACATGCATGCATAAGCAAACGCAATTTAAACATGCTTTGGTAAGAACAACCATCTGCATAGCAATGCCCTAACTAGTTGGCGAAAACAGCATTTACAAAATATATAAACCCTATTCAAAAATAAAAGCCTTGGTGCACTTCTAACGAGAACGAAAAATGACACTGAAGATGGCACAATGCCGAAACCGGTTTGTCTGCAAACCAAACTTGACAAGGGATGACGGAAATTCGTTCCAAAATAAATCAAAAAATATGTCCTTACTGCACATCCAGAGGCCAAGCCCTTTCATTCGACACCTCATTTTTGAAAATCGGGAGAACGGTGTAAATATCATAATT
>NW_023458556.1:87718376-87730530 GCF_013731165.1 Rhagoletis pomonella | reverse complement strand
CTCATTTTTGAAAATCGGGAGAACGGTGTAAATATCATAATTTTAAAAGCAGGTGGCAACCCTATTAAAAATATATATCCTTACTGCACATCAGGAAGCCAAGCCCTTTCATTTGACACCTCATTTTTGTAAATCGGCAGAACGGTGTAAATATCATAATTTTAAACGCAGGTGGCAATCCTTTTCAAAAATATATCCTTACTGCACATCCAGGGGCCAAGCCCTTTCATCTGACATCTTATTTTTAAAAATCGGGAGAACGGTGTGAATATCATAATTTTAAACGCAGGTGGCAACCCTATTAAAAAATTATGTCCTTACTGCACATCTAGAGACCAAGCCCTTTCATTTGACACCTCATTTTTGGAAATCGAATGAACGGTGCAAATCTTATGCAATTAACAAAATTGCCTTCGCATAGAATAGTATCTCTAGCCACACCAACTTTCCGCGAATGTTTGCCGCAGCATTTACATTCACTTATGAACGAGAACGACAGCAGTGAACATTCGTGAAGGCATCACTGCCACTTATAGCTACTTATGTATATGAACGCACGCTGTTTGGTCCACCAATACATACGCGTACGAACAACAGCGGTAATTTTTTCTACCTATCATTCGCGAACGCGAACTATCTGGACCAGTGTTGCCGCGCCGTCCCAAGAAAATGTATCACCGACCAAGCCAAAAATGTATCCAAATGTATCCATTTTTCTTTTTTTACGTATCCATCTCATATTTTTATATTTCATAAAATCAAACATTTGTTATTTCAATTTATAAATAACATTTTTTATGCATAAGTAATGCGATCAACCGAACTTCTTTCGGAAGTACAGTACTTCTTTTTTCGGTGTTGTACTTCGTACTTCGAAGTACAGGCGAATGTACTTCTTTGCGAAATTTTGTACTTCAGGGGGAGATTCTGTTACCGGTTAGCGACAATTGTCGGATCGCTACCGCACTTTTTGACGCATGATATAAAGACTTTTGCGTCAAAAAGTACGATAGCGATTCGAAAATTGTCGCTAACTGGTTACAGAATCTCCCCACAGGTCCTCTACTTCTCCGATCTTCTGGACGATCGTGACATGGCCTGGACGATAAATTCGTTCAAACCATTAAAGTCGCCGGGGACCGATGGCATACCTGCGCAGCTGCAAAGGGCTCTGAAGGTGTCGTGTAATTGGTTGGATCCTCTTTCTGCGAACTGCGTGAGGACCGGGTACATCCCCAAGGCTAGGATGGTAGTCAGTGTTGCGTTCATCTCGAAGGCCGGAAAAGGATCTCAGGTTTCCCATAGGGATTTTAGGCCTATCAGTTTCTCCGTTTTTGCTAAAAACGCGTTTGCTAAAAACGCTAGAGACTGATAGACCTGTACAAAAACAACGCGATTCACCGTGACTGTCTTTCAAGAGCTCAATATGCTTATTGCAAGAAAAGGTCGGTGAATACCGCGCTGCACACATTGGTAAAGCGGTCAGAGGAAGCCTTCACGCATGAAGATTATGCAGTAGGGGCCTTCTTCGATATCGATGGGGCTTTCAACAATGTCACTCCAGAGGCAATAGTCAAGTTTATTCATAATCTGGGGGTTGAAACTAACCTAATACGCTTACTTCGTGACAGAACTGTCGCGGCGGAGTGGGGGAGCGTCTGCACTCAGTGCAGAGTCAATGGGAGCAATCCACAAGGTGATGTTCTCTCTCCCCTGCTCTGGATTGCGGTTGTAAATGACCTTCTAGAGGAACTGGAAAAAGTGGGCTGTCAGGTGATCACCTATGTAGATGATGCTGAACTTCTGGTTAAGGGACGATTTCTATACACCCGTTTTGATCTGACTCAAGGTTACCTGAACCAGGTATCTAGGTGGGCGATCAACGGTGGCTGTCGTTGAAGCCTGGCATTGAGGATAGGGTAGCAAAGGTGCCGATTGCCTTGTACTGCTGTAGGGGAGCTATCGGTAAGAGGTGGGGTCTCTCGCCCAAATTAACTCATTAGGTCTAGGAAACCAGATTTAAGCCTATATTGTTTCAAGGAGCCCTTATTTGATGGAACTCACTAGAGAAGGCTACACTTGTAAAACAGGAATTAGCGGATATTGCAGACAGAATTGTCGCAGTACGCAATGCTATTAGGCTAAGGGAAACAGGGCCCTTTTGTGACATAAAAAAAGGAAAATAAGACGTTTCTTTGCCGCAGCAAATGTTTTTATTGGGCACTTTAAAACACGTCACCTCTCAAGGGCTAGTGATGGTGGTTCTGACAGGCCATTGTGCGATTGGTATTCATGCGGTGAGACTAGGAATTTCGACCGGTCCTTTTGTATCAGCTGTCAAGAGGAAGATGAAGTGGAATCATCTCCCCATTTTCTTTTAGACTGTCCAACCATCGCGAGGATAAGATGGAATTATTTCGGCATTCGAAATTTCATAATCGGCTTGCGGCGTTAACTTTAACCCAATGTAACCTGTACTTCTTTGAGCTATGAAATAGTTGGTCACATTATGCATAAGTATTTTGCAAAGTAAGTATAATAAATAGTAATTAATATGTTACATTTATACCTGTATACTCTAAAAAGTGTGTGTAAAACTACTACTGAAAAGTATCTATTTTTCAACAGGAATCTGTATAAATATACATACCTATAAGATGTTCAGGATTTGATTTTGAACTTGTGATCTTTAAAATATACACATAAATATACACATGAAATGTTTAAAGTTGCAAAATTTTTAAACTAAAAATACATTTCCTACAAATAATAAACATTACGGGCTTACATTTACTCTATTTTAAACATTTTATGTGTTATTTTGCTCTCTGCGACAAATTTGGTATGTTAAAGTAAACAGGCCGTGTTTAATTTTATTACGCGGTGTGCCAATTTGCACACATTGAAAGAGGAAAATAGTTACCTCTCTTAGGTCCGGGTTTTCAGTGCCAGTTTAAACTTAGATTAAGTAAACTGAGTTTAAATTGAACAGCTGGTTGGCATTTGATTGGCTGATCTTAGTTTAAACCATCCAGATCCGGCATTTAAACATAGTTTAAACCACGGCCGTGCACTGAAAAACTGGCCCTTAATATGCGCAAATAAACAAAAAAAAATTAGAGTGTTTTTAAAGTATTTCCAGTAAAATTCATAAAAATTTCCTTAAATAAATCAAGTTTTGTTTTTTAAACAGTGTATTTAAACAACATTGAGATCTTCTTTCTTTTTAAATTAACAAATGAAAATATGTGATATGAAAGAGATAAGTAAGATTTAACCACTTAGTTTTGATTAAGATTCTTTATTTCCCTTGGATTACCAAGGGCAGCCGGTCTCAGCGGATGAGTTGAAATAACTGACTACATAAAAGCGACGCTAGCGTCTAAATACCTACACTCTTGCCCTAATTTCAGTTACTGCACGTTATTAGCCGCGTGACTTCTGCACTTGCAATTGCTGGGCCAATTCCGCTTATTGTCTTGCATTTGTTTTGTTGTTGCCACGCGCAAGACTATAAGTGTCTCGTCGGCAGAATGGCCGTATGAGTTATTAAAGCAGTATTGAACTTTTGCTTGTTGTTACGTGCAAAGCTATAGACGCGCCGTCAGCAAATTCGGTGGGAGCGGTGTTTTGGCCGGATGCGTTATTAAAGCGGTATTGAACTTTTGCTTGTTGTTACGTGCAAAGCTATAGACGCGCCGTCAGCAAATTCGGTCGAAGCGGTGTTTTGGCCGGATGAGTGGTTACCTGTGTTAACTGATATATTTACTTTGTATATATATTAAGATCTTGCTTAAAGCCTCTTTTTTAGCTAACTAAACAATTGCGCCTTACACTGCTTTGGTGAAACGTCATTAATGATAATCGATTTTTTAACGAAAAAAAAACTTTATATATATAAAATTTTGGCCTATTTAAAAAAGTATCCACATTTATACTGATCGGAAAAAATAAGTATCCCGCAAAAATTCGTCTAAAAATGTATCCAATTGGATCTATTTAGATCCAAACGGCATCCCTGATCTGGACTGGTTTTATGATTCTCGTTCGCGAAGGAGAATCAATACAGAATATTTGATACGTTCACCTTCGCGTATAGAATCATAAATGTATGTACGCGAACGTTCATATGTGTATGAATAATTCCGAACCCTGGTTCAAACGATTAAACGCTAGTTTCAAATAAAGATTTCAAACTTTAGGATAAAACGGAGAAGGAAAGAGTGAAATTTCTTAAAACTTGACCATTATCTTTCTAATGGATGCGGTTTTATGTGCCATAATGTAAAAAATAAACATAATAGAAGTGAAAAAATAAAATGCAAATTTTGCAAAGAGTATCAGCGAGTTTATGATTTTTCGTGCGCAATGTCAAACGAATAGTGTGTAATTTGACGCATAAGCATCGTTGACGGTGACGGTGCCGGTGACGCTGTCGCAATCGATGGTATGTACTTTCACTTTAATGCTCAATAAGTTGATAATTGTAGTTGTAGGTTTGCATTAGGGATAAATCGATACAATCAAGGTTTTACTCAAATCAGTACTTGTACTTGTATCAAACAAGGTATCGATACCTACTCAGTAACGGAAAGGTATCGAACTACGACTTTGCATATTTTTCAAAGTTATTGTTTTTTTTTTCACAAAAAATAAGAATTTTTACAACATTATTTATTTTTAAATATTTTTTCATACAAAAGTTAAGACAACAATGAGGTTGTTAACGCTTGCCTGGTTATCAGCTTATGTGGTTCTATTTTTTATTCAGTTTACAACAATAAAATACACTACACAATAATAATTTTTAACCAGATAACCTAATAACCAGGCAAGCGTGAACAACCTCAATTATTTTTGTATAGTATTTGATTTCAAAAACAATAGAATGCATTTTTACAAGATTAATAGATAAAGTTTTTAATCTATATATAAATGCGAATGTCTGTTTGTTTATTACCTTATAACTTTTGAACCACGACACGGAATCACACGAAACTTTGCACACTTATTTGTTTTTACCCCGGGAAGGTTATAGGTATAGTTTTATTTGGAAATGTGTCGTCAATTTTGCAAGGGGCGTAGCACTTCCCATACGCCTGCAAATGTTTAATCAGCTATTACTTCGAAACCATAAGTCAAAAGAAGTTGAAATTCGGTACGAAGACATGTCTATGGTAGACGCTTATCGTAAGCAGGGTTGTTGCGAATATTCGCATTCGCATTCGCAACCGCAGAGCTTCCGCATTACTTTTAACATTCGCATTCGCGAATATTGAAGGGACCGAAAATTAAAGTTATTTTTTTTACGACTTAAACTTGGCCAAATATATTTTATTCCGAAATAAAAGTACTTTCCGGACAATAAACAAACCGCTTATCCAAATTAAACAAGTTTGGTATCCAATGAAAGAGGATACCAAAGTGAAGTGTCTAAAAGAGGAAAGCCACTTATTGAAAAATATTTCAATAAAAAATGTTAATTAATTACCATAGAACAAACATTGGGTCAGGTATGTATTTACATGAATTTATTTAGTATTAAGTTATAAAAAAAATATAAATAGAGGTGGTAACCTTCATTCGTTATTTCTGTTTAAAAGCTATTTCAGTTCTCTTTCATACGATAAGCGGTTTCTTTATTATCCAGACAGGACGTTTATTTTGGAATAAAAAATATTAGGCCAAATTTAACTCGAAAAAAAAACTGTTATTTTCTATCCCTGGAATATTGTGCAAGTGCACAGACGTATATCTAACCAGTCACAGAAGAAAGCATTAAAAATGAGTTACAAAAACTAAAATCGAAGAACGCTGATGACGTGCAAAATTCCGAAACAACCAAAAGCATGAGAATGAAGAGTTCTTTCGAAAAAAACGGTGTTTAAACTACGATTGTTCCATGATGATAGATTGTGAAAATGAAAGTCAGGAGGATACATCCGACATTTGCAGCCCCGATGAAATTTTCAAAAAGTAGTTATTGCACCGCAATAAAAATAAATAAATATAACTGAAAGCCCTCTCAACTGGTGCAGTGTCAATCGAAAAGAATTTACAATTTTGCCAAGTTTCAAGTTTTTCAAGTTTGTTGCCTCGAGCGAGTAGTTATATAGTGGCGCAGCACAGTGCCGCCTAAGTGGGCATAAATCGAAAAATTCGTTATCTGCAATGTGAACTTGTTTGGTATTTCTGTAAAGACAATTTATCCACTAAAAAGAATTTAACAGACATTTCCCTAAAAAAAAATTATATGCCGCCAGGAAGCCACTAATGTCGACAAATTTTATACTAAGAATTTTAATAAAAGCATAGCCAGGCGTAAGCTCTTCACAGAAAAAAATGTCAAAAATATATTCTTTAAAATAAAATGTTGGTTCGACGTTTCTTGTTTCCATATAGATAGTAGAGAGTTACAGGAATTAAAATTTTGGGATAAAATTAAAAACAGGGTGTCCTTGCGGTGTTCCAAAAAAAACGATTTTTTTTAACAAAATTTAAAAAAATGGTAAATTTTAATGGAATGAATAAAAAATATATGTAAAAATAGGTTGTTTTTTATTATTTTATTAAATAGTACAGAATTTTAGCTTTCAAAAGAAGAAATAAAAACCTGCTCATTTTTGCACTTTTTGAAGTAATGCGTTTTTCGCTAATGCATAAAATAATTTTTTCATTTTTTTTCAGTGCCTTGAGATCTGCACGATTCGTTCCATTTTCAAAAATGAAGTGTCAGATTAAAAATCTTAACCTGTGGACAATAGAAGGTTTATTTTTTTTAAAGAGTTGCCACCTGTTAAAAAATTAGATTGTTAAAAAATTGGATTCAAATTTTTTATAAGTTAAATGAACGAAACGTATCGAAAATGTAAATTAACTACATGTAGGGAGTTGCCACCTCTTTAAAAAATCAAATTCCACTTGAATTAAAGGAATTAGGTAATTGAAATAGATATGTATCACCATAAGAGAGTCAGACGAAAGAGGTTTAAGAAGGTTTTAGCTAAAAAATATTACGAATAGGGTTGACACCTGTTTGTAAAGTCGAATTTAGTTAAAATAAAATAATAATTATGTCAAACCATAGGATTGTGGCATCGTATTTGTTGTTTTAGTACAAATACATACATTGTCAATCAGTGATTTGTTCTGATTACATTCCTTTTAAATTACTGGACTCTTAAATTAACTCAAGAATGTTTTTACTCTCCACTTATTTCTTGCTAACTATGTCAAATTTTTTCATTTGTCTTATACTCATATTGATATACATATTTCAGTTACCTTATTCCCTTAATTAAAGTGAATTTGATTTTTTAAACATGTGGTAACCCTTCTACGTGTCATTTAGAGGTAAAGTATTTTCAAAACTAGTTCAATTGATACCCATATTGTAATATCTAATTCTTTAACTTATTAAATAATTTTAATAAAATTTGTAACAGGTGGCAACCCTTTTCAAAAATAAAAACTATTGCACATCTACAGGCCAAGCCCTGTCATTTCACACCTCACTTTTGAAAATAGAACGAACTGTATGTACATACCTATGTAAAAGCCACAA
Source organism: Rhagoletis pomonella (assembly GCF_013731165.1). Taxonomy (NCBI): domain Eukaryota; kingdom Metazoa; phylum Arthropoda; class Insecta; order Diptera; family Tephritidae; genus Rhagoletis; species Rhagoletis pomonella. The sequence continues at coordinate 87,722,966 of NW_023458556.1, read as the reverse complement.
GAACCCAAATTTTCAACTTCAAACTGCATTTACAGTGAAAGTATGAAAGTTATCCAAAAACCAATTGCATTTTTGAATTTAGCGTCCTCAATTTTACTAAGAAGCGAATTTTCATTTAAATCCGTCCATAATTCTATTTTTGCCCACATTTCATATGGAAGGGAAGCACTGTGCGCAGGTTTGATTTACGACCCTTCAAAAAGTTTTTATTAAGTACAATGTTCCAATTTTTAAATTCAAGTACTAAAAAAACATCCAGTCTTATCATGAGTTTAATTTTCCCCGAACCGGTTCACTTTTCACTTTTGGTTTTCATGAACATATTTACTATAGGCGGAATACAAATTTTCGGGTGAATTGTTTTTCGGGCAAAACTCAGGATAAGGCAGATTATTAAAAATTATTAACGTCTCCATTTTTTATTTACCTAAATCAACTAATTTACCCACCTAAACTATTTCTTAAAAATACATGACCTCCGCATTCGCATCGGCATCAGCGGATGTTAGCTTTTAAACATCCACATCCGCATTCGCATCCGCGGATGTCTAAAATTCCACATTCGCAACATCCCTAATCGTAAGATATATAGATAGGTTTATTAAATAGGGCGTGGCACCCTTAGGCGTGGAATTTTTTATCAGCTATAACTTCGGAACTATAAGTCACATTGAATTTGAAATTTTATGTATGTGAAGTCATATGTATCTATGGTAGTTGCTTATGGTAAGGTTTATATAAATGAGTTTGTAAAAGGGGGCGTGGCACATCTCGTAGGCTTGGAATTTTGTTTCAGCTATAACTTCGGAACCATACGTCGCATGAATTTGAAATTTGATATGAAGTCATATATGGTAGTTGCTTATGTTAAGGATTATATAAATGAGTTTGTATAAAGACGTGGGGCGAAACCCGCGGGCAAAAGCTAGTATATAATAAGTTTAAGAAAAGAACTCCTTTTTTGTTATATTTCCCAAAAACATCCAAGTGTTTTCCGGAAAGGCGGATTCGAGATTTTGATATAGTTGTACCTGTTTTTGAGAAAAGCCACTCGCAAGGGACAGATGACCCAACAACCGTTATGTATAGACGGGCTTGCTTATGTAGCTGCGGAAATGTATTGCGCATATCTTCCCATTCCTCTAAATTTTGTTGCTTTTCAAAGAAGATACTGAAGCTCTGATAACCAAAATATTTTCAGGTAAAAGGGTCACCGTTTTTGAAATATTTACATTATTTTGAATTAAAGAAAGAATCGTGACTTTTCATGTATTTTCTTTAACTGCATCTACAAACCAGGCTATACTTAGTAAATTTTTTATGTAAAATACTTCCATATAGTTGCTTCTCCATACTCAAATGCAATATAGTTAAAATATATTAAGGAACCATCATAAAATTAGGACTATTTTGGGATTTTTAACTTTTTGATATTTTCTTCCCCAACTTTGACTATCTCTGGTGAAAAAAATGTACTGAGCTATAACTTTACATTATATAAAAAAATTGCCCATTTAATAAAGATTTCAGAATCGTGCCACTCTTACTGTTTCGAATAGAAAAAAAGTTATAGCCGCTTTTGTGGGCAAAGGACAGACACGCTAGAATGTATTTAATAGATTTAAATTTGAGTTACTCTTGTTACCGACCAATGACATGCTAAATAGTACAAAGGTACATTATTACCTGCTCCTGACATTATTTTATGTTACTTAGCGGAATTAGTAAAAGTGTTATTAATACTATGACAGAGAACACGCAGTATACGTCGCATGAATATGCGGATATTCACCTAATTTACGGTGAAGCTTGCTGTAATGCCAGAGCTGCTCAAAGACTCTATGCGGAGTGATACCCCAATCGTCGGCATCCGGGTCGTGAAGTATTAGAGAAATATATGAAGGTAAGTGATTTTTACACTTTTCTTGTTTTCTTGCTTGTTAACTATCATTTTTCATTTTTTTAAGGTCGCAACAGGACGTCCTGCAACGGTAGATGTTGAAGTTGTGTTAGAGGAGGTGGAACTAGGTCCATCGACTTCAGTGAGAATGATGGAAAGACGGACGGGAATACCAAAAATTACAGTTCACAAAGCTCTTAAATTTAAATCTATTAAATACATTCTAGCGTGTTCTCAGTCCTTTGCCCACAAAAGCGGCTATAACTTTTTTTTTCTATTCGAAACAGTAAGAGTGGCACCTTTCTGAAATCTTTATTAAATTAGCAATTTTTTTATGTAATATACAGTTACAGCTCAGTACATTTTTTTTCACCAGAGATAGTCAAAGTTGGGGAAGAAAATATCAAAAATTAAAAATCCCAAAATAGTCCTAATTTTATGATGGTTCCTAAATATATTTTAACTACATTACATTTGAGTATGGAGAAGCAACTATATGGAAGTATTATACATAAAAAAATTACTATGTATAGCCTGAAAAGGCACGATTTTTTTTATTCAAAAAATGTAAATATTTCAAAAACGGTGACACTTTTACCCGAAAACTTTTTGTTTATCAGGGAGCTCACCCCCCACCTACCTTCCCCTAAAGTTTGGCACGTTACTTCTGGGGCACCCTGTATAAATAGGCAAGCATGAATTAGTTGGGAACAAATTTCTCCTATGTTTCTTAACCGATTCGGATGGTTGTTGCTTTGTTGGAAAGGTGTTTCGGAGGAGTGCACAAACTTTTAACTTTTGCGATAGGTGGCGCAGGGGTCGAGCTATACTAATCTCTGATCTGATTTGCTTCAAACTCAGAATATATATTCGCCACATAAGGATAAATACACCTGCCAAAAGTGAGCCCGATAGGTGCCTCCCAAGTCGAGTTATGCAATATGTTCTCATATCTTATATATTAATACGCAAACATGATTTTTTTCGTACACTTTTGAGGTACTTAATCCCCCATGAACCAACGACTACAGATCACGTAATCCGCCATCGTTGTATTTGTAATCGATTTTCAGAAAAAAGTTTTCGTAGCGTTTTTGATGTTTTTTGGTTCTGTTTACATCGTCTTCTACCTCCTCGTAGTGATATTTTAGCGATTTTATGTGTTTTCTGCAGCGGTTTTAATTAGAAATTATGATTTATTACAAATTTATGATATAATATGAAGTGCTTTGTGATTAGAACAAGTTTGTGCGTCTGTTTGATTTGCCAAGAGGCGTAAATTTGCGTGAAAAGTGGGTGCACATTTGTGGTCAGAACGTTGGCATTGAAAAATCGGCCGGTGCCGATAATATGCGATTGTAAAACACTCTCAATCATTAAAACCATATTTTATGGACTTTTTTTGCTGATTGTCATCAAGTTTCACTTTTTATATTTTATAATAAATACAAATCTAATCGCACTCAATAACCGCGCATTTTTCGTTTTCTTTGTTTGTTTTCATTTTTAGGCAGATGTCAAAAACGCTCAGAAATTTACTTTTTTCATTCTTTTCCGATTGCGTGATCTTGTTAGTTGGTTCATGTTAATCCCCATTTATTTTCATGAAACTCATATCAAAGGAAAGAGGAGGTGGTACAGATGTGTCGAATTTAGTTTTTAACCTTCTAAGAGCCACTTTGAGCAAAATATTACAAAAAAAACTATTTACAGTCCTGATTGGTAGAAGTTCAGCCCGAATATCAGTTAGAGAAGCAACATGACATCTTATATCTTATATATTAATACGCAAACATGATTTTTGTGGTACACTTTTGAGGTACTTAATCCCCATTGATTTAAATGAAACTCAAATCAAATGAAAGATGAGTTGATGTAGATGTGCCGAATTTAGTTTTTAACGCTCTTAAAGCCACCTGGAACGAAAAATTAAATAAAAACCTATATATACAGGCCGATTCTGAACAGAAACTCCCTGGGAGTTTTCTCTCTTTTCCCTTTCCTCCTATCATGAATAGAAATTCCCTGACGATTTTTTATATTAAAGGGCGGAGATGAGCTCTCAAAAAAGTGTCGAACAGTTTTTTTGAAATTCAAATTTCCTCCTTCCAAATTTTCGGGAAAATGCTACTCCCTGGGAGTTAATTATTGGAGGATTTCTTTCTCGGGAGAAACAAATTCCCGGAGAACAAACTCCCCGGGAGTATTAAGAATTGGGCTGATAGTCTCGATTGTTACATGTTCAACCCGAATATTACCCTGTAGGGAAACCCCGAACTGGTGGACCAAATTTGTAGTTCCGTACTAGATCTTTATCGCCACCTCGAACCAGTCCGATAGTAACTAGATCGCCACCAGTTCAAAAGCAGAACTAGAAATCTATATCTAAAATGACGAATTTAGAACTGGTTCGAAACTAAGTATAGAAAAAGGGATGCAGAACGAACTAGATCTCATATGGCGAATTTTGGACTAGTTCGGAACAACCGAAAAGGGATGCAGCGGGGGGCTTGTTTACTTTAAATAGACTTTTGCTTTGCGGGTTTTTCGTTCAAATACGCTCTCAGTCTGCACTTCGCAGATCTTTTTTCATAGCTTGGTAATACAAAACTAAAATTTGTGTCAACACGTTAACATTTTGGGACTTTCTGGAATCTAACCAATAACAGCCAGCACCCCTGCAAATTCAG
>NW_023458556.1:87717077-87718276 GCF_013731165.1 Rhagoletis pomonella | reverse complement strand
TACTCGAGCAAGTTGGTTAATCAGTTATTTGGTTAATCAATTACTGGAATAATCAAAATTTTGATTACTCAAAGCAATGATTAATCAATTGATTGATTACTCAAAAAAAATTTATTTTGCTCGTTAAAAGAGTTTGCTTTGGAAAATGCTTTTTTTTTTAAACAGAAACGTTATTTTTAAAGTATAAAGGAACTTCAACTATTTTATTGTTGTTGTAGGCTAGTCGATCGATTATTTTCGTGTGCAAGAAAACCACTTATTTCTTCACGTTTTGCCCAACGTTTCGCTAATCACCTTAGCATCTTCAGGGGCGCATCTTTATTTACATAGACATCAATAAGAAACAAAAAACAATGTTATCGACAAATATTGATATATGTATGTACATAATTACAAAAATTAGGTTAAATATTTGAAAAACAACAAACGAAGATACAAACACAAAGGGACAATCACAGGTTTTTGATTTTAATTGTGGCACTTAATTATGGTTAAGATTTAATTTACACTGAACATTTGGAAATATTTAAAAATTGAAAAAAAATACCAAGAACATTGAGAAGTATTGAACAATGAACATTAAGCATTAACTTATTAAAAATAATAATACCATCGCTATGTGGTACTTTCGTCATACTAAATGTTTATTACAAGCATAGCATATAAGCTGCCGCGAATTCATCCGTACTCCTTCTTGTTAATTGTTTTTTCTCTTTTCTGTAATATTCGTAGGCTTTCTATAGTGAATTTCGCTTTTTCCCTCCGTTCCTTGTCTAATATTTTGACGTTGGCTAAATCAGCTGTGTGACCACTATTTTGTATGTGTTGCGCTAAAGCTGTGCTTTGCTTATTTTTCTTTATATCGGCTTCGTGCTCTGACAGACGAACGCCCAATGCTCTCTTAGTCGTTCCTATACAAACTTTGTTGCAGTTTTCGTTTTTGCTCCCTTTGCATGTTATTTCGTATACCACGTTGCTTTGTTGCTGGGGCGGTAGTGGCGTTTTTGTTTTGGTAAAGATCGAAGAAAGTGTGCAGTTTGATCGGTACGCCAACGTTTACATTAAGGTTGTTGGTGTTTATGTCGTCGTTAAATTGTTCGACTAGCGAGTTAATTGTGACGCGAATGGATTTCGCTGCGTTGAAAAATTAATATTTAATGTGGAAAAAGTGCAATTTTCCTAGCAAAAATATTAAAAAA
>NW_023458556.1:87703196-87716977 GCF_013731165.1 Rhagoletis pomonella | reverse complement strand
CTGAATTTGCAGGGGTGCTGGCTGTTATTGGTTAGATTCCAGAAAGTGTCAAAATGTTAACATGTTGACACAAATTTTAGTTTTGTATTACCAAGCTTACATTTGTGCCTGCAGCTGAGAGCGAAAAGATGCTTGCTACAATTTTTGGGAAATATATAGCCCATTAAATTTAAGTAAGTTTCAAGACGCATTTTCTTCCATATAAATACTCAAAATTTCTTTTTATATAGAATAAAATGCCTAGCAGCGCCAGCAAAAAAAAGGATATTAAAAACGAACGCGATTTTCTGGCGTCTTGAAACTTACACTGTATGTTTAAAACCGATTAGAAAATTACCACTATACGTAAGTGGCAAATAAAATAAAAGCTTGTAAAAATACTTACATCTTCATCCGTAAAACGATCTCCCATGGTTGTTAAAAGCTCACGCAAACGATCTTCAGGCAATACTCCTGTATTCTCTTCATCAAAACAACCAAACGCATTTTTTATTACATCTTCTGGATCCGTTCCTTGTAGGCGTTCTCCAAACAAAGTCAGGAACATGGTGAAGTTTATAGGACCTGGTGCTTCGTTCATCATAGCTTCTAGATATTCATCTGTGGGATTTTTACCCAGGGATGCCAACATGTCATGTAGGTCTTCCTTTTCCACGAATCCATCTCTATTTTGATCAATCATATTAAATGCTTCTTTAAATTCGGCAATTTGCGCCTGATCGAACATAGCAAACACATTTGAAGTGGCTCGTTGTGCTCGCTTTTTTGTAGTGGCGCGGCGACCAGCAGTTTTACGAGAAGACATGGTCAAACTGTAAATAAAACAAAAAAATGTATTAGCAAAAGAACAATATTATACAAAAGGTAGATTGTTTTATTTACAAACAAGGAAGCGCATTCGTATTGTGACGTACCATGAATCAAAGATTAAAATGAGAGATTGTTTTAGAATTTGAAAAAAAATTGTTTTTTTTTCTAATGAGCAATCACCATGTGATTGGGCTTCAAAATGCTGCTTGCTGCGACGTCGACACATGTATACCATCGTATATACTTACAAGTATGGAATCCTATGCCCCTTTTTGTCTATTCTCTTTCTAACAGCGGACGTGCCTGCCAAACTGAAAAGCATGATGGCGGCAGTGTTTGACAGGCACCTTCGACGATGCGAACGGCAATGGAAGGTAAGAAATGGAAGATGGATGACATGACAATGAAAGAATTATGAAATAGCAGAATGTCGAACCAAAACGAATTTCAAAAATCTGACAATGCGAATGACGTCAAAATGAAAGAAATGCAAAATACCGAAATGTCGAAACAGAAGAAATAGATGACAGGGTTCAAGGGTTTCGTGCAACAAAAAGAGTTGTTGTGTTGCGCCATTCAATATTAAAAAAAAGTAATGTGGTTAAATACGCTTTTCTATTAAGTTGAAAAATTACATATTTCGATAGCCAAAAAGTGTATAAATAAATATATAGCATATTGCTATAAGATTTATTTATAAAAACGGTACATGCTTATGACCTTATTCATAAAAAAGAAAATAGATGTAAAGTAACATTAAAAAAATCGATTTGCTTACTTTTTAAGAATTTGGGAAAAACATTTAACTAAAGTTTTTGTGCAACCATCTCTTTTTCTGTTTATTATTTTCAAATTTTTCTTTTCCTTAATACTCATTGAGTTTTCATTTACACCCAGCAAAAATCAAAATATTTTATAAGAAATTTGTTGACCGTTTCTCGCACACTTCTCTCATGCTTTTTTATCGTAGTTATTATTCTGTTGACATCTAAATTGCCATAAATTTTATGTTGTTGCCAATACATTGTTTTCCGGCGTTTCCTCTGTGAACTTTTATAACTACATTCATAAAAATATATATAATTTTTTTCCATCTTGTTATTCCTACTTTAATGTTTATGAATAATTATTACAAATTAGCACAATCAAAACACGTTCCTTATCGAAAAATTTATTATTAAGAAAATTTGCTGTTCTCACATTTTCTTTCAACATCCAATTCGACTTTTATTACTTTTTGTACAGATATGTCATCGCCGCCAGGACGGCGCAATCTTGTATTCTATCTTTCTTGTCAAATATGCATTTAGATCTAACTGTCATACTACTATTAATGGTAACCATGAATATTCATTAAAATCGTTTCAATTCGGAATAAAAGTAATTTACATACTGCTAGTGTAAATATATTTTTTAATATGAACTACCTTTTTTAATTCTAAAATAAATCAACAATCTCAAGATTTATGAGAAAATTGTCTTCAAAAAATACGTCCCAAATCATCCCTGTTGATATCATAATTCAAATGCAAATTAGAATAGAAATTTTGATACAAAAGTTTTTCCGCGATATTCATCATACAAATTTATCATCTTACTTGTCCGTATGTCGCTCTGGAAAGAAATATATTTTAACTGATATGTTTTCTTGAAAATAAATGCAAATGTACCTATTTTTTCCACCGGCAGGCACGAATATGATATTCAAAACAGAAGCAATGACAACGAATTTTACACACATTGTTGTATTTTAGCGCAAAACTATAAGTTTCACAAATATTTTAAATTATTGCCTGGAACATACACATTTATCGTTATTATTGGAAATGCAAGACTTGGCTTGCATTTTTAATTTCTTTTTTATTGAATTCAAATGAATAAAAACACATTTTTCTAAAATATTTCTCAATTTACATTTTAAAGTTTTTTCTGAAACTTGAATGTAACTCTGTGCGGAGAATGAGAGAATTGAAAATCAGGTGATCTCAGCTGTTTTCAAATGTAAACAAACAAAATGGCGCTTTCCATACTTGTAAGCCTATATAATGATGTATACTAGCATCTTACGACAATTGATGATTGACTGATGCTTCGTTGGTGCCTCGGCAAAAAAAATCAAATCAGTTGCTGTTGACAGTGTTCGGACGTTAAAGTTTTTGAAGTGAAACTTCTTAATGGTGTTCGGAGATGTTTGCGTTAAATCAAGGCATATTAAACAGGTAAAGTATTAGAACAAAAACAACATTTAGGTGTATTTTGATGTTGCATCTGGTCTCTAAAGCGTCAAAAAGTTATACAGATTTTTTTAAGATCAAAGTGTGCCATGTGAAACACACACAAAATTTTAAATAATAAAACTTTCAGTAGTGCAATTGAGCTTTGTACGACGATTTGTTTAGTAGGAAAAATGCAAAAAACAACAAAGTTTAACGAATCAGCTGCACTTGATAGCAGTAGGTTGAATAAGGAAATGGATTAGCAACAAGAGTTTACGGGATGTGCATAGCTCAGTGGTTTGCGCTTTTGACTCTGCACATCGATGATGCGGGTTCGATCCCTGCAGAAGTCAAGAAAAAGGAAGTCAGATAAGGAGACGTGGTGATCTCCGAAACAGCAGCTATAACTTCTACCGCTTAAACTTTGGTGTTTTTTCCAATTTTCTTAATAAACAAATCGTGGTACAAAGCTCAATGACACTATTGAAATAAATATTAATACGCCACAATAAAACAAAAATTCAAATAAATCAAACTTCAAATTAAAATTGCTCCAACTTTCTTTCTTGGTAAATTTGTTTGCATCCAGAGCAGTGTTGCCAAGTTTTGAATTTGAAAAAGCACTAAAACCCAAGAATAATCGCTTTTTTTCTCGAAAAACCCACCAAACTTTTATTTTAGTATTTAATGGACTTTGTATGCATGAAAAATTTTGTTGTAGGGATGCCGATTCAAATTAATAAAAATCAATGTTTTTGCTCGACTGTCGAATTTATTCCGTTTTCTATAAATTCAAATATTTAATCTTGATCTTATTTTCTAATTTGCAGCTGTGTCCAGCTTTGCCGTTTGATAATAAATTTTTTCTGACTGTTTAAATGTTAAAATTTTCTTCGTTTTGCTTAATTTTTTCTACAATTCCTAGCAAACGAAGGCAAAAACCAGAAATTAAGTTTCATGAACTATGTGGTAGTTTAAATCTACACTGCAGTCTCTTATGATCTTGTGAACTAAAGTAACATAAGGAACTTTTCTTTGTGACCGCTTAACACCTGAAAACATAACAAAATTTGATTTTCCTTCGTAATGTGTCTTATTTGGGCAGCTTGGCTATCACTGCAGACAGGTAAACTCCTCCACCTATTTACCACCACGTAGTCCATCGCTTTGAGCATTGCAAATACCTCGGCCTGGAAGGCGGAAGCTTATCCACATTAACGTCGAAAAACACTCCAGCTCCTGACCCAGAGTTAGTTCTGGAGTCATCAGTGAAGATTCCAAAATGTGTGAGTACGGGCTCAGTACTGGAATGAAACCAGCATACAGCCTCAGGGATCTCAAATCTCTGTCGCCAGCCATTTTCGCCTCGCCTCACTCAGTGTTATACCAAAGTCCGTTTCTTTTTAGTCTGCAGGTGGAATTTAAGGCTTCCCCACGTATGAAAACACAAAGCGACGGTAAGTGTAGCAGTGCATCAATAGCTTTATAAAACACTAAAAAAAATTAAAGTTAAATAAAAGGCTATCAAGCTACCAATTTGGTTCTTTACTATCGAAACCAGATACATTTTCGTGGACCCCCACTTCCAACTCGTGGACCCCCATATTTCTTTCATGCCAACGTTGACCCCCGTCAAGTCTCCCGTGGACCCCTGGGGTCCACCTGGACCACTTTGGGAATTACTGAATTAGTTGGAGTATTAGAGAAGATATGGCGCTTCATTGTCCGAATACAGTGCTTTCAGCTTTTTAAACCCCATTTTTTTAATAAATAACTAAAATTTAACAACGTGACTATTTTTCGCAGGTACGTGAGCTCCTCTCCTTCAAAATGAGATATCATTCGTTAAATTTTAAAAATATTAAAGGAGATATCGTTGGGTAACAGAAAAATACCTTTTAGAAATAAGTATATAGGTTTTAGCCCCCACTGTTGAAGAAATTAAAAAAGATCCTAAAGGTATGCAACCATTTTACAATGCTTTAATCAACTTACAATGTTGTGTATCCAGACACCATTTATAGCAAAGGTATTATGGCAAAGCTTCTATACAACCTACTCTAGATATCAACTTCGTCTGTAGGTATCATATCAAAGACTCTAGAGGAAGATACCGCAAGTAGTTGTACCGGATCGGATGGCAACACTGTGCCATCTATGTATCAAACTGCAAGCACATTGTTTTAGTTAGCGTACGTCTGGCAACACTTTTATTTTGACATTCCTTTTGTAGCTATTCTGTTGAATATTATAAATCACTACTCTTGATATTCTCTTTTTGGATTGGCTGCATACTCAGCACATTTGTATTTGATTAAATATAGTTTTAATATTTAGTTTTATGAATAAATGCTTGTTAAGCATTAAACGTTACGGAGTTACTTTTATTGCGATATAAGGAAACAACCAAAGTGGTGACCAAGACGTGATCGGGAATTGTATCAATTTTCGCACAGCAGAAATGGAATTCGAAAAATCTGCCGTTTTCACCGAATCTCACAACGGACAGTTATTCCATAACGGTAGTTCTGTTTGATTCCAGGTTCCCGCTACAATTTGCGCTCCTTCACTGAAAAAGAAGATATAAAAATGTCCGAGACTGAAAAAGGAGCTCCCTGAAAAACTGCGCGCCCTGGAATTAGAATGTCAACGTCTTCAGAGTATGCACGAGCCACAGCCCAACATGCAAAGGGATTTGCAGCGGCCACACGGTAACTTAATCGTGCCAAAATTTAATAAGAGTAATCCGCACTTGTGGTTCGCTCAACTTGAGCGGACGGTTTGTACAAAGTGCAATGCGACGACGATAAATTCGATTTTGCCACCATACATCTCGAAGATGAAATCACATTCTTTGTTGAGGACCTCATAACAAAGCCACCACAAACGAACAAATACGACGCCTTGAAAACACGGTTACTTGACAAATTTGCGGAAAGTGCTGAGTCAAAACTACGTCGTTTGCTACAAGGAGGTAGCACAGCAGGTATGAAGCCAACAGAAATTTTGTCTTACATGCATCGGCTGGCTCCTGATCCCGGAAGCGAAGCAATCATTCATACGTTATTCATCGGCGAAATGCCACAGTCCATACGTCCAGTTTTAAGCGTTTGGGAGGGGAAGGACATTGAAAAACTAGCGAAGATAGCAGACAAAATGCTCGAAGCAGTGGCAACTAACACAAGTAGCATACTAGCAACGCAAACGTCCCCATCCGACAATTCAATCCAGGGGGTATCTGTCACGATGTCTTTGGCAGAAATGAGTGCAGCTTTGAAGTCGCTTATCGAAAAGGTGAGTAAAATGACAACGAGCTAAAAGTTTTAAAATCTTCCAGAAGCCGAAGCAGGTCTCACCAGGCAACCCCAAAAGCATCTGCAAAGAAACTCCATGCTGAGGGGCAACCAGCACTATGGTTTTTTCATGCAAAGTTTGGAGGTAACGCCAGGAAATACTGCCATAATTGTACGCGTTACAAGTCGTCAAAATGAAACGGCTGTCACCAATAACGCTTATTGGCAACAGCCGCAAAATTTGCAGCGTTAACCATACAACTCTTTGTCCCAACATTCAAAACAACAAAAACAAGCAGACTAATGAGATGAGCTTATACGTTCGCGGTAAAAAATCCGGGTTTAATTTTCTTATTGATTCTGGATAGGTGGTGTCTGTCATACCACGCTCGTTAGCAAATAATAAAATCAAACAATGCGACTTACAATTGTATGCAGCGAATCACACGGTTATACAAACCTATGGTAATCAACCCTTTCATATCGATTTGGGCTTACGATGATCATTTAGCTGGCTATTTACAATAGCTGACGTACACACTGCAATGATAGGCGCAGATTTTTAGGCGAATTATAAATTGCTGATTGATCTGAACAACAAAAGTATCATTGACACGACAACGGGCCTCACAACGAGTGGGGGTCTCATCAATACACGTATTTTTACAGTATCAACGCTTAATAAAGCAAACAATCTTTACAATGTTCTAAAAGAGTTTGTCGACGTCATAAAGATACCTTCGAAAATTGATGGCCACACAGTTTCTCATTCAGTTCAACACCATACCGAAAGATCTGGTAACGCGGTGGACAGCAGACCACGTCGAATAGGCGAAAGGCTTGAAGCAGCTAAGGCAGAAGTTAACTTATTTTTGAACGAATCATTCTACCACCCTGTCGGAAAAATCAACCAACACCAACGCAGAAGTTAACCTTTGCTGCAACAAGCCATCTGCAGGGTTTCAAAAAGTTCTAGCCCTTTGTATATGGTGGCCAAAAAGTGCGGGGGCTGGCGCGCGTGTGGCGACTATCGCGAGCTAAATTCGATAACGGTCCCTGATCGTTATCCTATCGCCCACGTCCACGACTTCGTCAACAAGTTACATGGTAGTACAGTTTTTTCAACGCTCGACCTAGTGCGCGCATGCTACCAAATTCCTATGGCTGAGGAAGACATAAAGAACGCCACATAAAGGCGATAGCAGATTTCAAGAGACCAGAAACTATATGCGAGCTAGGTCGTTTCTTGGGTGTAATAAACTATTACCGTCGTTGTATTCCGCATGCTTCAGAGATGCAGGCACCTCTGAGCGATTTCATTCGTAACATAAAGAAAAATTATAAACGAAAAGTCCTATGGACGAAAGATGCAGTCGACGCCTTTGAAGCTTGCAAAAAAAGCGTTGTCAATGCTGCTCTCCTGGCTCACCCAGCACCCGATGCCAAATTCAAATTAGCACTTGAGCAAAAGTGAATAATTCGTGGCAACCTCTAGGCTTATTTTCGAGAAAACTCAGTAGCACAGAAAAAATTATAGCACATATGACCGAGAGCTACTTGCAGTATACGATGCAGTTCGCCTTTTCAAGCATGCGAAGATTCATCGCCACAACAAATTAATACCGCAAAAAATTGATGTACCTAACAACAGATTCGATCACGTTCATTTGGTCATAATTGTCATGCCACATACGCAAGGTTTTCGCTACTGTCTTACAATGATCGACCGTTTTTCTCGCTGGCCCGAAGCAATACCGCTGAAAGAGGTAACAGTGGACACTGTTGCAAATGCGTTTTGGGTTCATTGGGAATCCAGGTTTGGGTCTCCAAAAACGATCACGACAGATCAAGGCGCCCAATTTGAATCTGCATTGCTTCAAAATCTGAGTAAACTTGTTGGTGGCCGAAACATACACACAACAGCATATCGTCCTCAATCCAATGGGATGATAGAGCGCTGGCAACGCTCATTAAAGGCAGCTTTAATGTTCACTCCTCAAGTAGCTTGGCTAGAGCTAATACCAGCAATACTACTTGGCCTGAGATCTTGTTACAAAACCGACATTACGTATACCTACGGTGACCATCCGTCCTGTATTATACGGGACAGTCCTCTTTTTTGACCCATTGTGCTGGTTAATTTATTTATTTTGTACGGGACGCCAAATGTTCTGTATTTCTTTTAATGTTCTGTATTTGTCCCGTATTCGGTGTTTCGACGCCTTAACAGCTCATTAAAATGGCATGCCTATGAACGAGTTTTCAGTAATGGTGGTATACATATGATCGTAATTTTCTCCATAAACATTATTTTCTAATCTGAATGCCTGTGATTCGAATCGACCAAAATAGAAATTAGGACTCGACATTTTAGTAAATTTTGACTATTTTTCCTTAGTTTAATTAATGTTTATCATTTATTTTATGAAAGTAAAGCTCTTTTCCTAACAAAAACCATATAATACCAAATTTCCAACTTTGTGCAAAAAAACTATAAAAATTAATTCTGCAATGTTTTACCAAAAGTTCAAACTTTTTAATAAGAATCTTTAGAAAAAAATTTGGTTTACAGTTTTGTAACTCGTTAAAATTGAGTGTAATAAAGTGCGAGTGAAAAGTGCTGCTCATTTGCTTCTCTTTTAAAAAAATGTTACTTTGTATGAAAAAAACACCGTCAACCAAAAAAATTGCCAAAAATTAATGGTAAGCCATTAAAATTGCACTTTATTATACTAAAATTTAACGAATTTTTTTAACAAATTTTACGGGGTAAAAATCTCGAGAAAATCATCCTACAAATTTGAGATGTTACTAAAAGGATACTGTTTCAGGGATGTTTCTAGGATGACTGAAGAAGGCTTTAAGATCTGTAAGCTGTTGTGGAAAAAATTTGCAAAATTATTTTTTGTCCCGTATTCGGCTCTCATAAATATGGTCGCCGTACGTATGTATACTAGGGATGTTAATTTTTCAGCTTTTTCCGATCCCGAGATGTCGTTATCACAATCCCGGGATCCCGGGATTAGTCCCGGGATCTGGATATTCATTACTTTTCGTAGTATGTACGAAAACGGTTTTGTACAATAAACGAAAACTTTCGTGGCTCAAAATGAAGAAAAATTTCGTAAAATGTACGTATGTCTTCGTTATATTTACGCAGATTTTATTTTCAGTGTGGACCAAGGTTTGTTCTATGGTAATGCCATAGCATCTTCTAGAATGATAAATTATCATTCTAATCATCCTTGGGCACAAAAGAAGAACACAGCTATCAACCTTATAAACAAGGTCGCGTTGAACGACCAGGCGTTCAGAAAAGATTACATCAGAAAAAGTAAAAACATATTGTTAAGGAACGGATACCCAGGCAAAACTATAGACAGATTGATATCAACAACAAAATGCAGACAAAAATCATCTGGAACGAACACCGAACCGGCAAACAGAAATGAAAGCAAAATATTTAAAGGAGTCAAAACACTACATAAAAATAATATTAAAGGATACAAAAACACTACATAAAAATATCCAAATAAAAAATTTAACATTCGCACATTAGCCGCATAGCACTCTCAACAAAATGTTTAGCAAAACAAAAGACGAAATCAGCAAAGAACAACAACATGATGTAGTTTATCAAATTAATTGTAATGGCAAAGCTGGCGAGCCTTGCAATAAATTATACAGCGTGGCGACGAATAACTGTTACCCCGGTTTTTTTGAGAAATGTGCGAAAAAAGTATTGTATTGTTAATTTTCCACAGATTTTACATTAGTTGTATTAATTAGTTTTTAAATTTTAATCGCTATTTACTTTTGCCAGCAGTGTAAACTTTGATAGAAAACTTCATTTGGCACGCAGGTCTTCGTCAGTTAATTTATTCCATATCTTCTGTAACCATAGGCAAATTTTCTCCATTTTGAGTCCATTGTACTCCCCCTTTTGTCCAACATAAGGCCTCATACTTAAAAATCGAATAGACTCGGAACTGGTGACTAGGACGGCCATTCATTCGACCAACCTTATAAGTTTTCTTCTTTTTTGTATTTTTTTGTACAAAGCCTAAGAAAAAATACACCTGAAAAAGACTTGTGTGCCAAATGAACTTTTCTCTCAAAGTTTAAACTGCTGGCAAATGTAAGTAGGAATTAAAATTTAATAACTAATTAATACAACTAAAGTAAAATCTGTGGAAAATTAACAATAAAATACTTTTTTGCAAAATCTATAAAGGACCCTTTTATTTCTCAAAAAAACCGGGGTAAGAGTTATTCGTCGCCACGCTGTGCATAGGCACAACAAAGCGCGCCCTTGGACTCAGAATAGGCGAACATAAAGCAGACGTAAGAAACAAAAAATCAACTACAGCACTAGCCCAATACTTGACAGACAGCGGACATGCGGCTGACTTCGAAAACACCAAAATATTAGACATAGAAAAACGAGTGCGAACCAGACTAACATTAGAAGCAGTGTTGCCGCGGCCGAAAAATAAAATTTACCAAAAACGTTACAAAAAATTTAGCAAATCCCGTAAAAATTAAGCAACTTATTTAATTAATTTGGGCCTTTCTTACCAAGCTTGGTAAATTGGTTATAAAAATAAAAAATAAGCAAGTAAGTAAGTAAAGGCAATCTAAGGATCAGTTTTGTCATCAAAAGTAAGGATTTAATAGTCTAGCAGTTGCTTAATTTGAAAACTACTTATTACCTACACATTTTTTCAGGCTTTCAACATATACTCCTATAACATTTAGCTGCCCTAAGGTCGCCTCCAAACTGCAAATGGTTTTTATGAGAAACGATTTCATGCCAGAAGATCACTCGAAGGTTTGAAAATGCGACGGCCGAGGATCGGGAGTTGTGTAGAGCAACATTTCCTGGAACTTTATATGGGATTTTAAAATAAAATTGATTAAAAATTGATTCGTTAGAAATGAAATCTTGAGAAAAATTATCCTTTTTGAATATTTTAATCAAAAAATTTAGCAAAACAAATAAAAAAAAAAAATAATAATCAAGTTTGCTAAAATTTACACTAGTAGTAGATAAACGACTCTTAGTAGATTATCGACTATCCATGGTATTACCAATGTTGTTTTCTCGTTCAATAAATGAGTGTGAATAGTTTTTAGTCGTTCATCCTTCTAAAAACAAACAGTTGTAGAAGGATGAGCGACTTAAAATATTCACAGTCGTTTAATTGAACTATAAATCGACATCCACAATACCATGAAAAAGCGATAATCGAATAATAGTCGTTTATCTACTACTAGTCGACACTCGCAATAGGGGTGTTAAGCAAAACGACAACGCTGATTAGAAGGCCTGTGCATACAAGTACAAATACAAGACGCAATTAAATTCAAAGAAGATGTCGATAGATTGCGCATACAGGACAGCAATAAGGTGCAATAGAAAAACAGATGGACGATGATGCAGAAATGAATGTAGAGAAGCGATTATTGTGATGTTTTGTTTATTTTGTTCTTATTATTTTGAATGTAAGTGCTGTGTTTTTTATATACATACTAGCTTTTACCCGCGGGTTTCACCCCACGTCTTTATAGAAACATGAAAAATACTTTATGTAAAGATATTATACTCTCTTTCTGCTCTAATTTTACTATAGCCGCGGTAGCAGCATATGGTAGGACACCTGTATAGCTTGGGTGTTATGGAATGAAATGCAATAATTTTTTGGCACTGCAGGTGTTTTTATTTAGGTTAAAATATCTCCAATAAATTATACAATAGAAGAAATACTATCTAATTTCTTTCGAATAATAACTCTAATACGATTTCACAGCATTTTTTTAATACTTCAAAGTATCTATTAACATAAATGCATTTTCCAATACAATTATCATACATTTTATTTTCGATAAAGTTTCGGGTTTTACTTTAAAGAATTCTTATTTATTGTCATTGCAAAAGCTAAGCGAACTGGAAACTGAGGTCTTTTAAATTCGAAAGGCATATCAAAAGGATTTAAAGGAGTCATGGTCCCGAAGTTATGGCTGATAAAAAATTCCACGCCTATATTATGTGCCAGCCCCCAAACTCATTTATATAAACCTTACTATAAGCACCTAACATTGATATGTTTGCATACCAAATTTCAATTTTATATGGTTTATGGTTCCGAAGTTATGGCTGATTAAAAATTATACGACTATGAGATATGCCACGCCCCCTCCTACAAAGTCATTTATATATACCTTACTATAAGCATCTACCATGCATTTGTCTGCATACCAAATTTCAAGTTCATGTGACTTAGGCTTTCTGCACATTGGTCCTCCAATCATAGTTACTTCATCGTCACAATCATGATGAAACGATTACATGCCGACTACACTTTCGCACACTCGGTCGTGATGTTTCAATTCATTTGGCGTCTAAAAATTCACTTGGAGCAGGTATTTCCTGTTTTTCTGGTTGATATTTTCGCGCAATATTTACAAAAACTTGCATTTTTTTAAATATAGACTGTGCTGCAACAATTCTAGACATCATTTTTCAGTAATATCTCTCCTTTTCTTTTCCTGAAATGTGTTTTGTGCATGCACACAGATACTTTTTACAATTTCGTCATATTTTATAGTTAAAACGCTCACATTTATTGAATCTTAATGCAATTATCCACTTTTTAATAATTTCCATAGATTTTATCCAAAAAATACTAATTTTTATGCAAATATTCACCTTTTCACTATTTTTTCCCCATAAAATGTAAACAAACAATGCGTGCACAACGATTAGCAAACGACAGTGCCGTACTTATCCGTTTCTGCATCTTCTACGATTTGCCGATAACTAGCCGATAACGACAAGTGTGCAGATCTCCTTTGAAATGCATGTGCTCGGCTCAAAATTTCAGGGCCAGACGATAACGCAACTATGATTGGACGACCAGTGTGCAGATAGCCTTAGGGTTCTGAAGTTATAGCTGATTAAAAATTTGCAGGCCTATGGGAGGTGGCATTGACACCATATTTGCAAACAAAACCATACCTATAACCTTCCCGTGGTAAAAAAATAAGTGTGCAAAGTTTCGTGCGATTCCGTGCAGTGGTTCAAAAGTTATAAGGTAATAAACAAACAGACATTCACATTTATATATACAGGGTGTCCCAGAAGTAACGTGCCAAACTTTAGGGCAAGGTAGGTGGGGGAACCATCATAAAATTAGGACTATTTCTGGATTTTTAACTTTTTGATATTTTCTTCCCCAACTTTGACTATCTCGGGTGAAAAAAAATGTACTGAGCTATAACTTTACATTACATAAAAAACTTGCTCATTTAATAAAGATTTCAGAAAGGTGCCACACTTACTGTTTTGAATAGAAAAAAAAAAGTTATAGCCGCTTTTGTGGGTAAAGGACTGAGACACGCTAGAATGTATTTAATAGATTTAAATTGAATTTGCTCTTGTTACCGTCAAATGACATGCTAA
>NW_023458556.1:87700021-87703096 GCF_013731165.1 Rhagoletis pomonella | reverse complement strand
GCAATTTTTTTATGTAATGTAAAGTTATAGCTCAGTACATTTTTTTTTCACCCGAGATAGTCAAAGTTGGGGAAGAAAATATCAAAAAGCTAAAAATCCAGAAATAGTCCTAATTTTATGATGGTTCCTTAATTTATTTTAACTACATTGCATTTGAGTATGGAGAGGCAACTATCTGGAAGTATTTTACATAAAAAATTTACTAAGTATTGCCCGGTTTGTAGTTGCAGTTAAAGAAAACACATGAAAAGGCACGATTTTTTTTAAATTCGAAAAAATGTAAATATTTCAAAAACGGTGACACTTTTACCTGAAAATTTTTTGTTTATCAGTGAGCTCACCCCCCCCACCTACCTTGCCTTAAAGTTTGGCACGTTACTTCTGGGACACCCTGTATATACAGCCTTATTCTGTATCACGAACGGTTCGTCTGCAGAGGAATGCTTCAAAAATTAGTGCGGCGGCATCATTCTAGCCGGTTTAAACGCAATCGAGACCATTGCAACGTAATATATGAAAAGCAAAACGAAGACGACCGATAGAGTAATAAAATCGCAATCAGAGATGTTGTCACGAATCGTTCGTGTTACAGAATAAGGCTGATAGACTTATGTATATTAGAGTGGTTAAAAATTTTTTTTTTGGAAATTGATAAACGGTAGCGTTTAATTATTCTAAAAATTCAAATTTTTGTTATTTGTGATAAAAAAAAGCAGGGATCGTATTTGCCGTTCGTGTGACGTTTGGTAAAAAGCACGGGCACATGTGTGTCCTTTATTTTTATTAATATCGAGCCATTACCGCCAAAATAATGTATCCCACACCATAATCGATTTTTGTTTTGTTATCGAAATCGATAGTTCAACATCATTTGCATCATCTGTCAAAATTTCATGGCTGTAGATTAAACCGTTATGATTTTATAACAAAAACAATTTTAATGTAAATGCATATGGTGACTTGTTTACATTTTCTTTGAACGCTTGTGTGGGATACAATTAAATTCTCTTTTAAAATAAATGAAACACAAGGGAAAAAAAATAAAAAAAACACAATTTTTTGATACTTTAATTAAAGATAAAGCTTTAGAACAATATGTCGAAGGTATGAATTTGTTTTTTTTTGCAAAATATGTTTTTGTTTTCAATTATTGGATATTTTTACAGCTCTCCCTGGTACCGTATAGCGATTCAGATGAATCTTTCGTTGATTTAAATGGTTTGGAAAGTTTAAAAGAAGTCGAGGAGGAAACGTGTGTTGGGAAAAGGGGCTACAGAAAGCAAAAGAGAATACCTAAAAGGCTGCAAAAAGTTAAGAAAAAAAAATTCGAGTGTTTTGCCCAACCCGTGCTTAAAGAAAAAATGTCCAAATTCGTGTCATGATAAAATTTCTGAAGATGAAAGAGTAAGAATAAATGAACATTTTTGCGGAATCGGCAACAAAATTAGACAGAAAGATTGGCTATCTTCTTGTGTTTAACAAGTCGATATTAAAAGGCGATTTTAATATCCGTAATAAAAAATAGAAGTTCGTGTAAAACTTGCCTTGAAAATATAAAAAAGCCAACTGCACACAACAAATCTGAGGAAGCAAGCATATCGCTAGTAAAATCCTTTATAGAACAATTACCAGCGGTTCCTTCACATTATTGCAGGAATAAAAGTACAAAATTATATCTACCTCAAGAATTTCGAAACATAAAAACTGTATATCAGCATTATGTAGAACATTTGAAAACTATTAATAAAGTAAATAGTCAGTTATCGTTAAGAGTATTCCGTAATATTTTTAGAAACAGTTTCAATTTAGGCTTTCATTTACCTAAAAAAGATAAATGTATCTTATGCGAGAATTACAATAATTTAGACACAGAATCCAAAAAGCAATTGCATTCATCAGAAGAGTATCAAATTCATCTAAAGGACAAAGAGAAATGTAAGCAAATATTTTTGGAGGACCAAAAGCTATGCAAAGAGAATCCGGCTTATTTATGTACAAGTTTCGACTTGCAAAAGGTCTTAAATACTCCCTATGGAAAAAGTGTTACTTTGTTCTATTCTAGAAAATATTCATTCTACAATGAAAGTTTTTATGAGAGTGGTACAAGAGATGGGTTTTGTTTTTTATGGGGAGAAAAGGATGGTAAACGAGGGTGTAATGCAATTTGCACAACTGTTTTCCAATACCTTAAATTCGATGAAAGAAAAACCCAGTCGATAGTCCGATATTGTGATAGCTGCGCAGGACAGAACAAAAACAGAGCTATGCTTGCGACATTAACCTATTTTGTTGAAAATTCTAATTTTGTGACTAATATAAAAATCACATACTTGTTGCCTGGACACACCATGATGCCTGTTGATTCGATACATAGTACAATTGAATCGTTTATTCGGAATAGGACTATTTGGGCTCCAAGTGAGTGGTACACCATAATATCAAATGCAGGAACTAACCCAAGAAAATATAATTGTATTGAATTAACTAACAGTGATTTTAAAGACTGGAAGACATTTTCACTGGCGTTACTTCCAAATTCAGTGAAGATTCAATTTACAAAATTACGCTCTGTTACATTGGAAAAAAATATTCCAAATATTACTCTTAAATATGGCTACTTTGATGAATCTGAAACCATAAATTATGATCTAGATTCAATTCCACGATCCAGACGAAACTCCGAAATAGTTTGTGAGGGACCTACTCAATTATATGATGATATATTAAACATTTCTTCTGCTAAATATAAGGATTTGAAAACGCTTTGCGATAGAAAAACTTTACCCGTAAAATTCCAACACGAGTATTTAAATTTAAAATGGGATGGATCTGTTAAAGATTTGCTTCCTGAAACCGACCAGGAAGATAGTATTTAGCGTTCTTTATATATTTTTATCTATCGTTATTCAAGTTTACAAGATTTTAATATGAATAACATTACTTTGTTAACAGAAAACTTTAAATATATGAATTACATTACTTTATTTTTGTTTTATCGAATATACTAAGAAATGTATACATTTATTTATTTTTTTAAATCAAATGTAATTTAATTTTAAGGACTAAGTAAAAAAA
>NW_023458556.1:87693785-87699921 GCF_013731165.1 Rhagoletis pomonella | reverse complement strand
TTTTTTTTCACCCGAGATAGTCAAAGTTGGGGAAGAAAATATCAAAAAGTTAAAAATCCAGAAATAGTCCTAATTTTATGATGGTTCCTTAATATATTTTAACTACATTGCATTTGAGTATGGAGAGGCAACTAACTGGAAGTATTTTACATAAAAAATTTACTAAGTATTGCCCGGTTTGTAGTTGCAGTTAAAGAAAACACATAAAAAGGCACGATTTTTTTTAAATTCGAAAAAAATGTAAATATTTCAAAAACGGTGACACTTTTACCTGAAAATTTTTTGTTTATCAGTGAGCTCACCCCTCCACCTACCTTCCCCTAAAGTTTGGCACGTTACTTCTGGGACACCCTGTATGCGCAATGCCAGAATGGCATTGTATACAACTGCGTTTATGCAAGTTCACAAATATACAATCATATTTAAGCTAGTAAAGGGTCAGCTTAGCAGGGAGGTGAAGACCAGGTGATATATGAAGAATATGATAGTCTAACAGCCCATCAAACTAAACCGAGTAGAATAGGGGTCCCAGAGGCCATACATATATTTGGTGACGTCATGCATGGGGGAACACGAAATGTGCCTGTTGCCTCGCCTAAGGCCAGTCAGGGCAAAGAAAAAAACCCAAAAAAATTAAACAATTTTTTTTTTTTTTGGGATTCGAGTATGTCAGGAGCCCCGTATTCTGATTTCTCCTCGATACAGGGAAGGGATTGGGCAATACGAATAGGTAGTGCTGCAAGGCCCCCTGTTTAGCCGTATCAGTTGCTGCAGCGAGATAAGCGACGCCTCGCGTCTAGGATCCGAGTATCATCGAGGTCCTCAAAAAACCAATGCTCATCTGAAAGAGCATCAAATTCTGTGTAAGAAAAACCAGTGCTGCATTTTCCAAACAGTGGTGGACATGGCTGCTGCAGCGTTTGGAAATCGCCATTGTCCAGTCAGTTGACCTCGCAAAAATTAACTCGAATTTTTCTGGATCTTATACCCTCGGGGGGATCAGTCTCCGTGTAAATGGCAAGTGGCGACTAAATCCAGCGATAGCGCATGTCCGAATTTTTATTTTATTTTTTTTTTTTTTTAACTGGTGTTCTTTGAATAACTTAGCCATTTTTAATTTTTAAGAAAAAACATGAGAACAAGAGTTGTAGGAAATTCAATTCTATACAAGTTTGGTCTTTATAATTTTTCCTCTAGGATTGATAGTTTTTGAAATAAACTTGAAACAAGCGGTAATCTCAAAATATTGCATTATATCTCGTTCATTTTCAAATCTACGGCATAAATAAGTAAGGTCACAATTTTTCTTCTAAAACCGATATTTTTTGATAGGGACAAGTAAAATAATTGAAATACTGAAGAGTAAAAAAATCATAATTTGAAAAAAAATACATTTGAAATAAAAGAATTAATTTGAGAAAAAAAAAATAAAATATGTGAAATGACAAAAGAAGATGAAAGACAAATGAGTCGAATTTCATGAAATAATGTGTTAAAAAACAAATGAAAAAATATACTTGAATAAACAAAAACAAATTTAAGTACAAAAAAATAAATTAATTAATGACGACAATTTTTTAAACACATTGGAAGTATTCTGTCCTAAACATGAATATTTGTTTGGCTATTTATTTGTAGCAGAAATGCAGTGTTTGGGACTTCTACATTGTAAGACTGTAGATGAGCTATTCACGAGGGAGGCATTATACTCAGTGTTGCCAGATGTGAGGATTTCGTCCCATTTTTGGGATTTATGAAACCATTTGCGGATAGATTTTTTCGTTTGGGGATGTGGGGATTTAATGGGGATTTTTGTTCGGTTTAAAATTTTCATATTGAATTTAAAATACATATATTTTACTGCCTGCCTTTAAAAATTTCTCGAACAAAGAATTTCTTTGTCAAAGCATTATTCGACGCAAATGCCTGCTTTGATTGGCATTCACCGAATGAACTACATACATTTCTGATTTGCTTGCGTCAATATTTTGGTTCTTCATTTAGTGTAAAAACAATATTACAAAATGGCAAGAGAACAAAAAAACTACTAATCTGACGAATTCACAGATAGCAATGGGAATAGGAACCTTGGGCCGAATTCTCCGAAAACCATAAAAAATAAGAAACCGTAATACCATAATAAAATAACCAAATGATCTCTTATATATGTACATTAGACTGCATCACCAAAAAAAATTGCGGTTTTTCCGCCGGGATTACAAAATTTATTATATTTTAAGACGTCCACCAAAATATTTCGGAAAAATATTAAGATTTAAGCGAGCTGGACCGATTTGAAAATACCTCCAAAAATGAAGTTTTTTATGAATAAAAATAATTTCCTAAAGAACTTTTAGAAAAAAGTCCCCTCAGATGACAAATTAGATTAAGCTTAAAAAATCTGCATAAAAATATTTAAAAATCTTTTCAACGGAATCGTAAGAATTAGATTTTTGATGCTGTTTTTTTACTTTTTCAAAGATTGGTTTACGAAAAACTTGAATAACTGGGCCAAAAGCGTTCTGATTTAGACTTATGGGATCTCAGTAGAAAGGTATTTTCACACTGTTTTTATTTCTGGCCAAAAAAACGTCACTCGTGTCCCATCTTGTTTTTTCGAATACCACCACATCTTAAATCAAGTTTGAGTGACGTTCGTTCATCCTACCTTTCTCTTCCATCCTTTGAATGAGTTTATTTGCAAAGAAATAAAAAGGGTGAGAAAATACCTTTCCAATGACACCTCTTAAGTCTAAATCGGAAGAGTTAAAGTTCAGTTTTTCAAGTTTTTCCTATACCAATCTTTGAAAAAAGTTAATAAACAGCATCAAAAATCTCATCATTACGATTCCGTTCAAATTTTTTTTTAATTTTTTTTAAAATATTTTTATGCAAATATTTTAAGCTTAAACCGTTTTGTCATTTGAGGGGGTTTTTTAAAAAAAATCTTTAAGAAACTATTTTTATTCATAAAAAACTCCATTTTTGGAGGTATTTTCAAATTGGTCCAGCTCACTTAAATCTTAATATTTTTCCGAAATATTTTGGTGGACGTCTTAAAATATAATAGACTTTATAATTCCACTGGAAAAATTATACGGATTTTTTTTTTGTATGGGGAGCGATGCAGTCTAATGTACATATATTAATATTCTGACAATACTGGCACTGAAGACAAAGAGAATTGAAAGAATAAAAGCAAGAATTGAATTTATAGTAGACTAGTTCATAAAAAGACAAAGAGGGTTGAAAGAATAAGAAGACAAAGATGATTCTAAGAAAAGAATTTAAGTTCACAAGGTACATCGTGCGTATGATAATCGATATAAAAAACAATTAATTACCAAAATATTTGAATAGCCAATCTTCTTTCTGTATTTCCCTCATCCAAATTTCGATAACATTCCATCTTATGTTCTATTGAGTTATTGCCAACGCATTATCTGTCCCTATCAAAAAATATCGGTCTGAGAATAAAAATTGTGGGGGCCAAAGAGGTAGGAAATTTGATTTTCTTCAAGTCTTACCTTACTTATTTATGCCGTAGATTTGAAAATGAACGAGATATAATGCAATATTTTGAGATTACCGCTTGTTTCATGTTTACAAAAACGGTTGAAATTTTATTATATCTAATTTGATTAATGTGATCATATAAACCATTTTAAACAAACTTAGGAATTAAAATTAACGAAAAAAGCTTAAAAGTTATCTTTTGGGAGTGTACTTTTTTTAGTACAGCGGGCACTTATGCGTGTTAATTTTCAAAACATTATTTGACAAAGCATAACGTTTTTTTGCATCCTGTACATTGCCATATTATAACCTCATGACACAAAACACAGTTTAGCTGCTTGGGTAACTTGCCTGGGTTATGTGCTTTATGCTTTGGGTTTGGATAGAACCGGATGGGTGGATTTTTTCGAACAATGTTCGTCTAACAGCTAGTTGGTCGAGAAGAAACTTCGCTCGACAAAACATGCCGACTCCACCGGTTAGATATATATACTCATATAAAGCACGTACGTGGAGATTCATAACCCACCACCATTTCTTACGAATATAAACATCTCACATTTTTGATAACAGCGATTTGACAACTTTATATCCAAGATAATCCTATGAGCATCCAATGATTGTTTCACAATATTTGTCAAAGACTTAGTAATAACCTTCAGAACTTGCTATCACCCAGCTTTAGTTGCAAAATATAATCGAAATGTCGTTAAGAAATATATATATATGCAGTTCTAGAAAATTACTTCATAAACTACTTGATGTTTTTGACAAAATCTCTGAATCATCATGTCACACAGATACCAGATTTTGAACATTTTATCGTTATACGTAATTGCAAGACTATTTTCAACTATGAGAAAGGTTCTCTTTTCCACTAACTCACTTTTGTCTCTTACAGTAAGGTATTACTAATATTAATCTCCACAGATAACTTCCGTATCCTTCTTCAAATACCTCTAGAGATATTCTATACGATAGTTTCACTTGTATGATCTATAAATCCCTACGGAAATATGCATTATATAAGTTTCAGTATGTAAAGGAGGATCACGACCCCTTTTCCAATAACCGTCCCTTTTCCACTGAGTATAGGATTGATTTCATATACTATCTCCATACCAAGTTCTAGTAAATTCATCTTCATATGCAGTATGAAAAATTCAGTTTGTATGGAAGGTGCTACGTCCCCATGACATATCCAAATTATTTTGAGTCTATAACCGTGCTTGCAAAGACGGAAATAGGTGTCCAAAACTTCGAAAAATCGGTGCGGCTGTTCTCAAGCTTTTCGAACAGAAAACCTGGCTTTAAAAAAAATTTTATATATTAGTATAGATGTGCCCGTTGTACTCAAAAAACGACAGCTAACGAAGTAGCTGTATAAATCCATCAAATAAGAAACCCTTCTACGCACAGTTTATAACTTGATCAATTTACTCTTTTTACCCTTTATAATAGCGGATATTTTAAGGCAAGGTGAAATAATTCAAGAAAAAATTTCAGCTTTTCAGGTGGACCACTTCTAATGTAAAAAGTCGGTTCGTAAGTGTCGAAATCCGGTATCCCCGGTTATACCTATTTATCTTTTATTGTATCTGAAATGAAATTAATACCAGTAGATGAAAAATTATTAAAGCACGTGGGTCGAATTGGTGTCGTTTAAATAGTACAGAGAGCGCAAATGGGTTAAACTCCCTACAACTTTTGTTCTTATGATTTTTCTTAAAAATTAAAAATGACCAAGTTATTCACGTGTGTCAAGTTAGCACTACACTTTTCGAAATTGGAAAAGTTAACTACGGCATTAATTGTAGTGTTTTTGTTGTAAATTTGTTGTGGAAAGAAAAAATTTGTAGCTCTCGTTTTTTAATAAAAAATGGTATGTAGTGCTAACTTGACACCATACACCTAGTCGATGGAATTGAGATATTGAAAATTTAACGGCATTAATTGTAGCTTTTAACTTTAAAATTTGTTGTGGAAAGAAAAAATTTGTAGCTTTCGTTTTTTAAGAAAAAATGGTATGTAGTGCTAACTTGACACCATACACCTAGTCGATAGAATTGAGATATTGAAAATGTTATAACGGCATTAATTGTAGCTTTTTTGTTGTGGAAAGAAAAAATGTGTAACATATTGGATATCTCAATTTCAATATCTCAATCCTGTCGTCAATGGTGCATGGTGTCAAGTTAGCACTACATACTAGATTTTGTTCGAAAAAGGGGCAACTCAATTTTTTCCAGAAAAACCAAAGCTACAAATTTTCTCTTTCCACAACAAATTTTAAAGTTAAAAGCTACAATTAATGCCGTTATAACATTTTCAATATCTCAATTCTATCGACTAGGTGTATGGTGTCAAGTTAGCACTACATACCATTTTTTCTTAAAAAACGAGAGCTAAAAATTTTTTCTTTCATCAACAAATTTTAAAGTTAAAAGCTACAATTATTGCCGTTATAACATTTTCAATATCTCAATTCTATCGACTAGGTGCATGGTGTCAAGTTAGCACTACATACCATTTTTTCTTAAAAAACGAAAGCTACAAATTTTTTCTTTCCACATCAAATTTTAAAGTTAAAAGCTACAATTAATGGCATAGTAACATATCG
>NW_023458556.1:87680710-87693685 GCF_013731165.1 Rhagoletis pomonella | reverse complement strand
ATGTATGCATGTATGTATTTTCGTATGTATACCACACAGAAAAGAAAAAAAAAATGTTTATAAGTATGTACACTTAATAAAACCATCAAATGGTTTACAAAAACGCCATTCTTTTATTAAAACAAAAATATAATATAAAAATTAAAATTTGCATGCACCGCTTTTTAAATGCTTTAGTTGAAGGGCTCACCAAGGGCTTCTTGGGGAGCAGCAAGGGAGAGCTTCTTTCTAATGACACACAATGTTAGAATACAATGAAGTATGAAATTAGGAAGGGAGTACTTACTGCTGAATATGGAGCGCTCCAATAGAACTAATGGAGCGCTTCTGGCCCCGTTGCACAGTGGTCCAATGTGAAAAGCTAGGGTAATTTAATTAAATTTTTTGTTTGTAATTTTTCAATAAAATTTTTATCAAATATGCAAGAATATTGTCTACTTAAGAGTAAATACAACTTTGTTTGAAAAAATTTGGCTACATATAAACATAACGGTATCCAAAAGTCATAGTAAGCATAAGTAAAAAATTAAATTTTACGAGCAACGAAAACTGAGTATTTTTAAGGCTCAATAACTTTTTTAAAGAAACTTTGTTTTAACTTCATTTCTTTCTCCGTCATTGTTTTAAGTAAGAAAATTCAGGAAATGTAAAAATTATTACCGAAGTGGACGCACATATTTTTTTGGAGCTGATAAAGTTTTAATCTTTTTGGTGAGTACCAAATTATTATTTTTTTGTTTTTGTAGAAGAAATCTTTCTTATATGGCGGAATATAGATCACTTACTATACTTTTTCTCTCAACTGAAATATATACTAATAGAATCCACAAAAAAATTCTGCGGCTAGCTGTGGCACCCGTACATTTATTTTCAATTTTCAAAATGGCTCCTAAAATTTCAAGACAGGAAATTTTTGATTTTTGGCTGCCGACCCCTAAAAATTAAAGACTTGATGGAATAATGGATTTTGTACCAGGGAATATCAGTTTAGGATCTAGTGATAGAATCAAATTTGTTAAATAGAAATCATACGTGCGAAGTTAATTCAGAATTCGGACCTAAAGTGGATAAAAGTTTTCCGAAAAAGAGAGAAAGATTGGCTCGAATTTGAAATAGACTTGTCACAATTTGTGTGTTCTAAGTTTGGTAAGCCGACATTTTCTGCTAGTAGGCCAGCTACAAGTTTTGAAGATTGTTGCCAAAAATTTGAAATGAAGAAAGCTAATGAGCTTTCGAAAGTTATCGAGCCAGATGTATTTCTTTTTGGCCACTGAACTAAAAATTAGATCTTCGGCTACGCTACTTAATGAGCTTTTAAGTGCTTCTCCAGAAAGAGGTACTGCTATTAAGAAGGTGATATTGGCTAAGAAGAGTCCTAAAGGAATTTCGCCTGAAGAAGCTCTCGCACTAATAACACCGGCACACAAAAAAATTAGTGTGATGTGCATTTTACCAGACCTACCTACGGTTATGTATCTCGACCCGCAGAATCCGAATTTGAATTCAGTTTGGCCAATATACCTCCAAGATTTCGAGAAAACTTCAAAAAACCGTTTTTATTGCCGATTTTCACTATTTTTACGGTTTTTTTTTTAGTTTTCTCGAAATCTAGGAGGTATATTGGCCAAACTGACTTCAAATTCGAATTCTGCGGGTCGAAATACATAACCATAGGTAGGTCCGGTCAAATGCACATCACACTAATTCTTTTTTGTGTGCCGGTGTATTCGACACAAATTTATCAAAGCATCAGTATCGTTTACTTACTGAGGGCCATTTTCTAATGTAAGCAGTGAAGTTGCCTTTACTAACAGGGCAGATAAATTGTTCCTCACTTTAAAGTGTTTTGGTTTTCTTATCTTACCGGTAAAAATAAATTTGTTATTCCGTAGTGAAACTTCACTACATTTCGAGAGTGAAACTTCACTACATTCGTCATATAAGGTGCAATCCCGTATTCCTCGGACTCGGACTAGTAAAACTGTCAAAAAATAAAAATTCGCTCAGAGCGAGAGAGTAACATTGAAAAGCACGGGATCGCTTTCTAGTAAAAAATGGTAACTTCTGTCAACTTCAACATAACCTCCAAATTTGGTTGTAAAATTTTGCTTATTTTGTATGTAAACACACTCAGCTCACACATGTAAATAACCAAAAATACTTTCAAATTCATTAGAATCCACTTAAACAAGTAATTAAATACTTTTCAACATGAATTAGCAGAGTGCACTTTTCTTTTGTTAACAATTTGGTTGCCAAACACACTACAGCTGATCGTTTGACACATTCACCAGAATTTACCAGCAAAAAATTCTCGGACTAAAACTGGTAACTTCTGACAGAGAGAGAACCGTATTTACTCTCTTTTTTGTCCTCTCAATAGTCAGAGAACCGAGTACGGGATCGATTTCCAGTAAAATCTGACTGATTCTGACTATTTCTGACTAGTCCGGACTCGTACGGGATCGAAACTATAATTTCAAAGGTTGACAATGCGACATAAGCAAAACTGTTAGCAAAAACCAAAACCTTGGTCGAAATATCTAATATATCTGACTCATGAACCAAAACCGAACCAAAATTTAAAGTTGGGTACACATTTTTAGAGGTTGCATCGGGTGAGCAACAATGTATCGATTCGAAATTAATTAATGCGCTATTGAGAAAACGAAAACTCGTATATCGAGACGATAAAGTGGCCGGTAATCTAAAGGTTAGATGAGGAAACGGCCCTAAAAGTTGTTAAGCTTGATCTGACTTTTTAGCAGTTTTTTTTTATTTTATACATATATTAGGTGGGTGATTTGGATCCGGCGTCAATACAGTATATACATAACGGACTTTCTATTTTTAATTCATCCCAAATAGTTAAAAAAGTTATAGGTATACAAGTATCTATAACCGTGCGCAAGTGCTTAAAAAATGTACCAGAAATTGACGAAAAATTTAACGATTTTTTAAGTATATGGTTGGTAGGTGTGGTTGCTATTCGATCTTGCCCATTTTATGAGCAGAAGTTGTTAGTCATTCAGACATAATTTGTGCAAAATTTCATCCCGATATCTATCTTTGTTCTTAATATAATAATTAAATTACCCTAATAGAGCAGATTGGACCACTGTGCGTTGGGAACAAACAGCACACACTTTTCTGTGAGCAGAGTTTGTTTTCCACTTATGCACACACATGTGTTTGAGCAGTGAGTGCAAGTTGAATGTGTTTCTGGCGTGTGTGTGAGCAGAGCATGTGTGTGCAAATACGAACCCTGAAAAAAAGAGAAACGTGTTTTTTATTTTGACGTTGATGTCTCTTTTTTCTCTTGACATGTTAAAATGCTGCTAAAAATGTGGTTTTTACATATAATTACTCTGGTACTATTGGGGAACATTCCCTTAATTACATACCTCTCCTGAACAGTTAAAAAGGGCCTAGTTCCCGAAAATATGCTCTCGAAAAGATACTACTAAAATGAAAACGTTGATACTGACCGATTTACGCATTGGCATGGGTTGGAAATTGTTACCAGGGGGTTTTTGGGGTTGCTTATTAAGAATCTGAAGTCAGTTATTCAAAATTCAAAATGGCGACTAATTTTTTAAAAATTGATTGAATTTGTTCGAAACCCGGCACCAGGGAGTTTTTGGGACCGCTGATTACGAGTTTGAAGTCAATTCTTTTTTTATTCAAAATGGCGGATCCAATATGGCTATTAAAATTAAAAAGAAATTACTATAAATAAAACGTTGATACTGAACTTTTTAATTATCAAAATGTTATAAATAATTGAAGTATTTTTTAATTTGATCGGCATATTGGATACGCCATTTCGAATTTTGAAAAACTGACTTCATATTCCTAATTAGCAACCCCAGAAACCCCCTAGTAACACGTTCCAACCCATTACAATGCGTAAATCGTTCAGTATCAACGTTTTAATTTTAGTAGTCTCTTTTCGAGAGCATATTTTCGGGAAGTAGGCCCATTCTAACTGTCCAAGACAGGTATTTAACAGGTAATTAAGGGAATGTTCCCCAATAATACCAGAGTAATTATGTATATGTAAAAACCACATTTTTAGCTGCATTTTAACATGTCATGAAAATAAAAAAAATTGAGAAGAGCGAAGAAGCGTTTTTATAAAAAACCGACCGGCGTTTTTTTTTCAAAATGAAATATACGTGTCTTTTTTATCACGAATAACAATATTTTGATGTAGCGTTCATGAATTTCCAAAAAAGAGTGTTTTTATGAACCACCCTAATGTATATGGGCAAATCTAAAAAACAGGTAACCTTTGTGTTATTTAGCTTCAGTTTCATTGTTGTAAACTATATCAAGCTGGTTGCTTTGGGATATAATTCATTGACGTATACTTGAAGCCTCAAAAAAAATTTTGATCAATTTGCTGCATAACTTTTGAATTATAGGTGTTTAATGAAAACAAATGAATTGTTTATGTAATTTTTTAGAGGGGCACAATAAGTTATGTCATACCTTTTGAAGCCCACCATATTCTGATTTGAAATTTAATGGGCACTTAGTACTTATGTGTACATTTCATATGTAGTAGGTAACTAAAGTGTGCTTTAAAAATAACTAAATGGCAAGTAACTCGCAATTTTCAAAATTTTCGGTTTATCGCGCATAGTTTTTGAAGCATTTCGTTTTAAAAACCTTTTAAGTATTTATTGTATTCTATTAACAATTACGAATAAGTTGATACCTTAGCATGAGGTGTGCTTTCAGAATAAACCAACTTTTAAAGATAAAATATTCTGCGATCTTGAGCGTAATTTTTTTCCAAAAAACATCATAATTGAAGGCACATTAACAAAATACGTTGAAACGGTCTAAATCTTTTTATAACTTCTAGTCCTTATAAGATTACATATGCCTGTAAAATGCTTAAAAAAATTGTCTCTAGAAGTGTAAAAACCCTGATTTATTACTTTATAATGATAATGATGCTCCTTTTTGTAGTCAGAATATTTCGAGCGTGGTATCAAAAAAACTTTTTTCGACGAAGGTTCTGATAGTTGCTCTTACTTAACTGGAACCTTCTAAATTCAATGGCGTCCCCAGTTTTGCCCGATTGGCTCCACTTTTCGAGATAGCTGTACTTTAAACTTTGCTTAAGTTTTTACTATTTCATAAAAAACTCCCTCGGTTTTGAAGATATTTTACTAAAATTTTGCACACGATTGTATTTTAACCTTCACTATCTCTTAAAATCATCTAAATCGGTTCATTATAACATCTAGCTCCCATACAACTAATTGTTCAGAGACGTTGTTTAGCGTTATAACTCCTCCATTAAGCAAGTAAAAATTTAGTATAGGTTCACTTTAATATATAGCACGCATACAATTTATTATTCAGATATGAAGTTAGAGTTAGAGCGCAAAAACACATCTCTGAGTAATCAGTTGTATTGGAGCGATATGTTAAAGTAAACCTATTTTGATAATTTTAAGGAATAATTAAGGTAATATTAAAAAACCGTAATGTACAAAATTTTAATAAAATAACTTCAAAACTGAAGGAGTTATTTATGAAATAGTTATAATTTAATCAAATTTTCAAGTACCGTTATCTCGAAAACCCGAGCCAATCTGGTAAAACGGGGGATGCCATTGACTTTAGAACGTCTCAATTAAATCAGTTGAACTTTCAAAATCTTTGCTCAAAATTTACAACTTGAACAGCGTAATTTGAACCCTGCTCATTCTTTTGTTTTATATTTCATGTTTATTCCTCGTCTAACTTTTGAAGCACTTGATGAAAATGAATTACATGTATATTAATCGATGTATTAAGAGATTACGAATGAAATGATATATAAAACATAAGTGTGCTCACAAATTTAAAAATAATTTTTTTTTTAAGTGTACCTATTTTTTAGATTCTCCTATTTATGTTCTTTGTTAACTATGTTAGATGTATGTATGACCGCATATTACTAATTGAGATTTCAAGCCTAATTGTTTGAATTTTTATGCTTTGTTTCGAATAAACATACTCCCTGATGACGGCGGAAAAGACGCCGAAACGCGTAGGAGGAAAAAAGAAAACTTTGTTTTGCTTTTTATTTAACCGGCCGTAAAAATCCAAAAATCAGCTTATGTAATTAAATAACATTTCTTATTGAAATATTTTTCAATAGGTGGATTTCCTCGTTTAGACATTTCAGTTTTCAAGCTATTTTAGACCTGTTTCATTTGATACCAAACTTGTTTAATTTGTTTATTACACCGTGCGACAGTCAATTTTACACACGAAAAATTAAGAAATTCACAAAACAGGGGGCCAAATATAGTAAAACTGCGTTTTTAGTTTTTCTCTCTGACGCACAGTGTAAGATTTTACCCATCTAGTTTTTTTTAATTCTGTAATTCGAAAACTATTCAAGATAGATTAATGAAATTTTGCACAAGCTATAAGATAGGCGAAGCTTTTTACAAAAAATTTATTATTTAGAGTTACTGTCACGCCATCCTATTATATAACTGCAATTTTGAAAAGGCAAAAACTGAAATATTTAACTAACTACAAAAGCTAAAATGCCCAAAATTGATATTTAGAATTTCCCTATAACTGAAATGGACTTAAAAATAAATAAATATATATATATATTTTTTTAATTATGGGCGTGAAAAATATCGATAAAAAAAGTCCAGTTGGGTCAACAAAATTCCGTTATAAGTTCAATATTTCTTGCTCTATTTACAAAAATGGGATACCATTGGAAAGGTACAAAAATACAAGAATTTGTCTCGGTCGAGATAAAATGCAAATGAGTTACTCGAAGAAAATGAAATTCCTAGTAGGCCTGAAAAAAGAAAATTTCATGAAAACCTGCACTTTCCAGCAGCTAAAATTGTGTTGTTTAAAGTCTAAGAGGAGTGGCAAATAAACTGAGATAAAAACATTATCGAATAGTGGCGGATAGCGAGTTTGCGGGTCTAATGAAATTAATAAATTGCTTAAAATAAATTTAAGTTAACATCGTTTTACTTTAACATTAAATACTCAGTCTTAATTTACTAAAATCCCAAACATGTATATTCATTAAAAAGAACAAATCTAAAATTTATTTTAGCACTTGTTGCATAAATCACATAACACCGACAAATTAAGCATTGAGTTTCAGTTTCAAATATACAAGTTTAAATATTATTGCGCTTGGTAATTTTCCAAATCAAACCCCGTCCCGCCCTACACTTTCATTTAAATTTTTTAGTTGTTATTGCTTCGTCTTTATCAGGCATTTCTAAAAACATGTTTGACGTTGTTTTGAAATTTGGCGACATAAAATAATGTAATTAATATTTTCTAGAGTATGAAAATAATACACTGTGTGACGTCAGGATTTTTTTTTAAAGGACTTTGAAATTTCTAGAATATGATTGAATAAAAGAATTATTCAAAAGACGTGGTGCATTGTAGAATAACAATATGGGTATCAATTAAAAGGAAAAATTCTGTAAAATAGAAAAAAAAATTGTTTTAAGGTGAACCAGGACGAACAAGTATTGAAAATGATATTCAAGGATAAAGTTTTAAAAGGACATTTTCCACATTTATTCGTCCCGGCGTAACAAAAAAATAAAATTTTTTAAATTCTACAGAATTTTTCCTTTTAACTGATACCCATATTGTTACTCTACAATGCACCAAATCTTTTAAATAATTTTTTTATTCAATCATATACTGGAAATTTCAGTCCTTTAAAAAAAAATCCTGACGTCACACAGTGTATTATTTTCATACTCTAGAAAATATTAATTACATTATTTTATGTCGCCAAATTTCAAAACAACGTCAAACACTTAACTTTTTTCCTGCTGATATGTTTGATGATATTTCTTAAATAAAAACCCTCTTTTTCTGAAATAGATCATAAATTATCTCAAAATTCATAAATTAAATGGATAAATTGGAAATATTTATTAAAAAACTATTGGAGTTCTACTGCGAATATCTTCTAAATGGTTAGAGCGTTCAATTTCCTATAGAGATAATTGAAACTCATTTGACAATAATTATTTTTTAGTTAGTTACAAAATTCAAAACAAAAAGTTATTTGTCTTAAAATACTTAAATCTTTGACCTTGCATATCTTTTAAATGGTTAGATTAATGAAAAGAGTATAAGAGACCATTTTTGTAGAGCGTTCAACTTCCTATAAATATTGACGATGCAACTGGTTTAACGATCTATTGGTGATAAGATATGACCATTTTTATATGAGACTAAATTGAAAATGGAAAACTATGATGAGCATAATCTTCCCGTTAATATTAAGAGCTCAGATTTGGTAAGTACTTTCTAGAGGTACCTAGGAACTAGTTTTCATGTGTCGGATCCACCCTAATATACAGGTTTTTAATTAGACAATTTTTTAATGCATTTTACTATAATAGGTGCTTAAAAAATTTACAAAATCTCTTCCCGTATATAAAATGTAATTAATAATGCTGACTATGTCGCATGTGTCGCATGTGTTGCTTGTGTTGACAAGCATAGATTTGATGCACGATTTGATTTCAATTATTCGACAGTGTCTTCATATGTTATTGTGAAACATGTATGAGCGACATAATATGAACTGGCACTTGCATGATGTGACACATGTCGCTATGTTTTATAGTTCAACATTTGCAGGCCTTTAGTATTTATATACGTTTGTAAATGTATTATATGAGGCCTTCAGCGCCAGAGTAGCTTAACTGACATTACAAAAAAAGTTTAGGTGCACCTTAAAATGCATTACCAAAACCGAAACGTCAATAGCCCGAGGCACGTAGCATGACGTAGGTGCAATGAAATTATTAGTAAGTCAAACTATCGAATGTGAAAATGGGTACTTTTCAGGAGAGCAAAGAGACTGTTATAAAAAATGTTGTTGTCATTAGGAAAAAGTGTAGGATTTGACACTTTGTAAAGCCAGTATCCTCTGCTTCTAAGAAGATTCGAAGTTTGACGATTTGCCAATTTGCGTATCACTCTAAATGCATGCGCAAGGCATCGTAATTGAAAAAGCATTTTCGCACATGATAGCGACGATATTACTAATTTTTTTTTTTTTTGGTGAGAGGCTCCTCTGGCCTTCATGGCCTCATATGTAAAATGAATTCGTTTAGTTTTCTTTTAATAAAACTATTTATTGTACCCATATCTTATTTATGGCAAATATGTAAACGACGTTTGTTTTTACAGTTCATTGTATAATAAAACGTTGTTTTTTACTTGGTAACTTTTTTTGTAAATTCTGATCAGAAAATTTTTTGTCGTGTGGCAACCGTGTTCTCTTCCATATAAAAAAATTGTCGAGCACACTTTGTATGGGAAAAAATGCGAGACACCGTCACAAAAAAAAAAATCTTAAAAATCAACGGTATTTTGTAGCCAAATGAAACTTGCACATTATTATACTAAAATGGGCTAAAAAACTGCATACCAAAAATTCTGAATAAAAAGTTTGAAAATTTGGTGAAAATTTCTCGAATTTTTATAATATTTTTTTCAAAGTTTGAGTAGCGGATTTATATGATTTTTGTTGAATAACTACCTGGGCTTTTATAATAAATATTAAACATAAAATAAACCAAAGAAATGTAGCCAAAACTCTTCAAAGTAAGGCGAGTCTAAGGCGCCACTGTACATATGATGAACTGTGAACATTGAAGACGTCAGACCATATCTCAAAGCTATGAAATGACCATAATTGCTATAAAAAAATGTGTTTATCTTATTTATGAATGACGCACAGTGGTCGGAGAAGCCATGTTTTACGCGAAAAATTAGAAGGGCTGTTACGATTGTAATAAAACTGCGGGATCGTAGTATTGTTGTTATGCGAAATTTGGATATGCCATACAATTTATAGTTTGACGGTTGAGAGCTGTCAAATCAACTGCCAATTTCTCTAAAAATAAGAAAATCTTTTTTTAAAATGCCACTGATTACGTTTTTTGAAATGCTGATCACGAATTGTGTCAAATTAAAACCCTGACAGTTGACAGCTGTCAAATGAACTATGAATTTTTCTAAAAATAAGACAATCTTGTTCAAATTGCCACTGAATAGGTTTTTAGACATGCTAATCAAGAATTGCGTGTCAAATTAAAACCTTAAAAGTTCATGACTGTCGAAGGGGCTGTCAATTTCTCTATAAATAAGGAAAATTTCCCGCGAATTAAACGTACTATGTTTTAAGGCTCACTGATCTCGAGTTACGTATCACATTCAAACTTTTTCGGTTGACAACTGTCAAATCAACTATCATTTTCAATTGAGTAATACAAAATATTTGTTTAGCAAAAATGTATTGATTATATACGAGGAAACATATATAAAATGAACTTATGATCAAATTGTGAAATAACAGTAATTGTATTTATAAATTAGGGATAGTTGGGGCCGTCTGCTATATGTTCAGCCCAAACAATTTGATCTAGGCCCCAACAGTTTTTTTTTTAAGATTTTTTTATTTTATACGAAATTTGTCATTTCCAAAACGTCAGTTTTCTCATTTTTAAATAAAGTTCTTCAGGTATGAATTTATGGAAATTTCGGACGCCATATTGGATCTTGCATTTGGAATTTTCAAAAACTTGTTTGGAATATGTAATGAGCGAACTTAAGAACCTCTAGATACCAAATTTCATGAAAATTCAGTATTTTTTTTAATTCTTGGACGCCATATTGGATTTTTAAAAATTTACTTCAGCTTTGTTGAGACACATCTTATAAATGATATGATGCTAAATATAGAATAAATTGCATAATTTTTTAATATTTTAATACATTTTATGTTATAGTGAAATAAAAATGGCCGCTACTCTTTTTGTGTGGCTTTTCTTTTCGTAGATCCTTAAAGTTACCATTGCATTAGTTTTTGGTAAAGGAATGAAAATCCTACTCGGCCCTACAAATTAGTTATACCTTTTTGAAGAAAATATTTCTCGAAAAATAAGCCGTGTTATTAAGGTGTTGATAATTTAGAAATTTTAGATTTATTATGTAATATTTCATATGAAATCATTATTTTCCATGTTTAAGAAGTAAGACCAAACCAGTAATTACTGTTATAATTGAAAGTTTCCATAAAAAAATGTTTAAGAAAGTTATCAACTCATAACTGTGAACATTGAAGACGTCAGACCATATCTCACAGCTATCAAATGACCATAACTGCTATAAAAAAATATGTTTATCTTATTTATGAACGAAGCACAGTGGTCGGAGAAGCCATGTTTTACGCGAAAAATCAGAAGGGCTGTTACGATTATAATAAAATATCGGGATCGTAGTATTGTTGTTATGCGAAATCCGAATATGCCGTAAAAGTTATAGTTTGACGGTTGAGAGGTGTCAAATCAACTGCCAGTTTCTCTAAAATTAAGAAAATCTTTTTTAAAATACCACTGATTACGTTTTTTGACATGCTGATCACGAATTTAGTGTCAAATCTGTGCCGTGTTATTTAGGTGTTGATAATTTAGCAACCAAGATTTATTATGTAATATTACATATTAAATCATTATTTTCCATGTTTAAGAAGTAAGACCAAACCAGCAATTACTGTTATAATTGAAAGTTTTCATAAAAAAAATTGATAAGAAAGTTATCAACTCATAACTGTTAGAATGTGCCACGATAGAGTCCATTGAATTAAACGGTTTCAACGGCTTTCTCAGCAGATATTATTGAAAGTACTAATCACTTTTGAGTTCGTTGGACATATCTGAATAAGAATAGCTTTGTTCCGGTTAACTTATCACAGTTTTAACATATGCCTTTTTCGCGTAAAACATGGTTTCTCCGACTACTGTGCGATGAAATAGATGCTTATTAATTGTTATGTGAATAATTGTTTGGCGCCATTAAAATAGTTGAGGAGCTTTTATCATTGAGGGGAGTCTTCTTGCCAAAATGTATCTATAACTTAGAGATTTTCTATAAAATGCACATTTGTACTCTTGTTGCCAATATACAGGTCTTCTCAGGTATATTTGGCCACTGTGGCGTAGTGGTTAGCAGTGCGCGCTACCATTCCGCAGAGCCAGGGTTCAATTCGGTTCAACCCAACATCAAAAAAATAAAAAATAAGTTTTTTTTTCTAATAGCGGTCACCCCTCTGCAGGCAATGGCAAACCTCCGAGTGTATTTCTGCCATGAAAAACAGCTTCTCATAAAAAAAAATACAATCGCCGTTCGGAGTCGGTGTAAAACTGCAGCTCCCTCTCTCCACTTTGTGTGACAACATCAAGGCGCACGAATATATTTTGTATGGGAAAAAATCAACGCGATTCTTTAGCAACTTAAAACTTGCACATTATTTTTATTTAATGGGCTATTAAACTCCACTCAAAAAATATTCTAAAAATTTGAATAAAGTTGAAAATTGAAACTTTGCAGATTTTTTATAATTTTTGCACAGAGTTTGAAATGTGGATTGATATGGTGTTGTAATATAATGAGCTAGAATTTTATGGGAAAATAATAAAAATTAATAAACAATATAAAAAATAAAACAAAAAAAAAACTTTTTAATATACAACGCTTTTATAAATGGACTAAAAATTAGAAAATAATAGTTTTCAGTCTCACAGAATTTGTTTTGATAACTTTTGATTTTGAAATTTTAGCAAAAGTCATTATAAACCATTTGTAAGATTGAAAACGAAAAACGTGGAGCCATGCAATACAAAGCATTAGATTTAATTGAGAATATTCAAACTACATAACATTAGACCTAAAATTTCTACAGAGAAAGTACAAATTTCAGATCGATTTTAAGCGGTATTCATACATATCGTCGTTTAAAGTACAAAGGTAATGCAAAAACGCATATGGGCAAATCTAAAAAATAGGTACACTTCCAAAATAAAAATTTTAATTTTTAAATTTGTGAGCACACCATGGTTTTATATATCTTTTTATTCGTAATCTTTTAATAAATCGATTAAT
>NW_023458556.1:87675041-87680700 GCF_013731165.1 Rhagoletis pomonella | reverse complement strand
CGTTCAACATTTGCGTTCAACTCAACGCAGGGTTGCTAAAAAAAAAAGTTGAATGGCTAAATGTTGGCTGGCAACCAACTTTGTTGAAAGCAATTAGTTGAAAGGCCATTCAACCAAAAGTTGGATGCAAAGATGAACAATGCAAACACATTTTTATGGCGAATATTTTGATGTTTTTTTCATATTTTGATATTTTTAGCCATTTAACTTTTTTTCGTGCAACCCTGCGCTGAGTTGAACGCAAAGTTGAACAATGCAAACACACTTTTAGGGCCAGTTTTTCAGTGCCAGTTTAAACTTAGGTTAAGTAAACTGAGTTTAAATTGAACAGCTGGCTGACATTTGATTGGCTGATCTTAGTTTAAACCAGCCTGATCGGGCGTTTAAACTTAGTTTAAACCACGGCCGTGCACTGAAAAACTGGCTCTTATAGTATAAATGGTGGTCTGGACATACAACATTACAAGTTGAGAAAGGCGTTGTAAAGGAGCCAAAGTTTATGAAAATGTTGATGACTTAATCAGCAGAACACATTTAAACTCCTGAAGCAATAAACAGGCATTGGTAATTATCTTTTTATTAGTGTTTTTTGCATAAAAAACTGGAAATATTTAGCCGCAAGGCTGGGTTCCTGGAGGATAAAGGTTAACGAGAGCAAGTGTGTTCAGACAAAATTTACTTTGAAGAAAGAAACTTTTCTACCACTAAAAATAAACAGCAAGGCTATACGACAAAACGGTAGTGTCAAGTACCTTGGGATGACACTAGATATGAGACTTACGTGGAAAAAGCATGTAGAAAAAAAAATTTCTCAAGCCAAACTCAAACAAGCAAGCCTTCAATGGGTTATAGGACACAAATCTAAATTAAGGCTAGATAACAAGATGTTGCTTTTTAATGATGATTAAACCATGTTGGGCATATCGAATCGGACTTTGGAGCACAGCGTGCATTTTGAACAGACTACAAAGACAGCTGTCAAAAATTCTGCGCGCCATAAGCGGAGCACCGTACATAAAAAATACGAATGTCCACAAAGATCTTAATGTAAATACGGTGCATGAGGACATAAGACAGCTAAGCACCAGTTACTCAGCACGGTTAGTGAACCCTCCAAATCGACTAGCGAGAGATCTTCTGAAATGCTCCTTCTTAAAGATATGTAAGAAAACTAAAAAGAGAGGATTTTTCCGATATTATCAAATGACGAGCAATATAATAAATTTGGATATCCGCAATAGTTATCAATTTCGGCTCTGGAACTCGTCCCTTCAGACCGACTATACAACATTAGTGTCAGTGCGGCTCAGAAACTTGTCCTTTCCGACCGAACATAGCCTGCTGGATTGTAATTACTTAAATAGAGAATAGAATGCGCGGCGTGGAAACTAGTCCTTTCCCCCGCCTGCCCAGCACGATATCCAGCGATCCAGCTGCTCGGAATCTTGTCCATTCCGACAGCCGCAACAGCCGAAATGATCTCCGAAATAGCAGTTGTAACTTCTGCCGCTTATATTTTTTTTTTCATTTTTCTTAAAATAAATCGTGGCATAAAGCTCAATAGCACTGTTAAAGCAAATTTTATTACGCCACAATAATAATAACCAGGGACCGTAACAGTTGTGCAGCAAACGTTTTTTTTTTTTTAATTACGAAGCTTCAATTTTTACTGTTATCTGATGATTTTTATTTTCCATTCAAAAATTAAAAGTTACTTCGTGCGTTTTATTTTTCAATCACAAAATAAAACTCAAGGGCTGAAGTTTTATTTGTTTCATGAAATACAGGTTCTTGGAGTATTTTGCTTTCTTCTTACATAATAGGCCAAAGTAAAGTAGAAAAGCTGAATATTTTCAAGTTGTAACTGTGGCCTTCTAAAATAGGAGATTTTGATGACTCGACTTTCTTCACTATATACGTATGTACATTAGACGAAAAAATAAGTTCGCCGTACACCCCTGAGTCTAAAGTAGATATTCTAGGGGTCGCCTTTTTCGGCATTTACAGTCGGAACTTAAATTATGATATATCGATGCTCTTATCTCGTGGAGAAATTCTATTTGATGAAGGTCATTGACCTCAAATACCCCGTTCAAGTACTTGCCCACCCTAATGCCAGTAAATTAAAGCTCGCCAAAAATCATGAAACTTTTGCTAAAGTATTTCGATTCGAAGGCAATTTCGATTTTTATTTTTTTTTTTTGCGGAACGTATGGTGAAGTTACATTACGTGGAAAATACTCTAACGCTAAGCGGTATAAGAAAAGTTGTTATAAAAATCGGCTTGAGAAATTACATAGATACATATTTATATATATTGTGGCGTGCACTTTGATGTTGTTACAGAAAAGGGGGAGCTACAGTTTTACGCCGACTCAGGACGGCGATTGTATTTTTATGAGTAGCTGTTTTTCATGGCAGAACTACTCTCGGAGTTTTGCCATTGCCTGCCGAGGGGAGACCGCTGTTAAGAAAAAACCTTTTATCTATATTTTTTTTGCGATGTTGTTTTGACCAGGGCTTGGACGTATATATTATTTATTTTTGAGTATTAAATGTGAGGCAGCGAAGTCTTTCTGTAAAAGATGTCCCCTGCTACAACAAAAAAGAATTCATCTTTAAGTTTGACATAATTTTCAATGCAATATCAGTCCAAATATGTAACCAAAATACGTATGTTTTTCTTAAAAACATACCTAATTAACTACATATATTAAATGATATATTTACTAGAAAGAGCATAAAAACACCTTTCATTTGATATATAAATTTATATAGTTAGGTTTAAGGACAACTGCCAACATATAAAATGAAAATTTTGAATAAAAAAAAATAACGCGATATTTTCTTCCAAATGCTCGCCGCAGAGCTTTTTTTCTTTTAACATATAATACCGAAGATTTTTTTATTATAAATCATATACTTAATTAAAGGTGTTTTTGTGCTCTTTCTTATCTTGTGCATATCTTTTAATATATATATTTTTTTAAGAAAAAAAAACGTTTATTAAATAAAAAATTGCCATAATTTATGTATACATACATGTATAGACACATATGAAATCAAAGGACTTTTAATTACCTTTCCAACCCTATCCATACTTTGAATATTGGTTTAAACTTTTCAAAGTATAAGCTTTTGAAAATATTGAAAATTCACCGATTACCCTTCCTAGCACCGCTCGAGCGCGCTCCTCTGAATTTGCACCAAAATGGAATGTTCTCCATTAA
Organism: Rhagoletis pomonella; assembly: GCF_013731165.1. Classification (NCBI taxonomy): domain Eukaryota; kingdom Metazoa; phylum Arthropoda; class Insecta; order Diptera; family Tephritidae; genus Rhagoletis; species Rhagoletis pomonella. Next base: position 87,677,470 of record NW_023458556.1, on the reverse strand, counting down.
AATCAGAGAAAAGCAGAGCTGTTAACATACATATACATATGCATAATGATTAGTAGATGCCTTTTATATTTTTTTTTTTGTAATGAGACATGGATAAGTAAAATTTTTCTACCTACATACTAGGGATGTTGCGAATGTGGAATTTTAAACATCCGCGGATGCGAATGCGGATGCGGATGTTTAAAATCTAACTTCCGCGGATGCGGATGGGAATGCGGATGTCATGTATTTTTAAGAAGTAATTTAGGTGGGTAAAGTAGGTGACATAAAATATGGAAAGATTAGTAATTTTTAATAATGTCTTTTTTAGTACTTGAGTTTAGAAATTGGAACATTGTATTTAATAAAAACTTTTTAAAGGGTATAAATCAAACTTGCGCCACTATATAACTACTCGCTCGAGGCGACAAACTTGAAAATCTTGAAACGTGACAAAATTGTTAAATCTTTTCGATTGACGATGCACCAGGTGAGAAGACTTTCAGTTATATTTATTTATTATTATTGCGGTGCAATAATTCCTTTCTCAGAATTTATATATCGGGGCTGCAAATGTCGGATGTATCCTCCTGACTTTCATCTTCACAATCTAGCATCATCGCACGATCGTTGTTTAAACACCGTTCTTTTCCAAAGAATTCTTCATTCTCATTCTTTTGGTTGTTTCGGAGTTTGGAGAACCTGTAACGTCATCAGCGTTTTTCGATTTTAGTTTATGTAATTCATTTTTAATGATTTCTTCTGTGAATGGCTAGATATACGTTTTAACAGTGCACTTGCACAATATTCCAGGCACCAGACATAACAGTTATTTTTTTGCGAGTTAAACTTGGCCTAATATTTTTTATTCCGAAATAAATGTCCCTTCCGGATAATAAGCAAACCGCTTATCCAAATTAAACAAATTTGGTATCATATGAAAGAGGACTGAAATAGCTATTAAACAGAAATAACAAACGAAGGTTACCACCTCTATTTATATTTTTTTTTTTTATAATTTAATACTAAAGAGATTCATATACATACCTGACTCAAGGTTTGTTCTATGATAATTAATTAACATTTTTTATTGAAATATTATTCAATATGTGTCTTTTTGACAGTGGCAGTTTTAAAGCTATTTAAGTCCTCTTTCATTTGATACCAAACTTGTTTAATTTGGATAAGCGGTTTGTTTATTATCCGGAAAATACTTTTATTTCGGAATAAAAAATATTTGGCCAAGTTTAACTGGTAAAAAGATAACTGTAATTTTCGGTCCCCTCAATATTCGCATTCGCAAAAGATCCGCATTGATTTTTGCGAATGCGAAAGCGAATGCGAATGTTAAAATGAATGCGGAAGCTCCGCGATTGCGAATGCGAATGCGAATATGCGCAACAACCCTGCTACATACATACATACATATCGTCGTTTAAAGTGCAAAACCCTACCCTTTAGTAAACCAAAACTGTAAACCAAAACTATTGGGTACAAGTTTGAATGCAACAGCAACCATCTTGAATTCCTATATAAAAATTTACGATTATCGTTAATTTCTTCATGATCAGATTTAAACCAAATTAATATAGGACCACCTGTGAGGTAACACCTTTACTTAAAAAAAAAAGGAATTATAGAAATCGGTAACATACATAAAAAAAAGATATTCCGACGAATTGATAACCTGCTCCTTTTTGTGAAGTCGGTTAACCCTAAAAGCTATCTACGTCAAAAAGGCGCACACGGAATCGGGATTTTTTTAATTTGAACACAAAAGTGCCGTGATACTTCGTTGTTTTAAATAAATGTGGTTGTAGGTTTTATTAATAAAACTTTGTTTTATTATTAGTTTATATTAAAACTTCAATATTCTTTAAAAAAAAAATTGGGCAGAACTTAGTACATTTTAGCTCACAGGTTGTCTTTTAAGCCACCTACGTCTCTAAGACGTATGTTTGGGCTTTACGTAACTTTAAAGTAGATCGGAATTCTAGAGTTAAAAAAAACAACAGCTTGTTTCAGTTTTTTTCCACTTGCCGATTTTTACATAAACCTTTTTTAGTATTTCGCCAATTTCTTACACACGTATGCATTAAATGTACATACATATACAGGGTGTCCCAGAAGTAACGTGCCAAACTTTAGGGGAAGGTAGGTGGGTGGGTGAGCTCACTGATAAACAAAAAATTTTCAGGTAAAAGTGTCACCGTTTTTGAAATATTTAAATTTTTTCGAATTTTAAAAAAATCGTGCCTTTTCATGTGTTTTCTTTAACTGCAACTACAAACCGGGCAATACTTAGTAAATTTTTTATGTAAAATACTTCCAGATAGTTGCCTCTCCATACTCAAATGCAATGTAGTTAAAATATATTAAGGAACCATCATAAAATTAGGACTGTTTCTGGATTTTTAACTTTTTGATATTTTCTTCCCCAACTTTGACTA
>NW_023458556.1:87637641-87665041 GCF_013731165.1 Rhagoletis pomonella | reverse complement strand
TAGTGCTAACTTGACACACGTAAGTTATTCAATGAAAACCATTTTTTCGAAAACAAAAACAAAATTCGGACATGCGAAATCGCTGGTCGCCACTTGCCATTTACACGGAGACTGTTCCCCCCTAGGGCATAAGATCCAGCAAATTTCGATAATTCAATTTTTGCGAGGTCAAAAGTGTATAATGGCTGGACAAGGACGACTTTCAAACGCTGCAGCATGTCCACCACTGTTTGGAAAATGCAGCACTGGTTTTTCTTACACAGAATTTGATCAGATGAGCATTGGTTTTTTGAGGACCTCGATGATACTCGGATCCTAGAGGCGGGGCGTCGCTTATCTCGCTGCAGCAACTGATCGGCTAAACAGGGGGCCTTGCAGCACTACCTATTCGTATTGCCCAATCCCTCCCTGTCTCGAGGAACAATCAGAATACGGGACTCCTGACATACTCGACTCCCCAAAAAACAATTTTTTTAACTGTTTTTTTTTTTACCCTGACTGGCCTTAGGCGAGGCATCAGACCCATTTCGTGTTCCCTCATGCATGAAGTCACCAAATATATCTATGGCCTCTGGGACCCCTATTCTACTCGGTTTAGTTTGATGGGCTCTCCTACCATGAAGCAGGCAAACAAAATGTAAGAATTTGGGATTTCCAAATTATTGATTATTGTTTACCCGTGTGAACCCTAACTCTCAATCTACGGGTTTTTCGTTTAGCATTGCATGCAACAAGTGTCTAGTTCATTACTAGCTGAATAATATCTGAAGTACAAGGTGATCGTGTAAAAACGTTGCAAAGGACGCGGAAGATGTAAGTACATTTAAAAAATCACTTTTTTTAATACACAGTTAAATATAACAAATAAAAAACAACCTTCTAGTCCATTCAGTTTTAAATTTTGCCACAATAATTTTTGTGTGACCGACAACGAAATTTTCATATTTATTTATTTATTTGAAGAAACGGGTTGTGTCTGTAAGACTCTCATACATCACCGAAAAAATGCATTCATTTTATTTGACACATCTGATGCACATACATTTCACTCATTTACTTCAACAGTGTCATAATTCAAAAAAATAAAAATTTGGAAATGGCCGTGTAAAAATTTCGTGGCTGTGCCGATTACCAGTAGCTCACTGGAACAAAATATGTATTAATTTTTACTATGGGAGTATATATAAATTCAAAACTTTAAAGCCTTTTTTCTCGAGTTTTTGGTTTTTTGAGTTATGACAGTATTAAAGTAAATAAGCGATATGTACATATGCATACATGTTTTTATCTGAAGTCTGAAACAAATAAATATAAGAATGATTTTTATTTATTAAGTAGTTACGGAAAAATCTAATTATTCGTTATTTTCAATAAATTATTAAAAAAAAACATAGTAAAACATTAATATTTACATGAAATTTTTTCTAACTCTTTTGCTTCCATTTATCAAAAGGCCAATATTTTGCTCTGCGACAATAGCAGACATTCGAATACTCACTGTGTTTCATCAGATATTCCCACCAGGGATGAAAAATGGAAATTTCAGATTGTACCTAATATCATAAAATAAAGGTACCTAAATGAGACAGATTGTACCTAAAAAAATTTACATCATTCATTTGTAGTTTTTTTATAAATTTTATTTAAAACATGAATACAAAGATGGATGTACTTTAAACATGATTAGGTTTTTTTTTTAACTGAGCCTATATCTATAGACTATAGTCTAATGGGAATCGAAGAAGCGTTGTTTTTGTTTAATTTTGAGTAGTTTTGTTTTAGTTTGAGTATACTTCTTTATCCAGCTTTTTATAAAACAACAGGAAAAGTCTGCTAGAAAATAATCAAATTGGCGTAAGTAACTTCGAAAGCATTTTAAATATATTTCCAGAAATCAAAAAGCGAATATGGGTCAAATAGCTATAGTTCTCATCTAAAGAAAATATGAAATTTAAAGACATCCCAGACACTGGACTGTATGTAGGGATGCAAAACATGCATCGATGGTTTTCATTATGTCATATTTTGACAACAAAATTTTTTGACATATTTTGACACAACTTTCTTTCCTTTATCCCTACTTTTACCGATGATATTATGGGCCAAAAACTTACAAATAGCCACTTTAACAGCGCATGTACACGCCTGAATGCCTGTTATGATCTAAATCAATCAAAAGCCATTTTTTAGTCTCATTTGACAATTTGTTTTCACTTATTTGACCGCAAGTGCCATTGAATTTGACTTAGTGAAAGTAAGCGTTAAAATTAATAGAAAAAAATTACGAATTTGAGGATAGCTAAGTAAAGTGTTAATTTTTCGTAGTAGCTGCTCTAAATGCAATGTAAGATGTTTAAGATAATACATAATATGACTTTTAAATTCTTCCTTTTGACCACTTTTCTTTAGAATTGTTTATTCTTCAAGATGAAAGCGAAGCTTCTCCCGTGCCTACAAGTAAATATATTAGCACGGTAAAGGAAAAAGGAAAAAAACTAAAAATGCATCTGATCACAAGATGATTGTACCTAAAATCTAGTGGCTGTACCTAATGTACCTTTAAGTCATCAAACGTCGGAAAAAGGTAAAATTGTACCTACTTTTCCATCCCTGGTACTCACTATCAGTGTTGCCGTTTTGTTCCATATACTTCAAAAGTTATACGTGTTTGTGTTCGCTCATTTCGCGAGATACTTAAATTTTTCGCGTAGTACAAATTTTGATACATGTTAAAGAGAAAATATTTATGTATGTATGCAATGGCAGCTTTTAAATTTTGATCGAAAATATTGAAACGTTTTGGGGTCAAATAAGCTTAAAGAAAAATGCTTTAAATTAACTATGCATAAAGAGCTGACTTCATTCATTTCTAATTTACTTTACTTGCCTCATAAATATCTCTGCAGCTGCAGAGCGATTTAAAATTGGTCCAATATGAAAAGAGAAATAGAATTTCATTACAAACTGTTAAGAATATGATGGGGCGTATTTATAGTAAAAATAAAGTCGACACTGAAGGCAGTCTCAGGTTTTTGACAGAATTTCCAACGCGTTTAACGTGGAACGATCACATAATTTGATAATTAACGTAAATGACCGACAGCTAATAGTTTTAAGTATGTACATATATTTGCATTCAAGTTATCTAAAATAATATTTTTGTTCGTCTATATACAAGATCAAAAACAATAATCTCTTTCTCGATAGATTGTCACAATATGTAAAATATCTTTCTTCATATACAAACATACATATGTACGTGTATGAATGTGAATTACATGATTTTTCGGTTATTGACAATATTAGAAAGCAAAGGTATGAAACCAAATAGCATTTTTTAAGTTTTTTCTGACTTGATACTTTGTTCCTTAAATAAAAAATTTTTGATACATTTGATTAATTTTTTGTTTCTTTTACGATACATTTTTTCATGACGTCGCGGCAACACCAAAAAACGCACCAAGCACCACACTCAAAAATTTTCGCGTGTTGAATTAAGAAAAGCACTAAATTTAGTGCGAGAAGCACTAAGTTGGCAACAGTGCTAATAAATAAAACTTAAGCGCTTGAATGTTATTTTGTGAAATAAAAATAAATCTCACTCTTTCCTTAAATATTTATTAAACTATACAAATCTCTTTAACATTGACAGGTTGTCATTCGCTGAAACAAATACATACCTACAGTTGTCCACGAAATAATAGGAGTGCGATATTTTGACCAGTTTTGGATATTTGTCTTTTGTTTGTTTAATGTTTATTATTTTTTTATAAAAGTCTAGCTAGCTATTCAACAAACACCATATAAATTCAGATTTCAAACTTGGAACAAAAATTATAAAAATTTCGGAAATTTTCACCCTAATTGCTGACGGTATCACGCATTTTCTTCCATTCAAAGTAATTTTTTATATGGAAAAGAGTGCATAACACCGTCAGCAAAAAAAATTATCAAAAATCAACGCGATTTTTTAGCAAATTAAGACTTGCACTTTATTATACTAGAATTTAATAAGCTATAAAACGGCATACCGAAAATAATTTTAGAAATTAAAATTAAAATGCATGGAATTGGGATTAAAAGTTTGTGGAATTTTTATAATTTTTGTACAAAGTCTGAAATTTACATTTATATGGTATTTGTTAGATAAACTGCTATAATAGAAAAGTAGTCAAGACTGGTAAAAATGTTGACGTGCTACCTTTTGTCGCGGGGTGTATGCATATATGTAATACTCCTATATTGGCGTAAGAGCTAGTACCGTCCGAAAACACTACGGTACAGATATATCAATAAACACGTACGAAAGAAAAGGAACACACACGTTTATAAATAAACATGTACACAACACATATACAAAAACGGCACTCAAGTACACAATACATTGACAAAAACGGTACTAGACTGTCTCGCTTTGATTTCGGAATGCTTACACATAGAGAAGTTAGCTTACTGCCAATATAGAAGTATTACATATATGGGTGTATGTATCTGCATATATTTATATATTTTTAACCAAATAACGTAGTAGTAAGAGCAAGTATCAACAATATCCTTGATATAAATACATATACATACATATATGTATGTGCTAGGAATGTTTTGAATGTCAAATTTTTCACATTCGCGAATACGAATGCGAATTCGAATGTTAGGAATAACGTTAAAAAGGCTATATATAATCAACTTAAGTCATCGTTATATAAATTACGCTGGTTTACAGCAAAAATGTTCAATGGATGCCACTATCCAAATCCTATATAGAATTACTCGCTGATTCTGAAAATCTAGTTAAATTTTAATTCTATGGATAGGTTTTCGAGATATTTTTTTACCGTTATTCAGCTTAAAACAAAAATTGGTTCCACTTAATCACGTATATCGTACGAACCAATTTAACAATCTTAATATGAAATACGGCAAATGAAAGCTAATGAAATTCTCCATATATACATCACTTTCCGATAGGACTGATAGTCTGACAAATTAGTTAATCATTCCAGTTTGAATTTATTTTTTAATGAAAAAATGAAAAAAAATCTAACTTTAACAGAAGAAAATTAAAAAAATATCAGGTTCTGTGCCAAAATTTAGCATTTGTGCTAAAGCCTGTTCTGTTACAAAAAATCAAGTTAAGTGAAGAAAATCGAGGGATAAATAAAGATATAATGAGTGGTCAAATGAAAATACGCAAAGATTTTTTGTATGAAAAATGAGCAGGAAAGAATGTTACTCATACGCCACGTACACCTGAGTAACACTCTTTTCTACTCATATTTCATACAAAAATTTTTTGCGCATTTTCATCTGACCACTCATTACTTCCTCATTTATCCATAGATTTTCTTCATTAGTAACTTGATTTTTTTGTAATCTTTAATTTTTCTTCTGTTATAGTTTGATTTTTTAATTTTTTCATTAAAAAAAAAAACTGGAATGATTTTATTTTGTTTATTTGTTTATTTATTTATCGATTCATCCTAACACAACAATTAAGGAAATTATTTTATAGTGTTAGTCACATTGAGATAACATTGAATTAATAGATATAAAATACGTATAAAAACGGAAAATTTTAAAATTTTGTCCCTGCAAACCATTTTTTCAGAGTATTCTGCATTGTAAAGAAATTTTAAAGAATTCTTTAAGATTTAATTCGATTTTTTGCCGAATTTTCTAAAATGAAATAAATTACGCACACTTCCATTCTTTTACGAAATTTCGGAAGAAAATCTATGAAGCAACGAAAATAATGGTGCTATGTGAAGAATATCTTTCAGAATTTTTCCAGAATTTTCTTTATTTTTCGTACAGAAATTTCTTTACGAGTTCGTGTCAACCACTTCATATAATTTTCTTTGAAAATTCGTAAAAAAATCGTTACAGAAATGAGATACTCCTAACGATTTTCTTAAGATTTCGGGAACTTTGGTTTGCAGGGGTATTACATAATTTCATATTACAACAAATATATTACAATAAATCTTTTTGTTTAAGTGCAATGAAAAAGAAGAAGAAAAGAAGAAGAAAAAAGAAAAGAAAAGAAACAAAAGGTTAAATATATTCACTGTTATTATAGTAGTTGGTTAACTCTTTTTTGAAAAGCAGTGCATTTTTTATAAGTCTTAATCTAATAGGAAGAGAGTTCCAAAGACGTATAGAGTTAAAAAAGAACTGATGCTCGGACACAAGAGTCCGATACTTAGTGTGAACTAGAAGTGAAGACCTCGGCGGATGTAGGAATTGAAGTCTGTCGTAAAGATATTGCGGTTCTTTAGTGTGTATAATTTTGTGGAGTCAATTAATTGATTTGTCAGAAACTATCAGTCCTATCGGAAAGCGATGTATAAATAGTTTATGGAGAATTTTATTAGCTTTCACTTGACGTATCTCATTTTAAGATTGTTGAATTGGTTCGTAGATATACGTGATTAAGTGGAACCACTTTTTGTTTTAAGCTGAATACCGGTAAATTGCAAATATCTCGAAAACATATCCATAGAAAAAAAATTACTCTATTTTTGGAATCTCCGAGCAAATCTAAACTCTAAAAAAATTTTTGTTTAAATTTGCGCATATTAAGATAGGTAACCAGTTTCCTCTCTTAATGAATGCAAATTTACACACTACTTGCTTACTTTTACTTATCATATGTGTGGCGTAGAACAAATTTCAAATTGGTTTTTTGATAAATGTTCATATTTTCATAGTTTACACATAAAATGTTTAAAATTTCCTCTAAAAAATTTTCGTTTAAATTTACGCATATAAAGAGAGGTAACCAGTTTCCTCTCCTAGTGTGTGCAAAATTTACATATCAAATTTGTCACGTAGCGCACACAAGGGGTGGGTTTTGGGGTTAAGTTTATCATGATTTAAGAAATTTTGATAGAAAAAAAATTCTTTCCCATTTCGGGTGCGTCATTTTGTAAGAATTTTTCTTTTTTCTTGAGAGCTCTTTAAAGTTTAACTGCGAATGAAAACATTGTCCTAAAAATATGCAATGCATGCTCACTTACAGTTGCCTTTTACACTTTACAGCCTAAAAAAGTTTACCACTGATATGTACTTAACAAGCATTCGAAGATTTAATTTGCTAACTTGGAATTCGTTCCACCAAAATGAGCTACATGATAAAAATACAAGTTCAGCTAAATTTTCGTTATTCGAAGTATTAAAAAATGAGAAACCAGAAATCGACGAAAATGAATAAAAAAGTGTAAAAATTTCGTGAAATGATTTAATTTATTTATATTAAAATCTTTTGTAAAATTTTGTATTACTTTTGAAAGTTGAGTGCATCTTTAACCGTTAATTATACCTTTCATGAGCATGAAATGGTATTATAACTTTGGTCCGATGTTTGTAAGTACCAGAACAAAAAGAGATAGACCCATGAAAATGTATACTTATATGATCAGAACGTCGAGCTGAGTTGATTTAGCCATGTCCGTCTGTCCGTCTGTCCGTCTGTCCGTCTGTCTGTCTGTTTGTATGCAATCTAGTCTCTCAGTTTTCGAGGTATCCGGATGAAATTTGGTAGGTGGGTGTATTTTTATAATGTATTAATCATTTGTCGGAACCGGAAGAATCGGACCACTATAACATATAGCTCCCATACAACTGATTGTTCAGATATAAGATTTTTCATTATAACTTCGCCATTTATGCAGCTACGAACATGAAATTTTGCAATACTTGCACCCATTATCAACAGAATACTTATAGTGAAAATTACAAAGATCGGGTCACTATAACCTATAGCTCCCATACAACGGATTGTTCAGATATAAAATTTTGCGTTATAACTCCTCCATTTATATAGCTAGGAACATGAAATTCCGCACTGTTTTCAATAATTATCTACAGAAAACTTACCGCGAAAATTAAAAAGATCGGGTAACTATAACCTATAGCTCCCATACAACTGATTGTTCAGATATGAGATTTTTCGTTATAATTCATCCATTTATGTAGCTAGGACCATGAAATTTCGCGCTGTTTTCACTCATTATCAACAGAAGACTTACCTCGAAAATAATAAAGATCGGGTCACTATAACCTGCAGCCCCCATACAACTGATTGTTCAGATATGAGGTCTTTTATCATAACTCCTCCATTTATGCAGCTACGAACATGAAATTTCGCACCATTTTCACTCATTATTAACAGAATACTTACAGTGAAAATAACAAGGATCGGATGACTACAACATATATCTTCCATACATCTGATTGTTCAGATATGGGATTTTACTGTAAAACTTCTTTATTTGAATAGCTAAAAGCGATAAATTTCGTAAGATATTTTATAAATAATAATACAAAGTCTACTGTGAAAATCGTCAAAATCTATGCTGTATAAGCTTTATCTCCTATAGCACTGATTGTTCAGATACCAGTTTTTGCGATATATCTTCTTTATGTAGGAAACTAAACCCAATAAATTGTGTTACCGGTTTACATACCGATCACATAGCAGTGAAAATCACTTAGATTGGTGCTAATATAAGGTATATCTTCAATACCTCTGATTGTTCAGATGCGATTTTTTATATAGGTATGGAACTCCTCTATCGATGTATGCAGATGTATTCAAAAGCAGTAATCTGTCAAAGTAAAATTTGTAGATGTTCATGAAAGGTATGAAGCCTTCGGCATAGCCGAAGACAGCGCTGCTCTTACTTGTTTTTTCATGATTTAATGATCGGATCTAAACTAAATTACGGGACGACCTTTAAGGTATTATCTTTCCGGTAAAAAAATCGGTTCACGCAGTGCAAAGTTATGCGGTGGAATAAATAAAAGAAGTAAAAATACTCCGAAGAATTCATAACCTCCCCTTTTTTGAAGCCGGTTGAAAATGTCTGAGTTCTTTGTAAATTTTATGTAAATAAAATGCAATTTATGAAACTTTAAAAAGTTTATTTTCTTTTATTTCATTCTGTACATAAAACTTGCATAAATGTATTTTAAAGAGCGAATTTTGTGATGATATATATTTAGAAGTATAAACTCTTTCCCCCTAAAAATATATTCCTGCGTGCACCCTGGCATTTAGTATTTATTATTTGTAAAAAATATATTTTTACTTTTAAAATGTTTGTAATTTTATACATTTCATGTGTATATTTTAAACAACTCATGTTCAAAATCAAATCTTGAACATCTTGTGCGTATACTTGAACAGATTCTGGTTGAAAAGTAAACACTTTTCAGTAGTAGTTTTACATGCACTTTTTAGAGTGTACATAGTAATTGGATAGTGGCGTCTGGAGAACAAAAACCGAACTGAAATTTGTGATCCAGTGTTATTAGAACATTGAACCAGTGCTTCACCTATACATTGTTTTAATCTAGTAGTCAAAGTTCAAAAGGAGCATATTACATTTCGGAAAAAATAATTTTGCTGCCTTTTATCCCATGAGGAGATTTCTTAGAGGCTGCACTCACTTTCGACGAATAAAGTACAAAAATTAACTAAAATATGTAACTATTAATACAACTACGTAAAATATGAATAGCACTGAAATATTTTACAGGTCATCACAAAGAGGATAAAGTGCAAACGTTATCAAAAAATGCGAACACATTTGAAGGCCCCAATTAAATCTACATATTTCTATTTTCTACGACATGCAGCAGCGTACAGGGGTTGTTTTGCCTGTAAAGCTTAGTATCCAGCTCTCAAGAAAAGCAAAAACTCCATATAAAATAACGCACAAGAAATGCGTATGGAACTAACTCAATTTCCAATTTTTGTTCTGCGTGACATTTTGATTTGACGTTTCGCTCTATGAAATCAAATGCAAACGCATGCAAGCCAATTTCGGGTGACGTAAAAAAACAAACTCGACGGCGTGCGTACCAAAACGCAAGCCGCGAATATTAGGTTAGCCTATAAGAAATTTTCTTGTTTCAAATTTCCTATAGGCTGTACGCAGTTCTTAAGAAATTTTCTACGCTTTCTACTACAGTTTTCTAAAGTTTTTTTGTGAAAAAAGAGTACAAGGCAACCCATGTTAGCAACAGAAATATGTGCCCGTTCTATTATTTCTTGCGGAAAGAGTGAGGCAACAGTTTGTGAAATATCAGATATCAAAATTCCTTGGTCACACGCACGAGATAATGCCAGTTTTTTTTCACCGTTTTCTTAAGAGCTGGAAACTAAGCTTAAAATACAAAACGTTTAATTGAAACAACCTTTAACATATGTACAGTATTTGCCAATACAATAGCAGCCCCATTTCAAAGTGATATTGTTTCCCACCCATGTTTATTTATTTATTTTTAAGAATTTTCAATTAAAACACAGTTCATTCTCTAACAAAACCCATATAAACCCAAGTTTAAAACTTTGTAGAAAACTGCAGAAAAATTCAACAAACTTTCACTAAAATTTCAAACTTTTTTCTCGGAAGTGTTAGAACTTTTTTGATTACACTGTTTTATAGCCTATTCAATTTTAGTCTAACAATGTGCAAGTTTCAAATGGCTAAAAATCACCGTTGATTTTTTAGAATTTTTTTCGCCGAAGGTGTTGCGGGTTTCTTCCATACAAAAATAAATTGTGTTTGTTCGTTATATGGAAGCAAATGCGACAAAAAAATTCTAAAAAATCAACGGTAATTTTTAGCCACTTGAAACTTGCACATTGTTGGACTAAAATTTAATGGGCTATAAAACTGCGTACTCGAAAAAGTTCTAACACTTCTGAGAAAAAAGTTTGATATTTGGGTGAAAACTTGTTGCATTATTTTGTAGTCTTTTACAAAGTTTAAAACTTGGGTTTATATGGATTTTGTTAGATAATGAACTGTATTTTAATTGAAAATTCTTAAAAATTAATAATTAAACATAAGTGGCAAACAATATTACTTTGAAATGGGGGTGCTATAGATATGGCCAATACTGTAAGTGCGTTACGCTGTGATTGTGTGGTTAGTGGTCGTTAACTGCGCGCTCTGCTCATGTACACATTCGCATTCGCAAAATATTCGTATCATTTGATACGAATGTGTAAAATGATGCGAATCATTCGCATAACGAATAAAAATGCAAATATTCGTAACATCCCTGGTCTGTATACATATGTATGTATGTAGGCACATGTGTATCCAAGCTGGTTTTATGTGAAATTAATCATTCGCCTCGATGGCCTTGCTGTTACTTATTTGGTAAAAATGTATGTATTAATGTTGAGTGCTGCAACGATGTCTGTTTTCGTTTACGAACTAAAATGCACTTAGCTAATGCTAAATATCTTGCAAGTATTGAGGCTAAGTAATATATATGTATGTATGTATTAACAACTGTGCTTTGAACGTACAGAGCCAATCAGCCGAATATGTTCAACATGATTTCAGCGGGTTTACTCAACGTTGCGATTCGAAAAGCAAATCATTCGGGGTCAAATACTTAGCACTATGAATTTGTATTAAGTAGTCAGTGTCGCCTTTCGAATCGCATTGATTTTCGAATCGCAATACAGAGTGGACCCCCAGCTTTAACTGTTTAATGCACCTACTAGATTATACCCAAGTTGTTTTTGTAAGTGCATCGTGTTTTTTGGTTTTTTTTTCAAAAGGAATGATAATAAAAGTATATTTTAAATCTCCAATGGAATAGGTTCAGTGCATATATGTAATACTTCTATATTGCTAGCACATTTAAAGTACATTCCCCACCACCAGTGTGTCGATATATTAAACAAGTGATTTACCAGTTAGAGGACTTGGCTCAGTTGGCATTTCCATTCAGCTTCAATTAGCACAGAAGAGAAACGACTAGCGTGCTTTATTGTCTTCGGCCAACATACAAAATACCACACAGCTTCATGTGTAAATAAGTTTTGGCTTGCTCAGGAAAAAAATCTCCTATTTTCCAATTTTTCAGAGCATCGGAGTAAGTCTACATATCGAGCCCTAACCTTGAAAATGCTCGAGATGCTCTAAGAGCATTTGTGCAACAAAGTTTCATTTTGAACAAAATTTGCTTACGTTATTCTCGCGGTTGGAGCTCGAAATACATACGGCTTGAAGGAAACATGAGACCCCCAAATTTTGTTTGTTTATTTAATTTCCTGAACCGTCCCTGTTACGATATGGCTTCATTCTAAAGGGTCAACGCACCAAAACTGCGACACTTAGAAATTACTACCAGAAACAAACTAGAAGGCTTTGAAATTATTTTTTTTTGTATTATATAACTTAGAAGTTTAGATGTTATTAAAATGTTAAAATATTAGTTATTATTTGCTCCATATGCAAGTGATCGGTATTTTCATCGCACACGCGCCATCATGTTCTGCACGACTGCATCATCGACTTCACGCGATGCGCACAACTGCTTTGTTTTCCACTCTTCAATATTTTTCACTGTTTCACCTGTTTTCTTCAAGATTCCTTTGACAATTGACTAATATTCCCCAATAAGACGTGGCTCTGGGCTATTGGGTGGATTGCAGTCGTGAGGTACAAAATTGATGTTATTTGCATTATACCACGGCAATGTGTCCTTGGCATAGTGGCAGGTTGCCATGTCCGCTTAGAATAGTGGCCTACTCCTTATCTGTTGATAAATGACAGAAGACGCCTTTTGAGGCACTCATCCCGATAAACTTGATCATTCATTGTCCCGGATGGGAAAAAAGGCTGCTCTTACGGCCACAGGAACAAATAGCTTGCCAAAGGATGTGGTTTTTTGGAAAATTTGGACTTCATTTTCAGCTTACAACTTTCAGGGGCGTCTTGACGACTTGCACCAGTATAAAAATCTTGACCTGCAATATATTTTAAATTTTTATAGCAGTAGGGTTCGTAGTCCATAACAATGCAGTTGTATTTTTTAATTTAGAATTCATACAACTTCCGAATGCGGGATTTCGCTGTAACATTCTACTTTGCGCCTCGGTCTGGCGCTGTTTGAGCTGTAGAACATCTCAATGAAGCTTTCCGCTTTACCTTTTGTACGAAAAACTGCGATCTCCGTACGGATTTTGCAACATAATCTTCGGATCTCGCGAAAACGCACTGAGGACCTTCCGATCACTGTTTTTATTACTTTGACCATGCTAACCCCCGCTCCCCGGATTTCTCTAACTGCCAGGCCTTATTTGTACCGATTAAAACCCTGCAAACTGTCGAATAGTGCAATCTTTAATTTGTTAGCAATTTTACGTGTACTTAAGGCCAGATCATTTATAAACTCGTGCAAAATGGTTTGTCTCGTTTCTAACTCGGTTGCCATTTTTAACTCAACTAGGAATCAAATTCAAATGAAATTTCTTCTACGTCCAACTAAGGTCATGGTCAGCTTATGGTATTTGAATTTCAAAATATTGAATTCGTATTGGGTAAGTTATAAGCTTCCCAAAGTGTCGCAGTTTTGGTGTGTTCACCCTTTATGAAGTATTTTAGAAATACCCATATGGGAAATGTATCTAACTATAACTATAACTGGAAGTTTATTAGGAAGGAACTAGGAATCACTATTGTCTGTATATTTTCTTTGAGAAAAGCTAACTATATACCTATGGCGATGGCCGCTAAATAGTCAAGGGTGTCAAGGGCTGCATTTAATGTCAACTAACTTATAACTAACTACTTTTGGACATAAAATATCAATAAGAAAAACAAAATTTTTTTTCTACTTTTCTATTTATTTACTTTATTTTATTACATTTCATTTAGACATACATAACTTCGAAATGATAATATAAAATTTTGATCTTCCTGTTATATTGTCCTTAATTTTTAATTAAATCAAAAGTTTACAGAAGGAAAGGAAAAGACATCGTTGCACTTTATGCGTTATGAGCTATTGGAATGCAGTTATGTGGCTATTTATTATGCCGCTGTGTGGGGTTTGTATTTTGGTTTGGTCTTCTATTACAAAGAATTTAATTAAGAATGCAAAAATGCTGCTGTCAGAATTTTAGCCATACGTGATTTTAGTAGAGCTGGAAAACTATCGATGGTCGTGGCATTCGATAATCGATAGTCACAGCTATCGATAGTATCGATACTATCGAAAATGTCGACACTATCGATATTACTATCGATAGTTTTGATTAAAAAAGTCGAAATATTAAACATAACAACTTTTATTGAAATGAGAACTCTTCTTCTTTATTGGCGCTGTAACCGCCTAAGCGATTTTGGCCGCTAACTGACGCCAATTGGAAATGCCAAGTGAAGCCAAGTCCTTCTCCACCTGGTCTTTCCAACGCAGAGGAGGCCTTCCCCTTCCTCTGTTACCAGCATCGCGGGCCGCGTTGAATATTTTCAGAGCCGGACCGTTTCTGTCCATTCGAACGACATGGCCAAGCCAGCGAAGAAGCTGAATTTTAATTCGCTGTACTATGTCTATATCGTTGTAAAGCTCATACAGCTCATCGTTAAATCGTCTGCGATACTCACCAACTCTTTCTCTCGAAAACTCCAAGAGCCGCCTCATCAGATGCTTTCATTGTCCATGCCTCCGCGCCATACACCAGCACAGGCAATTGCCTACTTACCCCAAAGTAGCACTTGTTGGCAAGAGCGATTCTCCGTTGGATTTCAAGGCTGACATTATTATTGGTGTTAATGCTGGTTCCCAAATAAACGAGGTCGTCTACTTTTTCAAACTTGTAACTGTCAACAGTGACATGGGTGCCGAGACGCGTATGCTCTGACTGTTTGTGTGATGACAGGAGATACTTCGTTTTGTCCTCGTTCACCACCAGACCCATTCGCTTTGCTTCTCTATCCAATCCCGAGAAGGCAGGACAGACGTAGCACTTGTTTTTACCGATAATATCGATGTCGTCGGCATACGCCAACAATTGTACGCTCTTGTAAAGTATTGTGCCTGAGCGGTTCAGTTCTGCGGCTCTTATTATCTTCTCCAACATCAGATTAAAGAAATCACACGAAAGGGAGTCCCCTTGTCTGAAACCTCGTTTGGTATCAAACGGCTCGGAGAGATCGTTCCCTATTCTGACAGAGCTGGTGGTATTGCTCAACGTAATTTTACACAGCCGTATTAGTTTCGCGGGGATACGAAATTCAGACATCGCGGAATAAAGGCAACTTCTCTTCGTGCTGTCGGTAGCGGCTTTGAAATCGACAAATAGATGTTGTGTGTGGATCCTATTCTCGCGGGTCTTTTCCAAGATTTGGCATATTGTGAATACCTGATCTATGGTGGATTTTCCAGGCCTAAAGCCACACTGATAAGGTCCAATCAGTTTGTTGACGGTGGGCTTCAGTCTTTCGCACAATACACTCGATAAGACCTTATAACCTATGCTTAGAAGGCTGATTCCGCGGTAGTTGGCGCGAATAGCGGGGTCGCCTTTCTTGTGGATTGGGCAGAGCACACTTAAATTCCAGTCGTCGGGCATGCGTTCATCAGCTCCTCGCCGCCGTACTTGAATAGCTCGGCTGCCAGGCCGTCAGCTCCAGCAGCTTTGTTGTTTTTCAGCCGCGTAATCGCTATTCGTACCAGGTCATAGTCAGGCGGTGGGACAGCTACTCCTTCATCATCGACTGGGGACTCGGGTTCGTCTTCTCCACTACTTTCAGCGCTGCTTCCATTCAGTAGGTTGTAAAAGTGTTCCCTCCATAATTTAAGTACATTCTGGACATCGGTCACTAGGTCGCCATTGTTGTTCTTACAGGAGTTCGTTCCGGTCTTGAAACCTTCCGTAAGTCGCCTAGCCCTCTGGTACAATTTTCGGGCGTTCTTCCTATCGGCCAGCATCTCAAGCTTTTCGTACTCACGTATTTCTGCCTCTCTCTTCTTATTGCGGCAAATACGTCTCACTTCCTTCTTCAGTTCCCTATAACGGTCCCACATGGCTCGCGTTGCGCCCGATCGCAGCGTGGCCCTATAGGCGGCGTCTTTTTTCTCTGCAGCTTCTTGACATTCCTCATCGTACCAGTTGTTCTTTCGGGCTCGCTGAAATCCAACTACTTTTTTGGCGGCGGTACTTAATGATCGGGAAATGTGGTTCCACTGCTCGCGTATGTCGGATTGTTGAAGAGTGCCCTCAGAGAGCAGGTGTGTGAGTCAAGTGGCGAATAAATTGGGCGTCTGTTGTGATTGCAGCTTTTCGACGTTAAGCTTTCCTTGCATTGTAGCCATGTAGCTTGATGGATGTTCTTATACTGGAACTTAGTACTACATATTACCATGTTTCGGGCCCCGGCGAAGTCGATCAGCCTCAGTCCGTTATAGGACGTTTCGTCGTGGAGGCTGAATTTTCCGGCAGTGGCGCCAAAGATCCCTTCCTTGCCCACCTTGGCATTAAAATCTCCGAGCACGATTTTGACATCGTGTCGGGGGCAGCGCTCATATGTATGTTCCAAGCGCTCATAGAAGGGATCCTTGGACGCCTCTTCCTTCTCTTCCGTCGGGGCATGGGCGCAGATGAGCGAGATGTTGAAGAATCTAGCTTTGATGCGGATTGTGGCTAGACGTTCGTCCACCGAGGGTGAACGCCAGTACTCGGCGACGGAGTCTCTCTCCTACCACGAATCCAACACCGAATTTGCGCTCCTTTACGTGGCAACTGTAGTAGACCTTGCAAGGCTTCACACTTACTTTTCCTTGCCCCGTCCATCGCATTTCTTGGATGGCGGTGATGTCAGCCTTTGTCTTCCCGAGGACATCAACCAGCCGGGCAGAGGCACCTTCTCCATTAAGGGTCCGGATATTCCAGGTGCATACACTCAAATCATAGTCCTTTATACGTTTGTCGTGGTCGTCATCAGAAAAAGGGGGTCTCATCCGAGGCTTGTGGGAATTTTTCATTGGGCGGGGTTTTAGCGTGGCGGGACCCAAGCACAGCGCACGCGAAGTTTTACACCTTCTCACTTTAGCTCGCTCCCAAACGGGTGTTTGGTTGCTACCCATAGGATACGTGGATATAAATATCCGGACGTTGTGAGCTGCGATTTGAACCGTACGCACAAGAATCGCTTCTGGCCACTTACAGGTGAATGGCAGTCAAAAGTTTTCCCCTTCTGCGCACGGAACCATCCTCCAGATTTGCAAAAATATGTCCATACTTTTGTTAAGGAACAAAAGTTCAACGATTTTTGGCTTCAAGCAGCATCTGCGCTCTGAAATGTGTATGTTACTGAATAATAGTGGTATTCATCTAAACCGATAACTTTATCAAGCAGATAATCTTATAAGTGTACGCACTCTGTTACATGAACGACACACACTCTCTTTTCGTTTACACTTGCGACAATAGACGTGTTTTCTTTGGTTATCGAGCTCAGTATCACTAACTTTATATTACTAGCACGAGGATAAAGAAATTATAGAAACTAACTCATTAAATGGGAAAAAATTATATTTACGAGATAATATCTATTTAAATAAATGCACATATAACATAAAGGCGATTTATTTGAAGCAATTTTAAAGAAACAATGACAGAATATCTGTTTGTGTATGCATTCATTTGTCACTGCTACCAAACTGTGCGGCCAAATTATCGGTGAAACAAAACAAACAGAACGGATAATAATTGAACCAGATCTCTATCAGGATCATATTGTTGTTGTTGAATTTGCGTGCAAAATTTTTATGCGGTTCCCGATTATTGCCCAAGAAAACATAGCTAGAGTTGCGACAGAGTTGCATTGGCTTCAGTTTATCAAGTTTATTCAGTGAAATCGCTGAAGAAATTTATCAGAAATGCGTAAACGAGTTTCCATACAAATTTTGACAGTTCATTTATAAGGTTTACACAATTATAGAGATAGAGTTTATACGGTTTAAAATGCATTTATAAGGTTTGATGAGTACCCTTAATGTATGTATGAGTGGAAACTATCGATAGTGCTTACAAAACCATCGATGTTTTCGATGTCAAAAACCATCGATACTATCGATAGTGCCATCGATAGTTTTCCAGCTCTAGATTTTAGTTCAATTTGTTTACGTTAACTTTGGGTGGCATTTAGTTTGATATTAGATTCCAGAAGTTGTTGCGTTATGAGTTTAATTAAAAACTGAGTGTGAGAATATGCTTATGTATTTGAACTTTATTGTTTACAATTTGTATTTAAACCGTTATGTGTGGTCTGCTGTTAACTCCCCCCACTCTAAGATGTATTGTCCCCGATTCTGGGTTGTTTTCTGTTAATTTTTTATTATAAATATTTTGATATTCTTTTCTTGTTGCACATTTTCATCCTGTTTGGTAATTTTATGTGATGTCTTTAATTTTGTACAAACATAAATTGTTAAAATTATGCATAAAATAGTAACAAAATACCAAAACAACGTGTAAATTTCAGTGTTTTTATTTTCTTCGCCTAAAATGTTTATATTTTCTAGTCTAATTTTTTATTTTTCGATTTTATAAAACTACTCTAAAATTTCAAAGCATTTACATAGTTATATTTAAAATAGTTCCAAATTTTGGCTTTTGTATTTTCATATAAGATATTGTTTATGGTCGTTTGGTTTTCAAATATAATTAAGTTCCATTTAATGTTCTGTTTTCGACATTGTTTATTGCTGAAAATAATATTGCTCCTTTTTTTAATATTTCGATTTGATTGTTCCGTTCTCTTTTTTACATTTTCCTTGATTTATATTTAAAATTCCTGACAAACATGACTTTTATTTAACTATTTTACAATATGTATTCGTTATTTCGGTTTTACAATTCTGAACATTATAAAATTTGTCTTCACTATATGTAATTTTTGCGTCAACTAAAAGTTTACCGTCTAATTGAGCTACAGCTCTTGTTTAGTAATATTTACAAGTTAATTTCATTTTTGGATATTTAATGTAAAGTACAATTATGTTATTCTTTTGTATAATTTTAAACTCTGAAATGTCCATTAAGTTGTAATTGTCATTTTACCATGCTGATCGTATGGGATATTTTTTAATTCGTCAAAATGTAAAAAGGTTGGGTTTAAAATTCCGATTTTTCCAAAAGTTATGGTATTTATAATATTTTGAAGCTCATGCAAAATAAACTGATTTCGTTTTTTCTTTACTTTTCTACCAAATGTGTCACGTTTAATATTTTGTACTGCATCAGTCAGCTCTGTGGTAATTTTAAAAATTTCTGAATAAGTTGTAAACTGCTTGTTATTGTTTGAAATTAATTCGTCTGATTTGTCATTAATTTTTACAAAATCGCCATGGTCCGTAGTTCCAGCTATCCATTTCCAACGTGTTTCTAATTCATTTATACTCTTTTTGTCTAAAAGCATTTTGGTTTCAGTGTCCTACCAACGTTTCAATTATTAAAATTTCTGATTCGCCCCCTAATTCTAGAACCCGAATTTTCGTAATTTGTAATTCGTAGCTACGCTACGAAAAACGGAAAATCCTCATGCTGCAACCCTTGCGGAAACATGTGTAGCATTGCCAGCTATCAGTTGTTTTTCGAAGATAGCTGAATGAAGGAAAACAAAGTGGAAAGGAATTAAAAAAACACTCATCATGTGCTTGTTTATTGTAAAATTGGTTAATTTTACATATTTTGAGGAAAATTATGGATTCTGATCACGATTGAGAGAATACAAAGGTTGCGCCGATCTCGGTACCGGTATTTTTCTCTTAACGAATTTGACA
Source organism: Rhagoletis pomonella (assembly GCF_013731165.1). Classification (NCBI taxonomy): domain Eukaryota; kingdom Metazoa; phylum Arthropoda; class Insecta; order Diptera; family Tephritidae; genus Rhagoletis; species Rhagoletis pomonella. Next base: position 87,645,439 of record NW_023458556.1, on the reverse strand, counting down.
GAATCGTTGTTTGCATGACGTCACACTGGTGCAACTTGTTTACGTTTTCCTTTGCATCATTTTTTCTTCTTCTTCCATTCTTGCTCACGTTTTGGCATTTCTCTCTCGCAATTGCACCAGTGTGACGTCACACAAAAGTTATTCTCAAAAATCCTCTCTGATCGGCGCAATCTTGTATTCTATCATTCTTGGATTCTGATGTATTTGTGATTATAGCAGCAGAGTAAGCGGGCGCTATGGCAATGGATTCACAAAGGTATGCCAAGCTGTCGGGCATAGTACCCATGGGCACATCTCTGTCAGCTTCTGGTTGAATTGTTGAACCACAAGCCAGAACTCCTCCTATGACTGAAGCTCTGGTTCTCAATCCAATTAATGCAATAACAGCTTCTTCCAAGCCATTGAAAACATGCACTTTGTTAGGTCCAACACCTGTTGCGCTTACTTCTGCCTTCGGCCGCGCTTAGGGATTATAACCCTTACTAAGTAGAATTCTCCTTCTGTGTTGCGGGGAAGTGGGGTTTCCGCATGTCAAAGGTATACAACATTTCTTGTGCATATCACTCCGGCTACGCCGTCCACAGTATTTTTGCGCAGAACCCACGTCGAAATTTGCAAAAAAGTGCATAGTGCAAACCGAGTTTATTAATAAGCTAGTGGTAGGAAATTTGAAACATTTATCGTAAATAAAATGTGAATCCTTTGATTACACGTGTATGTTAAAGTTTGGACACAACAACCGTTTATGCGTTTGGACACAACAAACGAAAATCGTTGTACATTAACTAAACCGGGCCCAAGTTTTTCGATAAGTTGCAACAAATATTATTTTTTGCTCGTTTATATAAAGCAGTGGATAAAAATATACGTATATGCGAAAGGCAAATTTATCTGTTTAAATGAACACCACCAATATTTCTTGCAAACACACATCGATTTACATCTCTTATTTCGTCTCCGACACAGAATTGTTTTCGTACAAAAGTACGCAAAAAAGCTTACTCGTTCGTTTTTAGGCATGCCATTGTTACGAATTTCGAAAGTTCGAAAATACGATTCGGATTGCAGCATACTATTTCTACGATTCGTAGCAAAATCCGAAAACGAAAGAGTTGCAGAAGGGGTGTCGGTCCCTGCATTATTAAATTCTAATTTAGCGTTATTATTTTTGTAGAGAACACTGTTATAAAAATTTTGTTTTTCATCTGCTGTAATATTTTCAAAATATGTTAAGTTGAAGTTGGCGGCCGCAGTGGTGTAGCGGTAAGCAGTGCGCTCTTCCACTCCGCAGGGCCTGGGCTCAAGCCCAGGTCAAAGCAACATCGCAAAAAAAGTAGAAAAGTGTTTTTCTTAACAGCGGTCGCCCCTCGGCAGGCAATGGCAAACCAAGGAGTGCATTTCTGCCATGAAAAACAGCTTCTCATAAAAATACAATCGCCGTTCGGAGTCGGCGTAAAACTGTAGGGCCCCGCTTTGTGTGACAACATCAAGGCGCACGCCATAAATCGGAGGAGAAGCTCGGCCAAACACTAACATATGTGTAAGCGCCAATATATTATTATTATTATTATTATTATAAGAAATAAATTATTTTCTATTTCATTTTTAAGCCTTGCTATATTGGAAGCTTATGATCTATTATTTTTATTGGCCAAATAATAGACATAAGAACGATTATGAGAAATGTAAACATAACAAAACTGTCAAAACTAAACTTCAAAATGGGGGGGACTTGCCAGATGAATGTACGTCACCAATAGTTATTCAAGACACGAACCATCATATCGGCATAGACACGAATTGACATGGCCACTATGAAAACGCCCACACTGACATACGACAAAAGAATCGGTGGTCACATACCACGAGGCTAGAAAAATATTCTTTTTTCTTTTTGGAATGGGACACGGACCGAACAACACGCATCAGCCATCGCAAGAAGGAAGTAATCCTAACCAAACAATTTATTAAAGCTGACGACATTGGTTTGGTTAAAGTCAATCCTCAGAGTGCATATACCTGGGGAATATACTTATCGGCATTGTTCTACTACATTCCTTCCGGCAAATCCCCAACCAAGTTGTTACCTGTGAAAATAAAGGGTATGTGGATATAAATTCTGGTCTATTCGTTTGGCAGACAAGAAAAGGTCAAGCATATCACTTATAATTAAATTGGAAGTTAAATTATTTGGAACTTTATGAAAAACAAATAAGTACTACCGCTATTTATCAAAACACCAAACGAAAATTGTATGGAAAATTTGTAGGAATAAGCATTAATCCTAAACATTTTGAGAAAAAACGTGTCTTTCTTGAGTAAACATTTTTGTTTGTTTCTTCAAAAAACGTATGTATTTTTGCTATTTATTAAAATTCTTTAATTTTAAAGATACATTAATAGAAGTGTAAAAAATTTAAAAAACTTATTCAAGGAATAACTAGAAATTTTAAAAATTGTAGCATTTAGGAGGTTCTATGTAAAGAAAAAATTAGTTTTCTCCCAAGAAACGAAAAAATACCGAACGAAATTTTTATGGTAAGTAGTACACATGGATACCTACAAACCCTGTAAATTTGAAGAAAAAAAGGTGGCCTTTTTGAGAAAAAAAGTTTTTTTTGTTTTTTCATAAAATTGTGTTATTGTTATCATTTATCAATATTTTTAACTTTTATTGACCAATTTTAAAAATACGCAAAAATGGGGTACAATAACCTTTGAACCAGCCAAATAGCTTAAAAATTAAGGAAACTACAAGGTTTAAAAAAAGTTGTCACAAAATTATGTTTTTTTGACAAAATCTTAAAAAATTCGTAAAAAAAGGAAAAGTAATGCTATGGAAATTTAAAAAAAATACGTGTTCATTTATTTTTCAAGCAGAAAAACATATTTTAATCTGAAGTTAATTCTCGATATACAATCGGACTGCCTGCATGATTTGAAATTGATCCAGTCAGTGGTAATCTGTACAAAGTCATTAAACTACCATTTATCGCAATACCACATAAGCTTCTCTAATGTAATAACAAAAAATCAAAGCCGAAATATACTGCTCATAAGAACCTTTTTCTTAGGGTGCTGAAAAAAATTAATTGAAATGTCATTCACATACCTGTAGGGTATCCCTTACACATATCAAGTGTCAAAATTAATTGTTTCGCATGTTCGATTTTTGGCCTCATGTGCGAGTTTTACAGAACCCGGACGTGCAACATAGCATTGGTGGTCGTAGCGAAACACAAAAAGCAAGCAGAGAACAAAGGTATCGCCACCATAATCGCCTGGCAAAAAAGATGGCACTTTCTCTAGCCGAGGAGAAGACAGAAGCGGTTTTTATAAGCAGCCGCAAGAAGGTAGAAATAGCTTCTTTCAGTGCTCTTAGCAGAATGCTCCCAAATATCGGTGGACCAAGGAGCAGCACACGGAGTGTACTTACGGGAGTGATTACCTCCACTCTTTGAAAGTCAAAGCGCACCGGAAACACTACAGTGCTCTACAGAGACTGCGCGCATTCAGAGTTGTTTCTGCGTACAAGACGACATCAGCGGTAGCGGCAATGGTGGTTGCTGGTATGGTACCGATTTCGATTCAGGCTGAAGAATCCGCGCGTATCTCAATGCGAAGGGAGAGCAGTACAGAAACAGATACTGAAGCCGCTTCTAATAAAGAAGAAAGAGCCGTATCCGTTCGAAAATGGCAAGAGAAATGGGACAGGAACACCAAAGGAAGATGGACGTCCACCCTGATTCCAAACCTCGTAAAATGGGTGAATCATACGCATGGATAAGTAAATTTCCAGTTGACGCAGGCCACTGCGTATATCGAAGCTACCTGTACCGATTTGGACACGACAACTCGCCGCCTTGCCCAATATGTAACGTAGCAGAAGATGCGTGGTCTTCAACTGCCCGCGTTTCAATACCCTTAGAATAGAACTAGCGGATCTGAGAAACACGACGTGCTTCCGCAAAATATCGTGGACACTATGCTCACCTCTCCGAGAGTGCGTGGACCGCGGTCTGCAACATAATTGCGAAGATACATAGGCTGATACGTGAGGAAGAAAACAAGCGCCGCAATGTTCTACGAACTTGACCTGTGGCAAGGTATGTATACGTACGCATGTGACCTCGACATAAGGGAAGCAGAGATTGGCAAACGATGCTGCTTTTGTGACTTTAAGCCTACTCACATTAAAAACGGGGCATGAACGAACACCAGCGGAAAGCGTGCAGTGCTTGCAAATACAGCCACCACAAGTGAACGATACTTATAACAGCTCATAACGCCGCCTATGATTTGTTGCTGAATGCATGTTTGATGGGTTGCCGAAGTCATAATACTGTAGTTCAAAAACAAATCAACGACATTTGCTTGTTTAAAATGAAGCATTGATATTTACATACATAAATACGTACTTATGCACATTCCTCACAACTAGCCTGCCAACACGCTCTTGGCGCCAGCAGTGAGTAAAGCAATTGAAAGGTAGACGCGCTATAAATACATACATACATACGATACGATAAATAACCCTTTACTACATTCGTCGTGCTTTCAGCAACAAGTCAAATGGCTTTCAGCAACAAGTCAGATGACTTTCAGCAACAAGTCAAACGACTTCTGCAACAAATGAACTGCAGCGTCTTGCCTTCGCCAACCGTCCAAATGAGCTCTCATGCTTTCGGCAACCGTTCAAATGCCGCGTTTGCTAGTTTCGTCAATGAGAATTCGGATCACTGGTTTGCGGAAGGCAATATCAGTATGAGCTGTTATAAGTATGGTTCACTTGTGGTGGCTGTATTTGCAAGACAGCACGCTTTGCGCTGGTGTTCAGTCATCCACTGATTTCTTTTAGGTATCGATACTATTAAGTCAACGCGCTGCTCAGTCATACAAAGCAGCAGTATTGATTTAGTATGCAATAGTTGGCGTTCATGCCAGTCTCTGAAGGGAAGGTGGGTGGGGGTTAGCGGACCTGACAACTCCAAGGGGGTCAAGTAGGTGCAACTTTCAACTCACTGCACCAAGACTAAACAAGACAGTAACAGACGTTGAGCCTAGTGCTCACACCGCCTCCAGGCGCAGTACTTAATGGTAGTGCCAGGGAGGATACGGTACAGGACGGAAGTAGGTTTAGTGCGATTAAAGTTCCACACTGACCGGGTTACGGCTTTCGATGCTTCCTCCTCTGAAAAAAAAAACTTTGGCTAAAACCGGATCAACTCTAATCAATTAATCATATTTTCCCATAAATTTTATACCATATAAAAACAAACTATTTAACTTTAATGAAATAAATTTCACGGCACAATACCCTGACATCTACGAAATATGCATAATAAGTTTCAAGAACCTAAGTGAAGTCGGTAAGCTTTGCGTGTATGTATATGAGAATATGTATGTATGCACATATCATATATGTACTTATGTTTTGCTTTGCTGCCTTTATGCTTTAGTGCACATTTAAGGTACCTACCCCACTTAACTACGTATATCTTACGAACTAATTAAACAATCTTAATGCCAATTACCGAAAATGAAAGCTAACAAAATTCTCAATAATCCCTATGTACATCACTTTTCGATAGGTCTGATATTTCCTGAAAAATAAATTAATAATTCCCGTTTTTTTGTTTTTTCGATGAAAAAATAAATAAAATGATTAAACTTTAACAGGAGAAGAATTGTAAAATAACAGATTCTGTGTAAATCAAGCTACTAATGAAGAAAAGCCATGGATAAATAACGAAGTGAGGTCAAATAAAAACGCGCAAAGATTTTTTGTATGAAAAATGAGCACGAAAGAATGTTACTCATACGCCATGCACATCTGAGTAACTCTCTTTTCTGTTAATATTTCATACAAAAAACTTTTCATTTTACCACTCATTTATTTCTTATATATCCATCGATTTTCTTCATGCGCAGCTTAGTTTTTTTGCAAAGGAACGGGAATTCATACAAAATAAAAAAATTACAAAAAACCGTTATTTTTTATTTTCCCCTGTTAAAGTTTGAACTTGTTTCAATTTTTTCATTAAAAAAAAGAAAAAATCTGGAGTGATTTATTTATTTCTCAGGCCTAATAATATAAAAATGAAAACGTATGAACCTGGGGGTAGAGTTTTTGTTAGAAGGAATAAGCGCCTAGGGAACAAATTTGATAAAGTATTTGTGGAAAAGGTTTGTTGAAAAGGATTTAGGTACTACTGTTTTAATTAATGGAAAAAAAATTCACAAAAGCAATCTCAGATAAATACCAATATATGCATGTAGTTGAAACTCATGGATATAATTTGGTTTAAATATATATATGGAATTTGGTTTAAAATATTAAAATACCAATTTTGATTATTTACATGTTTTATTTACATTAATTTTAATATTTTTTCGTTTGTAACTTATGAAAATGGATTATAATTGTTATTTTATATGGTTATAGTTACTAAAGCCTACTATAGTCAAGCCAATCATAGCCAAGTCCAGGATTGCATAAATGAATTTATCTTTTGATGTATAGGAGAGAAAGAACCGCTAGAGCTGCTAAACCGTGGACGGTTCAGATTTAAAAGGGGGAGTAGTTAAGAATTACTACCTTTCCGTGCAAATAGTTATTAATTATTAAAGTAAATTATTATTAAAAAAAATTGTTTAATTTTTAAATTTTATATGCAAATTAAATGGTGGAGCTGAGCTGTCAAACATACGACATCACTGGGGCGGTAGCCCCAGGTTTACCACACGGAAAGGGAATTCTAGTTACCTCATCCTTTCCCAAGGCTACATCACTGACTTTTCATAAAGCGGCGTCCATCCTCTTTCGTTTAGGGGGGTTTGGAGGGCCACGCATCCTCCCCCTCCGCCCCCGACCCTAAATCGTTGTACAAACAGCTAAACATTTCCCGTGTTCTCTGCAAAAGGTGCTCAGCCTGTCTTCTTCGGCAACACAGAAAGGAGAATTATAATTCGTGACGGTTATAATCCATAAGCGCGGGCGAAGCCCGCTTACGCAGAAATGTGTTCTCTGTAAAAGGGGTTCAGCCCCTCTTCTTCGGCAACACAGAAAGGAGAATTCTACTTCGTGAGGGTTATAAACCCTAAGTGCGGCGAAGGCCGCCTACGCTAAAACGTGTTCTCCGCAAAAGGTGTTCAGCCTCTCTTCTTCGGCAGCACAGAAAGGAGAATTTTATTTCGTGAGGGTTATATTCCCTAAGTGCGGCCGAAAGACGCCTACGCAAAAAGGTGTTCAGCCCCTCTTCTTCGGCAGCACAGAAAGGAGAATTCTACTTCTTTAGGGTTATAATCCCTAAGTGCGGCCCAAGGCCGCCTACGCTAAAAGGTGTTCTCCGCAAAAGGTTTTCAGCCTTTCTTCTTTGGCAGCAAAGAAAGGAGAATTTTATTTCGTGAGGGTTATATTCCCTAAGTGCGGCCTACGCAAAAAGGTGTTCAGCCCCTCTTCTTCGGCAGCACAGAAAGGAGAATTCTACTTCGTGAGGGTTATAATCTCGTAAGTGCGGCCGAAGGCCGCCTACGCAGAAAGGTGTTCTACGCAAAAGTGTTCAGCCCTCTTCCTTGGCAGCACAGAAAGAAGAATTCTTCTTCGGGAGGGTTATAATCCCTAATTGCGGCCGAAGGCCGCCTACGCAGAAAGAAGTTCTGCCCCTTTTAACTGGCAACACAGAAAGGAGAATTCTGAGTAGTAAGGGTTATAATCCCTAAGCGCGACCAAAGGCCGCCTTCGTAAAAGGATTTTTGCAACATAGCATACTTCAAATTAAAGGTATTTTTATGCACT
>NW_023458556.1:87634866-87637631 GCF_013731165.1 Rhagoletis pomonella | reverse complement strand
TTCTCCTTTCTGTGTTGCCGAAGAAGAGGGGCTGGACACCTTTTGCAGCTAATTTTTATATGTTGTCAATAACGTGATTTAATAATAAAAATAATTTTTTTTTTTCATTTTGTAATGTTCTTTTTTATAAAAAACTCATTTTTCTCATAAGCCTTACAAACAAAAAACATGTATGTATCAAAACAAACGATATTTAAAAAAAAAATATTTAAATTAATACAGTAGTTTTTTAGTTATTCCAATTAAAAGAAATTGAAAAATTGATTATTCGACCTTCAATAAAACCAGTAATTATTATTTCCACCTCACCGTTTCCACGACAGTCGGGTCTACGTTACCGGAATGACCCAGATTTATATCTGGCCAAGGACTGTCACTCCAGGAACACTCCTCAAAAACGCTTTGGGGACAACATTTCCACGAAAAAAGAATACCGTTATGATCAGAACTAAGACCCCTATCGATCCCAATATACATTTTTTTTAATCAGAAATGTGCCTACGTATTCTGCACTTTTACCCTAAATGTAAGCTGACCAACCGTCCTCCTTTGAGGAGGATTGTCCTCCTTGTTGTCCTTACCTGTCCTCCTCTTGAGCAAAAATGTCCTCCTTTTCAAATTTTATAGCAGTGATGAAATTTTCAAAAAAATTCTTTCAGAATATTATTATTCCCTAATCGTGCACAATCATTGTATTTAAAAGGCGTTTACATTCGCAGCAAAAATTGGTAATCACTTTTAGTGATAAAAATAATTGTAAATATCAATTTTGAGTAGTTACTAAAATATCGCAGTTTTCGTTTTTCTGAAAACTACCCTTATATCGAAAGTAGGCGTGGTCCGATTTTGCCCATACCAAGTACACATACCAGGTTTCGTTAAGATATCTCAATTTTTACTCGAGTTGTCGTGTGCACATACGGGCGGACGGACGGATGGACAGACAGTCACCGCTTGATCGATTTCTCTTTTCATTCTGATCATTTATGTATACATTTGTCTGTATCTATCTCGATTCGTTTCGCCTGTTACAAATAACCGTTATGTGATAAAATTTTTTAACCCCTGGTGCACAAGTGCGCTCGGGTATAAAAATCTATTTTTGAATCGATTCGAATCGAAATAATAATAATCGATTCAGGAAGGAATCGTCAAAAAATAAATCGATCTCCCAAGATCGATTCATATATTTTGTCAAATAATGTACTTTGCTTAATTTTATAAAGAAACAAAACACAGCGATCTGACAAAACTTTTTTTGTACATAAGTAATTTTTAAAACATACATACATGTATTGTTCATAACGGTTTCAATATCTATAGTTATTTGAAATAAAGTGTGAGATAAGATTTTGCTATATTAAGAAACTTCACAAATTCTTAAACCGAATTTCCGCCAGGCAACGGAATGACAAAATATTTATGCCATTTTAAAAATGCCATGTGGAAACAAGCACTATGGCACGGGTAGTGTTTAATGCCCAACATAGTAATAAAAAAATTTTCATTTACCCCTCTTTAAGAAAACTGTTAAATTTTTCGAAATTTTGTTCGCCTTTCTAACACAAATGAGAAAAACAAGTAATTTTTACCAAAAAAAACCGACTTCAATTCTAATATAAAAAAAATATATATATATATATATCTCATTATCCATTGATCGGATTTTAACCATATTAGTATGGGACCACCTTTGAGACACGACCTTTCCGATGCAAAACCACCTCTGAGACACGACCTTTCCGATGCAAAACGAATTATCGGTTGACGTGGTCCAAAGTTATGCGGTAACATACATAAAAAAAAAATATTCGGACGCAGAAAGAAGTTCTGCTACTCTTTTCCAGCAATTCAGAAAGGAGAATTCTGCGTAGTAAGGGTTATGATTCCTTAGCGCGGCCGAATGATTCCCCTCACAATTTTTTATATTCATATTCACAAGAAATGTTATATAAAAATCTAGTAAATACAAAATAATTACATAAGGAAATGGACTTGTGAATGAGTGCATTCTTATATACCGGAAATATATACCGCAATCTAATTTAATTATCGAAATCGGTTGACGTGGTCCAAAGTTATGCGGTAACATACATAAAAAAAAAAAATATTCCGAAGAACTGATAACCTCCTCCTTTTTTGGAAGTCGGTTAAAAATTACATTTTACTTCAAAATAAACCACTATTTTAAGAAGAGTAATGGAGTCAGTGTGGCCAACTATTTTCGAGTAAAATATCCAGATTTTTATAAAACCCGCTAGAAAAAAAGAAAAGCAAAAAAAATTGCCAAAAACCAACGGTAATATATTTCGGTCTTATAATAAAGAGAGGAGAAGCTCGGCCAAACACTAACATATGTGTAAGCGCCAATCTAATATTATTATTATTATAATTATGCAACGCAGTGTACTATCTGACCTGTTTGACTTGTGTTTAGAGCAACTTTTAATTGTTTTTCTTTTTGTTTAACAATGTTAACTTATTCGTTACTCGTGTTACTGCCGCTTTAGTGTAATGATAAGCAGTGCGCGCTTCCACTCCGCATGGCCTGGGTTCAAACTCTGGTCAAAGCAACATCGCAAAAATACATATAAAAAGTGTTTTTCTTAACAGCGGTCGCCCCTCGGCAGGCAATGGCATTATTATTATTCACTTATTCGTTATTTATGTATTAAAATAAATATAAAACGAATTTTTTTGTGTTTTCAATGTGGAGAATTTGTCCTCCTGAAATCCTAACAAATTCTGGTCTGGTAAAAAGTTCT
>NW_023458556.1:87633382-87634766 GCF_013731165.1 Rhagoletis pomonella | reverse complement strand
TTTGTCCTCCTGAAATCCTAACAAATTCTGGTCTGGTAAAAAGTTCTGGTGTATTTAATTTACGACACGTAAAGTTTCTACCCGACAAAACGCACTGTTTTTTGCAGGAAGGACACATTTTCACCTTAGTTATGACACCGTGTTTTATTAAAAAGTTCTTCCTCACAAATAAGGTCACTGTGAGGGAGCAATTTTCACAAAAAATAATTTTTTCAAAACTCACTTTTTGACGCACTTACGGAAAAGTTATTATTAATTTGTAGCTGTTTAAATAAGCAGTAAAAATTAACTGTTATTTAAACAAGTGTTTGAAAGTATTATCTGCCTCTTTCTCACAAATAGTTTTGTAATTAAACTTGATAAAAATTGTTTGCATTTAAAATTTAACGGACCACTTATACTGTCCACAGCGTTGCCAGAGTTTTACTGATGAGGGTTATTTTTTTTTTTTGATGCGAAAAGAAGTTTCGTCTCTTTACTTCGACAACACAGAAAGAAGAATTTTGCGAAGTAGGGGTTATGATCTCTAAGCGCGGCCGAAGGTCGCTTACGCAGAAAGAAGGTCCGGCCCTTTTTCCTGGCAACACAGAAAGTAGTTCTGCGTAGTCAGGGTTATGATTCCTTAGCGCGCCGATGGCCGCATACGCAGAAAGAAGTTCTGCCACTCTTTTCCAGCAACACAGAAAGGAGAATTCTGGGTAGTAAGGGTTATGTTCCCTAAGCGCGGCCGAAGGCCGCCTACGCAGAAAGAAGTTCTGCCACTCTTCTACATCAACACAAAAATGAGAATTCTGCGTAGTAAGGGTTATGATCCCTAAGTTACGCTGAAAGAAGTTCTGCCGCTCTTCTCCAGCAACACAGAAAGGAGAATTCTGCCTAGTAAGGGTTATGGTGCCCAAGCGCGGCCGAAGACCTCCTACGCGGAAAGAAGTTCTGCCACTCTTTTACAGCAACACAGAAAGGAGAATTCTTTGTAGTAAAGGTTATGATTCATAAGCCAGCCTACGCAGAAAGAATTTCTGCCACTCTTCTCCAGCAAGTCAGGATGGAGAATTCTGCGTAGTAAGGGTTCTGATCGCTAAGCGCAGCCGAAGGCCGCCTACGCAGAAAGAAGTTCTGCCACTCTTCTCCAGCAACACAGAAAGGAGAATTCTGCGTAGTAAGCGTTCTGATCCCTAAGCGCGGCCAAAGGCCGCCTACGCAGAAAGAAGCTCTGCTACTCTTTTCCAGCAATTCAGAAAGGAGAATTCTGCGTAGTAAGGGTTATGATTTCTTAGCGCGGCCGAATTTTTCCCCTCACAATTTTTTATATTCATATTCACAAGAAATGTTATATAAAAATCTAGTAATTACAAAATAATTACATAAGGAAATGGACTTGTGA
>NW_023458556.1:87631773-87633282 GCF_013731165.1 Rhagoletis pomonella | reverse complement strand
TTTGTCCTCCTGAAATCCTAACAAATTCTGGTCTGGTAAAAAGTTCTAGTGTATTTAATTTACGGCACGTAAATAAGGTCACTGTGAGGGAGCATTTTCACAAAAAAAAATTTTTTCAAAACTCACTTTTTGACGCACTCACGGAAAAGTTATTATTAATTTGTAGCTGTTTAAATAAGCAGTAAAAATTAACTGTTATTTGAACAAGTGTTTGAAAGTATTATCTGCCTCTTTCTCACAAATAGTTTTGTAATTAAACTTGATAAAAATCGTTTGAATTTAAAATTTGACGGACCACTTATACTGTCCACAGCGTTGCCAGAGTTTTACTGATGAGGGTTATTTTTTTTTATGCGAAAAGAAGTTTCTCCGACAACACAGAAAGAAGAATTTTGCGTAGTAGGGGTTATGATCTCTAAGCGCGGCCGAAGGTCGCTTACGCAACACAGAAAGTAGTTCTGCGTAGTCAGGGTTATGATTCCTTAGCGCGCCGATGGCCGCATACGCAGAGCGCCGATGGCCGCATACGCAGAAAGAAGTTCTGCCACTCTTTTCCAGCAACACAGAAAGGGGAATTCTGGGTAGTAAGGGTTATGTTCCCTAAGCGCGGCCGAAGACCGCCTACGCAGAAAGAAGTTCTGCCACTCTTCTACAGCAACACAAAAATGAGAATTCTGCGTAGTAAGGGTTATGATCCCTAAGTTACGCTGAAAGAAGTTCTGCCGCTCTTCTCCAGCAATACAGAAAAGAGAATTCTGCCTAGTAAGGGTTATGATGCCCAAGCGCGGCCGAAGGCCTCCTACGCGGAAAGGAGTTCTGCCACTCTTTTTCAGCAACACAGAAAGGAGAATTCTTTATAGTAAAGGTTATGATTCATAAGCCAGCCTACGCAGAAAGAATTTCTGCCACTCTTCTCCAGAAAGTCAGGATGGAGAATTCTGCGTAGTAAGGGTTCTGATGCCTAAGCGCAGACGAATTCCGCCTACGCAGAAAGAAGTTCTGCCACTCTTCTCCAGCAACACAAAAAGGAGAATTCTGCGTAGTAAGGGTTCTGATCCCTAAGCGCGGCCAAAGGCCGCCTACGCAGAAAGAAGTTCTGCTACTCTTTTCCAGCAATTCAGAAAGGAGAATTCTGCGTAGTAAGGGTTATGATTCCTTAGCGCGGCCGAATGATTCCCCTCACAATTTTTTATATTCATATTCACAAGAAATGTTATATAAAAATCTAGTAATTACAAAATAATTACATAAGGAAATGGACTTGTGAATGAGTGCATTCTTATATACCGGAAATATATAACGCAATCTAATTTAATTTCGAAACGAACGAAAAATGACACTGAAGATGGCACAACGCCGAAACCGGTTTGTCTCCAAACCAAATTTGACAAGGGATGACGGAAAATCGTTCCACATTACATCACACTCCTACCCTGTCGGAAACACCAACAACGAAAATGAGTAATTTAATTTCATTTCTTTAATTGTAGAAAACTTAAAATCTTTCAC
>NW_023458556.1:87630510-87631673 GCF_013731165.1 Rhagoletis pomonella | reverse complement strand
TAATTTAATTTCATTTCTTTAATTGTAGAAAACTTAAAATCTTTCACATGTATTGTTATTAGCATCACTAAATAAAATCTTTTCTAATAGTAATATATTAGCAACACCAAGCACCTCCATGTTTTAATTACAACTAGCGGAATAAAGGAGACGACGGGTTGTTGTACATTGTTTTCGGTTGAATATTTCATTAAATAATGATTAAATGATTTTAGTACTAACAACGTTGAGGTAAATGAAACGGTTTTTTCCAAATAGCTTTTGTACGGCTTAAAAAAATGAGTTTTCGCCTTCGGATTCTTAATACTGGCAGTAATACGAGTCATACCCCTTTCGATTATTTTGCATCAAATTTCGTTGGGACCATGAAGTGCACAATTGCCATATACCTATATTTTGCTTAGCTGCCCATCCTTCTTTGCACGAAATCTTGTGCGCTTAACCGAAAAAAGCACTTAGCGAATTTTCTTTACTACTTCAATGAGGAAGGAAGCGAAATTTTTTCCGAATGGTATCTAATTATCTACATATAGTATATAACTACATAAAATGATAACCGTTTTCGTTGTTCTGCGAGATGAGCAAAATAAATAAAAGCTTGTAAAATTAGGGTAAGTGTAGAGCCAGTGCAGGTAAACGTAATATTTTCTTTGATAATTTATAACACTGATTTACAAAAAAAAATGTTCAATGGATGCCATTATTCAATGCCTATGTAGAAGCGCTCGCTGATTCCGAAAATGGAGTTAATTTTTTATTCTATGGATAAGTTTTCGAAATATTTTTTTAATTTACCCTTATCCAGCTTAAAACAAAAAAAATAGTACTTATAAAGTATGTCTTACGAACCAATCTAACAATCGTAATACGAAGTACGGCAAATGAAAGCCAACAAAACTCTCCATAAACCGTATATACACCACTTTTCGATAGGCCTGAGAAATTAATAAATCACTCCAGATTTTTTCTTTTTTTTTTTAATGAAAAAATTGAAACAAGTTCAAACTTTAACAGGGGGAAATAAAAAAAATTACAAAAAACCGTTATTTTTCTTAGCGCGGCCGAATTTTTCCCCTCACAATTTTTTATATTCATATTCACAAGAAATGTTATATGAAAATCTAGTAATTACAAAATAATTACATAAGGAAATGGACTTGTGA
>NW_023458556.1:87629299-87630410 GCF_013731165.1 Rhagoletis pomonella | reverse complement strand
TGTTGCACAGGTCTCTAGCAATAATTTGGCTTTAACAGATTGAAAAAATATCAATTAGTCGACGAGTTATAGCCAAAAAACCATATAAACAATATGCTGAAAATCGGCATTTGACTGCAAAGTTCGAAGGTCGATTAAAAAAAAATTCGAACTAACATAAACAAACGCAGCGATACCGGTCTTCTAATTTAGCCTCTATTTTCACCCCTCACTCTCAGAATCGACCTAACTTTTGCTAACCTGAATTTGTTCCACAGTGTAATGCTACGATTTTGGTTTTAAACTATGTACACTTCATTAAATGTTGTTATTCAAGTATTTATGTAAGTTAAAAAGAAGATGTAACTACATCAGTAATTATTCGCTTAAGTACCCGCATCGAGGTACTTAAGCCGGTTCTTTTAAGTACCCAACCCGCCTAAGTACCTCAAAAAGCTGACATTTTTCGTGAGGTACTTAAGCGGGTTTTACTGTACTATGATTATTAATGAATTGCCGAGAAAGAGCATCTGCTACTTTATTCTCTTTCCCTGGCTTATAATAGAAAGTTGGCGAAAATTCCTCTATAAAAGCACGCCATCTCTTAATTTTTGTATAGGGATTTTTTTCTGAAATTGAAAATATGAGAGGCTGATGATCAGTAAATATTTTTATATCCTTAATACCATATAAGTAATGTCGTAGAGTTTTTAACGCCCACACAATAGCTAGCATTTCACGTTCATTTGTTGCATGTTGTTGATGTTGTAGCGGCTACTAAGCCCCGTTCGGGGCGGTTCATCCATCAACGTTGTCGTCTATTTCAGCTAGGTGGTGGCCCAGGAAGTGTGCTACTTCCAAAGGGGCTGTCCATAGGGACAGGGGCGTTAGCTGAGTGGGGTTCTCAGGGCATGTGAAGAGGTGCCGGGAGTCATGTGGCGACTCTCTACATGCCGGGCATTGGTTGGGCACATCCTCGTTGATTCTGCTCAGGTAGCTGTTGAGCCTGCTGCAATTGCCAGAGCGAAGTTGGGCTATTGTAGTGCGGGTCTCCCGAGGCAGACAAAGTTCTGTCCCGTCCACGCCCGGTGGTTGTGTGCCTAGAACGGCGTTCACAGGGCGGGAGTCTACA
>NW_023458556.1:87622622-87629199 GCF_013731165.1 Rhagoletis pomonella | reverse complement strand
ATTGCAAATATGCATAGTTTTACATTTTGTGATGGATATGTTAGCTCTAGAGATATTGAACCATTTCGAAATATCACTTAAAATTTTTACAAAACTGTTATGAGCAGTCGTCAAATCTTTGCATTTTGTGAATAACAATACTGTTATGAGCAGTCGTCAAATCTTTGCATTTTGTGAATAACAATACATCATCCGCGTAAGTAATGTGTGAAATAGATTTTGGTGAAATAGAATTCGGATTTTTGGAATATTTTAATATACATATCATCAAACGCAATGATAAATAATATTACGGACAGAGGCGATCCTTGTGGGATGCCGTTGAATAGCTTTCTGGTTTTTTCATATTTGTTGTTGACTTTGACGCAAAATGTGCGATTGCTTAAGAACGACTTTACAAAATTGTAGATCCTAGTGCCTATTTTCCAGTCTGATAACTTGTTTAAAACAACATGAATTCCGATTCGATCGTATGCTTTCTCGAAATCGAGACTAAGCACTGAAATATGGTTTTTAGTAGCTAAAGCCCTTCTTGTAAAGTTTTCAAAGAGAAGTAGAGCATCCAAAGTATGTTGTTGTTGTTGTAGCGGCTACTAAGCCCCGTTCGGGGCGGTTCATCCATCAACGTTGTCGTCAATTTCAGCTAGGGGGAGGGCCAGGAAGTGTGCGACTTCCACAGGGGCTGTCCATAGGGACAGGGGCGTTAGCTGAGTGGGGTTCTCAGGGCATGTGAAGAGGTGCCGGGAGTCATGCGGCGACTTTCCACATGCCGGGCATTGGTTGGGCACATCCTCGTTGATTCTACTCAAGTAGGAATTTAGCCTGCTGCAATAGCCAGAGCGAAGTTGGGCTATTGTAGTGCGGGTCTCCCGAGGCAGACAAAGTTCTGTCCCGTCCACGTCCGGTGGTTGTGTACCTAGAACGGCATTCACAGGGCGAGAGTCTACATAACTTTAGACTGATTCCCTGTGAATGCCGTTCAGGGCCTGTCGGTAGGTTGACGGGTCCAGAGGTTGTTTGATAAACCTCTGGACTTCGTCCGTCAGTTCCAAAGTATTTTGTCCTTCCTTAAAGGCAAACTGATTGGTGCTTATTAAACCGTTTGTCATCGCGTACCACATTAAGCACTTTGCTACTATTTTCTCTAAGGTTTTACTCAGGCAGGACAGTAGAGAGATGGGCCTGAAGCCTGAAACGGTTGTATGACGCTGGTGAGGCTTAGGTATGGGGACAACGATAGCATGTTTCCAACTTTGTGGGTAGTTTCCTGTTTTTTGTTTGTCCAGAAAGATTTTTTATTAATGGGTAGGAGATTCGGTCTCTTCCAGGAGTCTTACCTTTCATAGAACCAATTGTCATTTCAAATTCGAATGTGGAAATAGGGTTCTCCAATCCTTCCGCGTTTGCAGAGCGGGTTTGTGGAGTTTTTGAAATTAGGCTGTCTGTTAATGTTTGAAATTTTTTCCAGTCGGCTTTGTTAATTAAAAATTTTGGTTTCGGTTTGCCACAATTAGTGTTTGGTATACTTAGATTGGTCAGGATAGGGAAGTGGTCACTTCCATGTAGGCGATCCAATGTTGAGCTGTTAAGCCTTGGAGCCAGATTGGCGGAACATAGAACTACATCCACATTGGTAAAAGTTTTGAACGTTTAAAAATGAGTGGGTGCGTTGTCGTTTAGTACTATCAGGTCTTTGAACATGATGAAGTCTTCTAGGATCTGACCTCTTTGATTCGTGGAGTTGGAACCCCAGAATGGGCTCCAGGCATTTAAGTCGCCTGTAATCATTATAGGCGTGTTAAAACAGCGTATAATGTCTTGCAACTCTTTCAGACTGAAGTTTTGATGTGGCGGTATATAAATGAAGATTATAGTGAAACGGAACCCTACATTTAATTCGATGGTTATTGTTGATAAAGGAGATTGAATTTGTATTTGTTTTTGCGAAGTATCCTTTTTCACCATAACTGCAATGCCCTGTTTGCATGTGTGGTTATGGTTTAAATTGTGAAAGTAGCTAAATAATGAAGTTTTTGGGTGTTGTGCCGTGCTTGTTTACGGGCAAGTGTGTTTCTTGTATCGAAAGGACTGACGGTGAGTATTCGTTAATTAATAATTGGAGTTCGTTGAAGTTGTTGTAGTAGCCATTTATATTCCAGTGGAGTATATTAAACACTATTATGGAAATTAAAATATTTTTCTTTTTTTTAATTTGAATCTAAATCACCTTTTTTAAGGTGAGATAGAAAAAAATAGTAACTTTTCCGCAAAAGGTGGTGGCTAAGTTGTGCGATTGGGGAGACGGGATCAGAGAGAACCTGAGTCATGTTTCCTTCGTTGCTGGTGGTTGTGGACGTATAGTTGTTGGTAGTTGCATTTCTTGAAGTAGTGGGTTTATTTATGTTGGAGGATTTTGTTTCGCTAGTTTCTTGTAATGTGGTGTTATTTGTTTTTGATTGGGTTATGGAATTTTGGGAAGTACATGTAGTTGCTGGAGGTCTATTTTGCGTAATTTTAGAGTATGACGTAAAAATCACTGGTCGTGGTATTTGTGAGCTGTATATGTCTTTTGCTTGTTTCATAGAGCATTTTCTTTGTATTTTTATTTTTAAAATTTCTTTTTGTTGCAAAAACTTTATACATTTGTTTTAGTTAGCGGGGTGCTCTTCATCACAATTTGCACACTTTGTGCGCACGCATTGGACGGGCATAAGGGGAGGTAAGTTGCAGTTGACACAAGAGGGGTTGCTTTTGCAATGTTTCTGCGTGTGACCAAGTCTCTGGCAACTTTTACACCTCATCGGGTTTGGGATATACTCCCTAATTTTTACTTTGTACCAGGAGACATTGATCGACTCCGGCAAGTGGTAGGAATCAAAAGTCAGTAAAACTACGCCAGAAGATTGGCGTTTTTCGTCTATAAGCTTTGTGAATTTATATATGCATACGACACCTTGGGATTCGAGTTCTCTAACAATTTCTTCATCGGGGATAGTGCTTAAGCATGGGGCGTAAATCGTGCCCTTGACGTAGTTTAGGTTAGCGTGAAATTCGCATTTAATCTCACATAAGCCCGGCAGATATTTTGCTGCAATGAACTTGTTGGCGGCAGTCTTGTTCTTTACAAGAAGCAACAGACTTCCGTCTCGGAGTTCTGAAATATTTTCAATTTCGTTTCTGATAACTTTTAGCGACCTATGTACTGCAAAGCATGAGTACTGCGTTAATGGTTTTTTGTCATTTGCTGCCGCAATCACTACATACTTTGGGTTTTCAAAGGGGATTGAGGAGGTTGGAAGTTCCGGGAAATCGTTTATAGATTTGTTTGTACGCTTCTTTTTTGCTTTGGGACTATTTGCCAGAGAGGCAAATCTATTGTCCCCTAGGCTAAGGGCCCCAGGGGGCATTTTACCCGATTTATTATTTTATATACAGCCTCATTGCGTAAGTCGTAAATTAGGCTAAATTGTACGACTCGACAACAGTAGCATTGTCTATTGTCGTACTGAAATAATTAAACGACCAAAATCGTCGAAAACTATACCGTGCTGCCAAGTTTTTCCGTTTTAATACACTAGTAGAGTAGAAATTTTAGGCAATGACGTGACATTTTCGATACGATTCGACTCTCGAAAAACGACTTGCATTCGACACGACTCTCGCAATGAGGCGATGACCGCCTACGCAGAAGTGTTCTCGGGTACTGTTTATGAATTTGTACAACGATTTTGGGATGCTTTGCTCAAACACGTGAATCGAATTAAAAACCTTTTACACACACTTTTAGACAACAGTTCACGCTTTATTATAAAAATTTGATTTACTAAATCTGTGCACTAATTTAACAATAATGCCGGTTGGAAATATGGTATTTGTTGCAAATTTCCGAAATATACGTACACTGATTACTCTTATTCTGCCTTAAAGCAGCCACTTAATATCTTCATTTTTATGTTTATATTTACTTTACACATTACACTATTAGTTGTTAGTTGTTTTATTCCTTTAGTTGAAACTTATTCGCCGCAATTTATTAATTTAAATTGCTATGAAAGTCACCCGTCGCCTGTGATTGTATAAGTTAAGTATTACTACCTTTCCGTGCAAATAGTTATTAATTATTAAAGTACTGGGCTTGGAGGCTTTTCGAAATACTGTAACATCTTTAACTGTTCTTCAAACAAAACGAATGTTCTTGGAATTTAATGATTTTTCTTATAGAAAAAATGTGAAATGAAAATTTGGAAATGGCAGAATAAAATTGAAATCGATCGAGGCAAGATCACTAAAAAAATTGTTTAGTTTTTAAATTTCAAAAAGGACATTTTCATATCAAATAATAATAACCTTTTTTTTATCAACCAATATTAAAAGTTTGCAAGTTAAAAAAAAACGCTTGAAGAACTAAAAGGATTTTTCCCAATTTGCGTTTAGATTATCTGAATAAAGCGATTGTGAAAGGATTTAAAATATCCTTTCAGTAGCCCTGATTAAATTTTATCAAATTGTTCCTATCATATAATTTAAAATGAGTGTATCAAAGGAGCAAGTTTTTGAAATTATTAAAGCAAATAACGATAAAACTAGGCAAGAATTTGCTGAACAACTAAGTATGAGTGAACAAGCTAGGAAAGAACTAGCTGATCAAATAAATAGCCTCACCTTAGCTCTAAATCGTTTAGAACCGCCAAGCATTGAACCGTATATTGCTGTTACAATAAATCCGATGATTGATTCAGGAAATTTTTGTATGGATTTGGTTAAATCTTTACCTGAGTTTAATGGTGACGCTTGTTCTTATCCAGCTTGGCGCTCTGCAGGAAATTTTTTCTATTAAATATTATAAGGAAGGATCAGAAAAATATTATGTTGCTATGGGTATACTTAGAAACAAAATTACAGGTTCTGCTAATTCTACTCTTTCGTCTTTTAATACAGTTCTAAATTTTAAAGCAATTATTGCCAGGTTTGATCAGACATATCCTTAGACAAGGTAATTTACCAATTGAGGATTACTATGACATGATCGAAAAACATTTAACGCTTATAATAAATAAGCAAATAATGACGTACAGTGGAAATGATGACGTAATAGACACACTTAACGAACGTGCAAGAGAGAATGCATTGCGTGTATTTATCTCGGGTCTTAGGCGGCCAATATGTGATATCCTTTTTTCTTCAAGGCCAAAGGATCTTCCAACCGCGTTAGCTGTTGCTCAAGAATTAGAAACAAATCATAGACGGTATGATTTTGCGCATACGTTTGCTATGGGTAATTTGATAAAACCAAATAAACTTAGACTAACGGTACCTCAATATAAATTACCTCAGAGCAATCAGGTGCCGCGTTCAAGTATTAGTAATAAGCAAGTACCAATTAAAGTTGATCCAGGCTCTTCGTTTTATAGAAATAAGGCTAATTTTAAATATAATGATGGTTTTCCTCAAAATCGAAACATAAATTTCCCCCAGCCTCAGGCTTATGTAGCTAAACCTCAGCAACATTTGCCGTTTCAAGCAGATGTTTTTAAGCGCTCTCGAGAACAATCTGGCTCTTCCCAGAGACCTTAACCAAAGGCTCAACGAATGAATTATATGCCAGAGGTAATGGACGGACACTCTGATGAGTTTGATTGTAACGAGTACATTAATGAGGATAATTTATTTTGCAATGATAACGATCACCATGATAAGTCTCAAATCGAGGTTTCCGATTTTAATGACGAAATTAATTTTGTAAACTAATATCGCTCCTGCCATTTAT
The DNA here is from genome assembly GCF_013731165.1 of Rhagoletis pomonella. NCBI lineage: Eukaryota > Metazoa > Arthropoda > Insecta > Diptera > Tephritidae > Rhagoletis > Rhagoletis pomonella. The sequence goes on along the minus strand of NW_023458556.1, from coordinate 87,623,432 downwards.
TACGAAGAAAACAACTAATGGCCAGGAGCTTCGCCTATTAATTGATACTGGTACGTCTAAAAACTATTTTAAAGATTTTTCATTCATTCGTGGAGTTTGACTAATGGAAAAATCATTCACATTAAAATCAATTAACGGATTTAATTTAATAAATAAGAAATGTTTAATCAATGTACTTGACCATACCGCAACATTTGCTTCACAACTTAAGCTCGTTTTATGGTATAATTGGTTACGATTTTCTCAAAGAAATTGATGCTCGAATCGATTTGGAAGCTGGATATTTATATTACCGAAATGGTAAGATAAAAATTCAACATCTTCACTGTAACCAAGTCAACTTGATTACAATTGCTGATGATTCCGTTCCAGCTTGTGTTCGTAGTCAATTTCGTGAAATGATTAACAACAACTTAAATGCGTTCGCGAATCCAGATCGAGCATTGCCGTATGACACAAATGTGGAGGCGGCTACTATACGTACGTCAACGGATGAGCCAATTTTCAGTAGAAGTTATCCGTATCCTATAGCTGCTGCGGAGTTTATCAATAAGGAAATAAAAGATCTTTTGAAAGATGGCATAATCAGGAAATCGTGTTCTTATAATTCCCCTATTCATGTTGTAACAAAACGTCTGGATGAAAACGGAAAGCAGAAGCTGCGTATGGTTATTGATTTCCGAAATATTAACGACAAAACGATCCCTGACAGGTATCCTATACCAGATATTTCGGTAATTTTGGCGAATTTAGGAAAATCGCGTGATGCATCTGAATGCAACACTGTTCCTAAGAACTGAATAACGCATC
>NW_023458556.1:87618470-87622522 GCF_013731165.1 Rhagoletis pomonella | reverse complement strand
TGGTACGAAATGAGAGTGAAAGTAGAAAAATATGTGAAGAAATAAAAAAGTCAGTAAGTGAAGAGCTGAAATCAAGTCATCATAGCAAGGCCTCATATGCTGAGCGTTTAAAAAGCGGAATAGTGAATCACAAAGAGCCCAAAATAAATAAAGAGAAACCCCTGATCATAAAACCGAAAGAGAAGTAAGACGCGATGAAAACAAAAGAGGACCTGAATAAGAACGTTGATCCACCTGATCTAAAAATAAGCAATGTGCAGGGTAGGAAAAGTTAAATACATTGAAGTCAAGAAAGACAAGCCTAATACTATAATGTGCTCATTGAAACGGACGTTGATACGTTCTCGGCAGTGCTCAAAAGCGAAAAAATAAATATTGGGTGGGAGAAATGTATACATTAGGGATGCCAATTTTCGGGGTTTTGTCGATCCCGGGATTTTCGGGATCTGAAAATACAATCCCGGGATCCCGGGATTGTCCCGAAATTCAGGCAAAAGTGCAACACATCTGTGATCATCCTATTATAGTATTTTAAATCAGATTGATATAACAAAAAAAGTACAATTTATTGTAATTCATTTACATATTCATCAAGGCGATAAATCAGTATTTTCAATAAACAAAAAACAAACATAAAATTTGACAAACATATATGTATGTATGTACATATCCTCATTAATTCATAACATAGTTTTTGTACTACAAGTACAAATGCATATACGGTCACTCACAGAAATATTTTGCATAGATTTTTTTTGCAATATTCAGAATATTAAAAATATAGATGTATGTGCAATTTTGAAGTTGCGAAAACATCCCGTTGACATTTTGTATTTTTTTTGCTACAAAAAAATTCGTTATAAGGAACAAAATGCCCAACATCGTCAGTAAAAAAAATTCAAAAATCAAGGGAGTTAACACATTTAAGTAAACAATAAATATATAAGTGCATCACCTATTCCATTTCGAGTGAAGCAAAATTATTCCTTCTTTTGATGGTAATGCGATCTTAAAGAAATTATAGCATTAAGGGTTTCAAAAAATTCTTAATTTGCCCTTGAGAGGGGATATTTGTGATAAAAATTTAATTGGCTAACAAAAAAATTGTTTTCAGCAATCCCGGAATTTAAATCGACTAATCCCGGGATATTCGGGACTTAAAAAAGACCGGGACATCCCTAGTATACATATAGAGTACAAGATGGTATGGGTGTGTCAGTCTGCTACAAATGTAAGGGCTTCAATCATATAGCTACGAAGTGCAAGGATGAAGAGGTCTGTCTGAAGTGCTTGGGTAATCATAAAACAATGGAGTGCACAAAGGAGCAAATAAACAAGTGTATCAATTGCATTCGTGCAAACAAAAAATTTAATCCAGGGCTCGACGTGAACCACTTGACAACAAACCGACAGTGTCCTGTTTACATTAAGAAACTAGAGCATAGGAGAAATAGAGCCAGCTATTAACAATTACAGTCAGTTAATAGGAACCCTGGCATGGAGTTGACGGTTCACCCAGTACATGAAAAGCATACCAATTACTTGAAATGCGTTTATCTTAACATAAGTAGTATAATAGCTAATAAAATAGAACTTGAAAGGCTAATTGAAATTGTTGATCCGGATATAGTTCAATGTTCCGAAACTTGTTGATCTATTATTTTTATTGGCCAAATAATAGACATAAGAACGATTATGAGAAATGTGAACATAACAAAACTGTCAAAGCTAAACTTCAAAATGGGGGGGGATTGCCAGATGAATGTACGTAACCAATAGTTATTCAAGACACGAACCATTATATCAGAATAGACACGAATTGACATGGCCACTATGAAAACGCCCACACTGACATACGATAAAAGAATCGGTGGTCACATACCACGAGACTAGAAAAAATATATTTTTTTTTTTTGGAATTGGACTCGGAGCAAACCACACTCATCAGCCCTCGCAAGAACGGAATTACAACCAAGTAATTAAAGTGGATTAAGAGCTTGTATTAAAAGCTGGCGACATTCGGGGAGTCGATACTCACCCCTCAGTGGAAATTAATAGAGGCAAAAGGTGCCGTCACATTCCTTCCTGCAAATCCCCAGCCATGTTGTTGCGTATAATAAAGAAGTTGTGAGCATCAAATCTGGACTATTCATTTGACAGCAATTGAGTCAGCCACTTTCTTGCCACCATCCATTGGAAACGAGCTATCCATCAACCGTAAATAAAGATTCAATAGCAATTTCATCATCGAATCAATTTAATACATCATAAAATTAGATTTAAGGAAAAATTAAAATCTTTTAGTCCTTTTTCTCATTTTGTTGGTCACAAAATTGTACGTCGGTGAACCATAAATATTCGAGTTTAATAGATTTTTGATACATTTTTCTTTTAGAAATTCCGCTATTATAAATCATCGTTGAGATTGAATCAAATAATTATCTCAGCCCACGTTCGGTATAATATTAAACAAAATTTTGGACCGAAAATCACATGAGATATACAACCAATTGAGCGTGACTTTTTTGTTAAACTAATTAGATTTAAAGCAATATTCAAATAGTGATCGATTTATGCGGCATTATTTTTGAATGTGGATATTCAAAACGACATACTCATAGAATAAAATAATAATAGTAATAAATAATAAACTGAAGTAATTACTGTACTGATTTTAAATCGAGTACCATAATCTTATAACATAGACTTTAATAGTACGGACTTTACGTCTACCGTTGGCAGAATTTTGTTTAATAATCGGAATTTACAACTAGGTATTTGAGTCTTTGAACATGGAATTTTTTCCCATTCTCGATGCTACTTATTTGACAGACGAACAGCGACAGATCGAAGGGGAGATATATAACCTATATCCAGCGCCGGTTCAATGGACCGACACCGAAATAGCCGCCCTCAATGGTAAAATATCTGCTTACGTTGGCCAACCATGGTTGATAAAATCCCATGCCATACACCAAATGAATGAGTTGGAAATATGTGAGAGAGCATATCGGGAACTGAAGGCGAATGAGGTGTTAACACCTCAGGGTCGTCTTCATCAAATGATACATTATTGTTATCGAACCGCTCGGTTGAAGTTAAAACCCGAGTCGGCGTCACGCCAGGCAGATCTGATCGGAAAATTTCGGTCGAAGATTCGTGAGCTTCGGATGTCTTCACCGAATACGGGAATCCCGACGTGCGATCCCCAATTAAGTTTGAACTCGACCTTCCATGGTTTTGAGAACGAACGGGGAACGATGAGTTCAACTCAAAATACTGTTCCATCACAATATTTACCCTTAACCATACCAGATTCGATTCCAAACCAGAATATACCGACTTCGGTTCAGGCAACTGAACCACGGTATACCCTGACCACCAGTACGGTTAATTCAAATGCTCAACCAGCCGTTCTCAATTCAGTGTCAGGCGGAACGGAACCAACACCCTCATTACCGTGGTCTTAGAACGTCACTTATCCAAGAACCAATTAATCAACCATCTCATTTATATCCGAGTTATTCGCTATCCGGTCCACCACAATCACGACCAAATCAAGCCACTATATTCGAGGAATCTGCCCAAGCGGATGCAATGGATAGGAAATGCAGAGGCTTACCATCATGGATGGGACGTGCTCAATTCGATGGCGTTCATGTGAACGAAAAATTTCTATCGGTTGAAGATTATTAGGCTATTATTGGCTCATTTCGATATAAGATTGGAGTACCCGACCACGAATTGGTTACGCGTTTGGTGCCCACACTCACGGGGACCGCTCGACAATGGTACTTCACTGAACTGAGGAACTTCAGAGATTATCAAGATTTTTGAACGAAACTTCGAGCTCGTTTCCGCAACAAACATACTCGGGCCCAAGTAATAATGTCATATGCACAGATTAAATACGACCCACGTTCGCAAACACTGCTGAAACATATCGATGACTTGACATTCCAATTGCAGGGTAATTCCTGTGGTCTACAATGAAATAAAGAAAGCGTATAAAAAAATGATTAGAATTAAAAAAATACAATATATGGAATACA
>NW_023458556.1:87614965-87618370 GCF_013731165.1 Rhagoletis pomonella | reverse complement strand
GTATAAAAAAATGATTAGAATTAAAAAAATACAATATATGGAATACAAGGTGGAAATTAATAGAGGTGATAGCCGTTTAATAGGGAAACATTTGAAGAATATTGTCAATAATGCGGATTACAAAGAAAACATCAAAGAGGTTCGAATCAACGGTAAAATATATAGCAACAGTACTGAAATCGTTGACAAGTTAAACAATTTCTTTGTTGATAGTATCAGCGATATTAATAGGAATATAGAAAACATTAACTATGATCCGATTCAACAGGAAAATGGTCGAGGGACCTTTAAATTAAATTATCCATATAGTAAAGAAGTTCAAGATAAAAATTGGTGGAAATAATTTATTATCCGAGGGTGTAATCAAAGACTCCGTTGAATACATGGGCCACTTTTACGCCCTATTAGTAAATAAGAGCCTTCAGTTGGGAGTAGTTCCGACAGAATGGAAAACTTCGACCATTGTCCCAATAAAAAAGGTCAAAAACACCTTAAAATGGGAGGAGCTCAGGCCAATAAACACCCTTCCCAACTTAGAAAAAATACTGGAAACGGTTGTAAAAAATCAACTATTAAACTATATTGAGTCAAATAAAATACTCATTAAGGAGCAGTCAGGTTTTAGGGCTAATCACTCATGCGAAACAGCTCTAAACTTGATCTTATCACAATGGAAGGAGGACCTGAATTCCAAGAAAACTATCTTGGCGGTGTTTGTGGACCTTAAGAGAGCCTTCCAGACAATTGACAGGGAAATAATGCTAAAAAAACTCGAATATATTGGTATAGATAACATCGAACTTACATGGTTCCGTAGTTTTCTTTCTGATAAGAAGCAACAAACGGTGATTGGCACAGCTCTATCCACAAAGGTAGCAGTAGATATTGGTCTACCACAAGGGTCGGTGTTAGCTCCAATTTTTTTTAATATTTATATCAACGACATAAACTCGGTATTGAAGTATTGTAAGGTAAAATTGTTCGCTTCGATAGACTCTTAACCCTCAGAGACTGTAATCTACCCAATGCAATGATTAAAATGCAAGAAGACCTTCATTGTTTGTATAAATGGTTGTGCGTAAACAGACTGCAATTAAATGTGAACAAGACAAAGTTTATGGTCATATCTAGAGCAGCTAACGTTAGCTCCGATAATTACAGTTTAAAAATTAAAGATGAAGTAATTGAGAAAGTGAGAATCATTAAATATCTAGGTATATATATCGATGATAAGTTAAAATTTGAGGAACATATTGACTACACAGTAGCAAAAATTGGTAAAAAAATTGGTCTCATGAAAACATCATGTAAGTACTTAGGAAGGAGGTATAAGACTCTGGTCTACAGATCTATAGTTGAACCACATTTCATATACTGTCCAACAATCTTTTTTATAGCAAGCGACACACAAATAGATAAGCTTCTAAAAATGCAAAATAGGGCTATGCGATTTATCTTGAACAAGCGGTAAGACACACCCATACAGGAAATGATCGCAGAATTAAACTGGCTGAGCGCGAAACAGCAAATTTTCTATCACGCTATGAAATTCGTGTTTAACATAAAACAAGGTAGACTTCCAGATTATCCTACGATATAATAGAGAAACCCATTCGTATTTACTCAGGGGGAATAATAGCTTCAGGCTGCCGCTGTATAAAACGGAAATAGATAAGAAGAACATCTTTTATAAGGGATTAAAATGTTACAATGAACTTCCAGCTCAAATAAAAAATTGTGAAAACGTTGGTACCTTCAAAAGGCTGCTACTTGATCACTGTAGAACATTGGTTATCAGATAGAAAGGTCCGGCATGGTCCATCCGTACTAGCCGGATGACTCTGGATCTAATCCATTCAGATCACCCATAATGTATGAAATAAGAAGATCGGCATGGAAACTAGTCCTTTCCGTCCGATCAAATAGCGCGACTCTGGATTTCGTCCATTCATATCGCCTGCCGGTAGAGAAGTTTATAAGAGGCGGCTTGGAAACTAGTTCTTTCCAACCGCTCAGTTGTGGCGGCTCTGGAAATTACACACTTAGACCGCATATCGTACGTTATATATTTACGGTACTGCTTGGAATCATGTCCATTCCAACAGCATCGAGAATATGCTATCTTAGTTAAATATACATGTAGGCTGATCGAGTTGTAATTTTCAATAAAAGCCGATTAGTTATTTTAACAATTTATTTAGAAAAAAATGCGAGTGTCCACGTGAGCAGTTTAACGACTGTTCAGTTTGGCGGTTATCGAGCGAGTGTAAAAAATGTTCAGTCCGTTTATTATCATCCTTTAGTTTGTCTTCTGTTTCGTTGTCAGGCAGGGTTGCAGTAAATAGTGTCGTTTTGGGTTGCCGTCGTGTTACTGTCCCACATTCGGCCATCCTGCGTTCTCATTCGTCCCGAATCAGGGGTTCCACTTCTTCAGATACTCGGCTACGGTTGTGGTGCGTGCTGGCCCTTCATGGTCGCCAACCTTCTGCACTTCATACCGACAATGGTTTAGTTTTTCGGTCACTTGGTATGATCCTAGGAACTTTGGTTGTAAACGTAAGCCGGAGCCGAACTGAGTGCGCTTGATGGCGACGAGTTCCCCGACTTCATACTGTTCTTCTTGCTTGCGCTTGCTATTAAAAGTTTTGCGATTCTCACTTTGGATACGGGCGATGTTTTCTTGGGCTGCCTTGCGTACTGCTTCGCGGTCGTCGTCAAGCTCCTCAACGGCCACGCTTGCCAAAAGTTGTTGTAGTTCGGGAATGTTTGGGATTCGCATCTCCACGCCGGTCAGTATTCGAAACGGGGCGAATTTCGTGCTACGCGGAGGGGTGCTGTTTATATACTGCTGCACGCGTTCCACGTGACGGTACCACTGACTTGGCTTCTCTTGGCATAATTTGGAGATCATGGGCACGACGATCTTGTGCATCCTCTCTACTTGCCCATTCCCACGCGGGACACCAGTAGCGATCAGCAAGTGTTGTATTCCTTCCTCCGCACAGTATTCCTTGAAGGGATGTGAGGTGAATGCCGAGCCCCTGTCCGTGACGATCCTTGCCGGATTGCCGAATATCGCCGCTTGCTTCTCAATAGATTCACGACAGCTTCTGCTCCAGTGCTTTTGGTGGGATATAGCCACACAAACTTCGAAAACGCATCCACGACGACTAAGATGTAGTTGTATGCCTTTTTGGTCGCTTCCATCGGACCTACGTTGTCGATGTGGTACGTCCCCAGCGGCCGATCTTCTTTGTTAATTGGGTTCAGGAAGCCCTCTTGCTTACCATGCTTACTCTCGGTCACGATGCAACTGATACAGCTCTTCGCTATCTTCGCTGCCTTTGCGCTTAGTTCTGGTATGAAAAAGTTCTTCTCAACGGCTTCTTGGGTTTTCTTGGCGGA
>NW_023458556.1:87612091-87614865 GCF_013731165.1 Rhagoletis pomonella | reverse complement strand
GTTTTCTTGGCGGAAAAGTGTCCCTGGTTATGCGCGATTTTTAGGATTTCACCTTCCATGAGCGACGGAACGACGATAAGCTCCTTAACGGGATCCTTATGTAGTATGCCGTGCTTCACGTAAAAGTCCTCGTACTCCTCCCGTTCCAAAACTTTGCACACTGCCTTTATCCACTCGTCGCTTTGCTGAGCTAGTCGTAGTCGATGTATCACGCTGTCTTCCAAAATAAGGCAGGAGACTCTGCTTAGGGCATCAACGTAGCTCATATTTGTGCCCGATCGGTGCTCTATCGCGTAGTCGAAACCCTCGAGGAGCATGGCCCAGCGAGACACTCTTAGCGGGACGTCTCGCTTTCGCATGGTCATCGTAAACGCGTTGCAGTCGGTTATGATTTTAAAGTGGATACCAAGCAGGTATACTCTCCACTTTTTTAAGGCCTCGACGATCGCTAACACTTCGAGCTCGTACGAAGGGTATTTTTCTTCCACAGGCTTCGTCTTCCGGCTCATGTATTGGACTGGATGGAACTCCTGGTCGTCCACGTCCTTCTGAAGCAGGACCGCGCCATACCCCATCATACTAGCATCCGTGTGGACTTCGGTCGTCGCCTTCGGATTGTATAGCTTCAAAACCGGTGCGTTCGTCAGTGCCTGTTTGAGCTGCCCAAATGCGGCTAGTTGGCTATCACCCAGCTGGAACTTTGCCTCCTTTCTAAGCAGATCGGAGAGCGGCTTGGCTATTGCTGCGTAACCGTCCACAAACTTCCGGAAATACGACGTCAGTCCCAGGAATCGTTGCAAAGCTTTGCGGTCATGAGGAATTGGAAAATTCCTTATAGCGCTAGTCTTAGCTTCTGATGGCTTTATTGAACCATTTTGAATTACGTAGCCTAAAAACTCTACCCTTTTCGCGAGGAACTGGCACTTGGCGACAACACACGCTCTAGCTTCCATATGCCCTCTTCTTCATCCTTGGCGGGAATAATAAGGTCACCCATATAGACTACGACGGTTCCGTTGTGTATAAGTTCTCGTAGCACGGCAGAAATATATCTGGTGAACACGGCTGGGGAGTTGGATATACCGAAAGGCACGTAGAGAAACTCGTACTGACCATTCGGTGTGACGAACGAAGTATATTTCCGGGAGCTAGCCGCAACCGGAACATGAAAAAACCCATTAGTTAGGTCTAAGGTGGTGAACACGCTTGCTGCCTGCAGTCGCTCGATGACGTCGTCAATTAGTGGCATGGGAAAGTGATCCCTAACAATCTTCTGGTTCAAACGTCGGTAATCACAGCATAACCTCTTCTCGCCGTTCCTCTTTGCCACTAAAACGATTGGTGATGCGTACTCGGAGCAACTGGGTTGGATGATTCCCTCCTCGAGCCATTGAGCTACTTGCGTTTCTACCACGCATTTATCGGCGTATGATAACCTCCTAGGCTGCTGGTACACTGGAACATCGTCGGTCACTAAAATTTTCATTTCCACTGGTGATTCGGTATTCCTCTGAGGCTTATATGAGTTGACCAGGACTCGTATCTTCTCAGCATCCACTCGCTTTAGATGGGACAGATCCAGTTCACCCTCCGTGACATTCGAAATTAGGCACAGTCTCTTAAATTCATCCACAACGTCGCTATCGCGCTGGCTTGGTGGCCCCTTGGCGTCCCTTGCTGGATTACGGACCCTGATGCCCGTTCTCTCGAGCTCTCTGCTACCCGCTCTCGTGCACCTCTTGGCGGATTACGGGCCCTACTTGCCTCCACCTCATGACCCTTAGCGCTGCTGCTCGCCTGCCGTGCCGCATCTTCACTTACAGCGTCGGTCCTCCTGCCACGCCCATGCTGAACACGCATCGTAGGCCCGCTGCCATTCCGTTTGGGCCCTACGACTACTTCGCGCTTCTTAAAATTCAACGCGTTCACGCCAAATTGTCCCTTTACCTGCATAACTTTCCTTCTAAACTGCGCCTCGTCCTTTGTCACTACCAAATCGACCTGTTGCAATATATCGTTACCCAACACCGCTGCGTACTGTAGGTCGCGCTCTCTCGCGACGTGGAATGTAAGTGCAAACGTCGCCTCATCTATGGTCACCTCTGTGGTAAAACAACCGATCGTAGTTAACTGGCTAGTGCCTATACCGTACAATCTATTCGCTTCCTTTCGTAGCTCGACATCTAACTGAAGCCTCATCAGCGTATCGTAACGCATTAAGCTTAAGTCGGAGCCGGTGTCTACCAATGCCGACACTATCGACCCATTCATTAAAAAGTCCTTAAAAATCAACCCGCTCTTTTTCCTATCGATACCGCATTCGTTTCGCATTGTATTAACGTTTCTTCCTTCAGACTTCCAGTTCCTCGACCCGCTTTTGCATTCTGCCGCCCGATGCCCGGACTGACCGCAACTAAAACATTTCGAACGCTTTGGGCAATTTCTAGCGAAATGCCCCGGGTTACTACACAAAAAACATTTTTTCGTCTCGTCGTGCTGTCGCTTTGATGTGTCTAGGTTGTGACTTGATGGTCTAAATTGTGTTGAACTTGGGAACTGTGGCTTACTTGCACGGATTTTCTCGTATATCCTGACCTGCTCTTTCAACTGGCTCACCGTTTTGGCTTGGTATAAATTCGTCTTGTTTGCTCTCGAGTCGGGGATGCCCTCTACGAAGTACTCGATTAAACTAGAATCGTCCAAGTTTATCGACTTTCCGATTTGCATCAAGCTGTAGAGGTACTCCAAGTAGTCTTCATTCTGGCGTTTCCGAC
>NW_023458556.1:87605226-87611991 GCF_013731165.1 Rhagoletis pomonella | reverse complement strand
TCGTCGTTCATTGTGCAGAATGTCGAATCGTCTATCTGCTCAGCCAAGTCTGTTCCCCTACGATCGTTTGACAGGCTTGAGTGCCAAAGATCGTGGTGCGCATTAAAGTCACCTACTACCATACGGTTTTCACCTCTGAGGAGCGCACCTATATCAGGGTGATATCCTGCCGGGCAGCAGGTGACAGGGGGTATGTAAATGTTAAATATTTCGAGCTCGACATCGCCTGACCGGATAGCGATGCCCTGACATTCTAGGGTGGTATCCCTGCGGTCGATGTCTGCTTCGATAAGACGATACTGCACGGTGTGGTGCGTGATGAACGCTAAGCCACCGCCATTATCTCGCTCGCGATCTCGACGGTGCACGTTGTACCCGGCGCAATTCAACAAAGTTGAATTGCTGTGCAGCTTCGTCTCTTGGACCGCAGCTATTAATATACCATGCCGACACATGAAGACGGTTATCTCCTCAATCTTGCTCTGTAGCCCGTTACAGTTGAATTGGAGGAGCTTCATGTGGTTCGGGAGACGTGTCGTGATGTGGGGTGTGAGTGAGGTGTATGTTCTTGCCGCCGTTGGCTGTGTGTGCTGCTGAGGTGGTTGCTGCCCTGTGGTGGTGGTGGGGGGCGTCGCAATTGACGTCTGCGACCGAGCAGCACAGCACGGGCCCTCGAAATTCCCCGTCCAATCTCGCGTGGTACGCAGACCTGAACATGCCCTAAAGTGGCACCAGCCAAGGCAGGTGTTGCACTTGACTGATGTCACATTACGGAATATTCTGGTCTGACATACCGTGCAGATTGTAGGGGGAACCAGGAGTTGTTGGCGGCGGCGTGTGGGTGGTGGTGCGGTTGTGTGAGTTATGTGGTCAGTGGTGGCTGTGGTACGGTCTGTGGTGTTGTTATGTTGTTGTGTAGTGGCGACTGTGTGTGGTTGCTGTGTGAGTGTGTGGGGCTGCACGGGCGGACTATCGTTTGCCGTGGAGGCTGCTCTGTTTGAGCAACAGGGGGCCACGTAAGATGTGGTCCACTGTCTGTGTGTCCGTAGTCCCGAGCAGACCCTGAGGTGACTCCACCCCTCGCAGGCATTACACTTGACTGAGGTGGAGTTGTGGTGTAATCGTCTTCGGCATACACAGCAGGTGTATATTTCTGGCCCAGGGTTTGACTCGATGCCAGCCCTGAGTAGGAGAATGCGTAGTGAATGTTGCCCTATGGACGGACAACTTCTGAGATACTTCGCCGACCTAAACGGGGTTAGATCGCCGAAACAACAGCCCTTGGTCGGGTGAAACCCGAGTCATTCCGGTACGTAGAACCGGCTGTCGTGGGAATGTATGATTGTAGTTAGTATTGGTGATGTTGTTTATGGTTACTGGGTGTTTTATAAAAATGTGTTGTATATAAAAAAATGTGTATATAAAAATGTTTATATAAAAATGTCTTGTGCAAATGAATATTTAACATTTTTCAAGCGAAAAACGCAAACGCATTATTCTCGAAGTTATAGTAAGAAGCCCAACAGGCGAAAATTGGTATCGCTTGATATACAGTTCAATGCGAGCGTGAGCGTGTACGTTCGCAAGAGCAAAGAGTTCCATTTGTATTCTTATGGACGCTCACACACATCTGTTGTTGTTGTTGTTGTTGTTGTTGTTGTAGCGCCTACAACAACCCCGCCCAGATCGGCTGATATCTCAGTCGTTGTCGTCGAGTCCCACTAACGGCAGCCCCAAGAAGCGTGCGGCCTCTATGGGGTCAGTCCATAGGGACGACGCCGTTAGGGTTGTGGGGTTTTCCGGGCATGCGAAGAGATGTTTCGAGTCGTGAGGGGTCTCTCCGCATGCCGGACATTCCTTCGGCATATCCGCATTAACCTACACAGGTAGGAATTTAGCCTGCTGCAGTAGCCAGAGCGAAGTTGGGCTATTGTCGTTGTAGTGCTTTCAAAAACTTATATTTTCGGTAAAGTTTAGTTCCAATTAAATTTTTAATGTTTAACAAAAATACATTTTTAACTATACAGCAAGATGAAAAAATTTGAAGTGAAGAAAAATTTTCATTTTGATTTCCATTTACAAAAATAACTTAAATCAAAAATTTTCAAAATTAACAAAGTTAAAAAATGAAGCAAGTATAATAAAAAGTATGAACCCTACAGTCGTTCTGGTCTCCCGAGGCAGATGGAGCTCCGTCATGTCAATGTCCGATGTTTGTGTGCCTAGAACGGCATTCACAGGTCTTGAGTCTACATAACTCGAGACTGCGTCCCTGTGAATGCCGTTCAGGGCCTGTCTATCAGCTGACGGGTCCAGAGGCTGCTTAATGAACCTCTGGACTTCGTCCGTCAGTTCATATAGATGCCTCCTGACGTGCCTCGGCGAGGGCTCCTCTGCAAGCAGCTGTCTATTTGGGTGGCCACATCTGTGGCTCCCAACAAGAAACTGCTTGCAGGGCATCGTGTTGTGCTCCCTAATTGGGAGCATTTTCGCCTCATCGTGGAGGTGGTGTTCTGGTGACATCAGGAGGCATCCTGTCGCTGTCCTAAGTGCTGTATTTTGTACCGTCTGTAGCTTCGTCCACTGCGTCCTACTAGTCCCCGGCGACCACACTGGTGCTGCGTAGTTTAAAACCTGCAGGCCTATTGCCTTGTATGTTGCCAGCAACGTTTCTTTGTCTTTGCCCCAAGTACTGCCGGCTAGCGACTTGAGGACCTTGTTGCGGCTCTGTACTTTATTGACAATAGCGGTTGTGTACGCAGAGAAGGAGAGCAGGCTGTCGAATGTTACTCCGAGTATTTTAGGATTATTCACCGTCGGAATTGGTGTGTCATCGACGTGAATTCCTAGTGGTAGCCTGACCTCCTTCGTCCAGGTTGTGAACAGGGTCGCAGAGGATTTCGTAGGGGAGAGGGCTAGACACTTTGCAGTGAAGAAGCGAGAAAGGTCAGAGAGATATCCTTTTACTTTCGAACACAAGTTATCAATGCCATTCCCAGTCGCCATGATCGAGCAATTGTCGGCGTAAGAGACAATCGAGACTCCCTCTGGTGGTTGAGGGAGCTTTGAAATGTAAAAGTTAAACAGTAGTGGGGAAAGGACACCACCCTGTGGAACCCCCTGTTTTATTTTGCTAAGTTTGCTCGATTTGTCTCTAAACATTACCGACGAGTGTCGACCACTCAGATAATTGCCGACCATCGTTTGAGCCTCTGTGGGAGAGAGGAAGCCTCAATATCTTCTAGTAGCGTGGAATGGCTGACAGTGTCAAAAGCCTTTGACAGGTCCAACGCTACTAGAATTGTTCTCTCACAGGGACGTTTACAGTTGAGGCCACGAGTTATCTGAGTGTTTATGGCGTTAAGTGCTGTTGTTGTACTGTGCACTTTACGGAAACCATGCTGATGCTTCGCTGGGGTCAAGTGGTTTGTGAAGTACGGGAGTAGCAAGGCTTCGAGTGTCTTCGCTACTGGGGAAAGGAGTGTTATCGGACGATAAGAAACTCGTTTGTTGGCGGGTTTCCCCGGTTTGAGCAGTGGGACCACTCTCCCCACCTTCCAGATGTCTGGGATGATGAGAGTGGCCATAGACAAATTGAGGACCTCCGTTAGGTACGCTACCCCCGCAGGACCCAAATTTTTCAGCATCAGCATGCATATTCCGTCGGGACCCATGGCTTTGGAGGCTTTCGCCTTCCCGATGGCCACCTGAACTTCACCGAAAGTGAAAGCAAGGCTGGCAGTTTGTGCAGCCTTCTGGTCATTCGACGCTTGGCTTTGTCTACCGGAGGATGCAGTATGAACTGCCGGCTAAAATAGCTCGCGCATCGCTCCGGGTCCGACGAAGCATGGTCGCCGAAAGAAATTTCGACCCTGTCGTCGTGCTTCGTCGGATTGGACAGTGACCTCACGGTTGACCAAAGCTTACTCACACCAGAGGTGAAGTTACAGGTCTTCAGATGCTCCTCCCACTTCTTCCGCTTATGTACGTTTACTAGTTGCCGAATCTCCGCGTTGAGATCCCTAATACGGAGATCTCCGGGATCGGCCTGACGAAGGCCGTCGCACTCATCGGCTAGAACAGCCGCTTCGGCAGGGTAGTTTGGACGTGGGTCCGTTATACATCCTGCCGGTATGAAGCGAGCTGCAGCAGCAGTGACAGCCCTGCGGAACTTACGTTCACCGAGATGGACGTCGGTTGGTGTGGGAAGCGCAGTGAAAGTGTTTTCAGTAAACTCCGCGTAACCTTTCCAATCAGCCTTAGAGAAGTTGATATAGGTCCGGTGTTTAGCGGAGGCAAAGTCGGTTGGTTTATCTATCGAGATGACTATGGGTAGATGGTCTGATGCTAAGGTCAGCATAGGTCGCCATGTTATGCTGTTTATCAGACCAGCGCTGACTATGGTGATGTCTGGCGAGCTGCTGCAGTTACCCATAATCCTGGTGGGTGCGTCGTCGTTCATTGTGCAGAATGTCGAATCGTCTATCTGCTCAGCCAATTCTGTTCCCCTACGATCGTTTGACAGGCTTGAATGCCAAAGATCGTGATGCGCATTAAAGTCACCTACTACCATACGGTTTTCACCACTGAGGAGCGCACCTATATCAGGGTGATATCCTGCCGGGCAGCAGGTGACAGGGGGTATGTATATGTTAAATATTTCGAGCTCAACATCGCCTGACCGGATAGCGATACCCTGACATTCTAGGGTGGTATCCCTGCGGTCGATGTTTGCTTCGATAAGACGATACTGCACGGTGTGGTGCGTGATGAACGCTAAGCCACCACCATTATCTCGCTCGCGATCTCGACGGTGCACGTTGTACCCGGCACAATTCAACAATGTTGAATTGCTGTGCAACTTCGTCTCTTGGACCGCAGCTATCAATATACCATGCCGACACATAAAGACGGTTATCTCCTCAATCTTGCTCTGTAGTCCGTTACAGTTAAATTGAAGGAGCTTCATGTGGTTCGGGAGACGTGTTGTGATGTGGGGTGTAAGGGATGTGTGTGTTCTTACTGCCGTTGGCTGTGTGCGCGGCTGTAATGGTTGCCGCCCTGTGGTGGTGGCGGGAGGCGTCGCAGTTGGGGTCTGCGACCGAGCAGCGCAACACGGGCCCTCGAAGTTCCTCGTCCAGTCTCGCGTGGTACGCAGACCTGAGCATGCCCTAAAGTGGCACCAGCCAAGGCAGGTGTTGCACTTGACTGATGTCACATTACGGAATATCCTGGTCTGACATACCGTGTAGATTGTAGGAGGAACCAGGAGTTGTTGGCGGCGTGTGGGTGGTGGTGCGGCTGTGTGTGTTCTATAGTCTGTCGTGGCTGTGGTATGGTCTGTGGTGTTATTATGTTGTTGTGCTGTGGTGACTGTGTGAGGCTGCTCTGGTGGACTGAGGTTAGCCGTGGAGGCTGCTCTGTTTGTGCAGCAGGGGGCCACATACGACGTGGTCCACTGCCGATGTGTCCGTAGTCCTGCGCAGACTCTGAGGTGACACCACCGCTCGCAAGCATTGCACTTGACAGAGGTGGAGTTGTGGTGTCGTCGTCTCTGGCATACACAGCAGGTGTAGGTTTCTGGCCCTGGGTTTGACTCGATGCCAGCCCTGAGTAGGAGAAAACGTAGCGAATGTAGCCCTATAGACGAACAACTTCTAAGATACTTCGCCGACCTAAACGGGGTTAGATCGCCGAAACAACAGCCCTTGGTCGGGTAAAACCCGAGTCATTCCGGTACGTAGAACCGGCTGTCGTGGCAATGCACACATCTGTCAAAACTTGCCGAGAAAGGCATATTATGCATTTTAAATGAGTTTTTGTGCTATAATTCTGAAAGATATTTTAATTCTCTATCTTTTATATATATATATATATATTATTTAATAATTTTAATTATTATATATATATATATATATATTAAAAGTATAAAATACGCACGTGAACATAGAAAATATAGTATATCACACAAAATATAAGTGAAAAGTGGTATTTTGTACAAAAGTTTGGGAGTGGTAGTAAGATTATTTAACAACAAATTGCTTAAATACTATTAGCAACTACTTTGTGAGAGTGATATATTCATGTAGAGAAAGCTTCCCCCAACATTCTCACCAAGTTTCATAACGAAATTCCTTATACTTTATATACTTATACTTATATAATATACTTATGATTGTAGTTGGTATCGAATTTACTTTTATACGCTTTTTTAAGTCAGTTATTTTTAGAAACTCATTAACTAATTTTATCTTATCAGACTCAGTTTTCCTTAGTAGGCTGGAAGGTTTGATATTGTCAAAAAGTGCCGTTCTTGTAGCGGTGAAGTTTGGGCAACTATCTAATAAGTGGCAGATGGTGAGGCGGTGGAACTCCCGTGAGAATGTGGCTGTGGGATATGACTGTATGTCCGATTCTGAGGCGAATGAATGACTTTAATTCGCTGCAACTAACATCGAGGGGAAGGTTGGGGCTTTTGCTTCCTATCCGAATAGTGATGACGAAAGTTTTTCCAATCGTTCTGTTTATTTAAGAACATTACTGAGCTAATGTGCCTATAAATGTCTTGTTTTAACATCCATTTTGATGTCAGTAGGGGTTGTTCTGATGCAAGTTTCGCTCTACGATGTGCAGTCTCATTGCCGTCAATTCCGACGTGACTAGGGCTCCATATAATCTTTATTCTGTTTTTATTTTCCATAAGCATATTTTTAATGGCTATCATTAAATTATTATTATTTTTGTCATTTGAAAGAGATTTCATCG
>NW_023458556.1:87586610-87605126 GCF_013731165.1 Rhagoletis pomonella | reverse complement strand
ATGTCTCCGTGTCTTTCTTCCAACATTCTGCGCGAAATCAAGAATGTTGGAAGAAAGACACGGAGACATAACTCCGAACAACATAGTTGGGGTAATGATCTCCAGCGCAGAAAAGTGGGAAGCAGTTGCGAGATACGTGAAATTCGTACTCCGCTGCAAACGAGAGGACGGTTGTCTACTGAGGACACCCGAATGAAACGCCCCTACAAAAGAGCAGCCCCAAGGCTCTAACAGCGCGCTCCTGCATCTGAAGACATGCAGAATTTCGGTGCCAGATGCGGGATTCTTGCGCGGGCGGTGGGAGTTTGGTTTTAGTGGCTAGCCCAACACGCTTGGGTGGGAGTCCCACACTCGGGGAAGGTAGTATAGAGACTAGCGCCCCCGGCCAGTGCATAAAGCATTTCCTACGAAAATAAAAATAAAAATAAAAAAAAATAATAATAATAATAATAACAAATCAATTTAAGGGTATTTCTCGGGTTGGCATTCCAAAAGTATAAGTATATAAAGGATAAGGAATTTCGTTATGAAACTTGGTGAGAATGTTGGGGGAAGCTTTCTCTACATGAATATATCACTCTCACAAAGTAGTTGCTAATAGTATTTAAGCAATTTGTTGTTAAATAATCTTCACTATCACCCCCAAATTTTTGTACAAAATACCATTTTTCACTTATATTTTGTGTGATATACTATATTTTCTATGTTCACGTGCGTATTTTATACTTTTAATATATATATATATATATATATAGATATATATATATATATATATAGATATATATATATATATATATTCATCAATTAATTAGGTAAAACGCGTTTATAAAGTCGTTCAAGCAAAAACAAACAGAGAGAACAATGGCCGACAGTAGAAGCAAACGTGTGCTGCCATACTTCTCGACGCTATAAACTACACCTATAAACCGTATTATTTTTTGGTTTTTTATTGATTCTTTAGTTTTTTAATATGGCTCCATATATTTCGAAAATTTGTAATAAAAAATCGCATTAAGCCTGATATACAGTTCAATGCGAGAGTGAGCGTGAGCTTTTTATTTTGACCATAATCTTCATTCTTACTCAACTTTTTGCTATAGTTGAGACATGAAAAGATAGAGAATTTGTAGTAGTTTATAAATTTACGTTTGCCTATTGTGAACTCGTTGAACTATTGTAAATAGCCTAACCATGGTGAACGTTTGTGGCGCTTGCAAGTACATACAAACGAACGGTTGTTAATAAAATTCAATTGGCATCGACACGCGGAAGCAATCGGTTTAATCTATTTCGCGAAGAAGATATACTACAGCCTCAGGTGTGGGGTACCGAACGCGTTAATTAATTAAAACCTTCCGTTAAAATTCTTCCGGCCTAATTAAATAAGTTCTTCCGAAACGTAGTCTAATTTAATAAATTCTTCCGATTCGAAGTCACATGAAATGGACAGTGCCACAAGAAATAAAATAGCAACCGCTCTTAATGAAACCGGAGTCTCCGTGCGCAAGTCGGCTGCCGAAGAAGAAGTTAGAGTACTACTTCAAGACGTTGTAGGAGCTGTTCCACTCCATCCAAATTGCCGAAGCGGTATGGAGTTTCTAAGTGGCGAAGCTGGCGCCCCCGCAAAAGGTACAGCTACTGAAAAGCAAAACGTGCGAAGCGACCATAACGGCGCTACATAAGGTGACCCGCAAAGCAGCAATAACTATAGTAAGCAAGATATACCGCTTAGTGAAAATAACGGGACCACTGAAAAAATCGCGCAAAATGAGGTTAAGGATACCGAAGCAGCTGGAATAACTGATGAAGACGAACAAGCCACCGACATGTTGGGAAAAAGAATCGACTCCACCCGAACTCCACTTCGGTTAGGTGCAACTCCTGCAACGGATGGAGTCACCTAAGAACCTGCTCTGGCCTTAGGTCTCACCGGGAGTGGACCACATACTTTGTGGCTCCCTGTTGCTCAAGCCAAATGGCACAATCAGCCTCCACGGCTACCCACTCGCGTTATGCACGGGTGCGACCTAGCACCCGAAGAGCCTGCACGGCCCCCAGAAGCTCCCCTGAGCAACAGCAAACCTCCCAACACACCCCACCCACACAACCTACCGGCCGGTCCCACTCGCGAGCGCGAGCCAACCAGCAGCTACTGGTTGCCCACACCATCTGCTCCGTGTGCCAGAACAGAATATACCGGAATGTGACATCAGTCAAATGCAACACATGCCTTGGCTGGTGCCACTTCCGGCTATGTTCTGGTCTACGCACCACACGCGAGTGGACTACCAACTACAGCGCCCCTTGCTATAGTGCACCGCCGGCGCAGACAACAACGCCCACATCGCAGCCACCTACCATCAGGCTGCAACAGCAACTGCGTCAGGCGCAACAGGCCCAAGGTAGGCTCCACACTTCCCTCACTCCCCGTATCGCCACCAGCCTCCCAAGGCATACGAACGTACTCCAACTCAACTGCAACGGACTCCAGAGCAAGATTGAGGAGATAGCAGTCTTCATGGGTCGGCACGGCATATTGATAGCTGCGGTCCAAGAAACGAAGTTGCACATCAACTCAACTTTGTTGGGTTGCGCCGCCTACAATGTTCTCCGTAAAGATCGCGAGCGAGATAATGGTGGAGGATTAGCGTTCATTCTACACCACACAGTGCAGTATCGGCTAATCGAAGAAGACATCGACCCAAGGGACACTACCCTAGAATGTCAGGGCAAAGCTGTCCGGTCAGGCGATGTCGAGCTCGAAATATTTAACGTGTACATACCCCCTGTCACCTGCTGCCCGGCTGGATATCTCCCTGACATAGGTGCGCTACTCAGAGGCGAAAACCGACTGGTAGTAGGTGACTTCAATGCGCACCACGATCTTTGGCATTCAAGCCTGGCCAATGATCGGAGGGGAAACATTTTGGCTGAGCAGATAGACGATTCGACATTCTGCACCATGAACGACGACGCCCCCACCAGGATTGTGGGCAGCTGCAGCAGCTCGCCAGACCTAACAATTGCTAGCGCTGGTCTGATAAATAGCGTATCATGGTGACCTATGCTATCGTTAGCATCAGACCATCTGCCCATAATCATCTCGATCAATAAGCCCACCGACTTTGCTCCCGCGGATCACCGAACCTACACCAACTTTAACAAAGCTGATTGGAACGGCTTCGCGGAAGTTACCGAGAGCAGCTTCGCCGCCCTCCCCACACCCACAGACGTACATGCTGGCGAACGCCAGTTCCGCAGGGTAGTCACTGCCGCAGCAGCTCGCTTCATACCGTCCGGACGTATCGCGGAAGTCCGCCCAAATTTCCCGGCTGAAGCAGCTGTACTAGCAAATGAGCACCTACGCCAGGTCGACCCCGGGGACCCTCGCTTGAGGGACCTTAATTTGGAGATTCGGCAACTGGTAAATCAACATAAGCGGAAAAAGTGGGAAGAGCACTTGAAGGCCTGTAACTTCACCTCTGGTGTGAGTAAGCTCTGGTCAACCGTGAGGTCCTTGTCCAACCCGACGAAGCGTGATGACAGAGTGGAAATCTCATTCGAAGGTCACGCCTCATCGGAACCGAAGAAATGCGCGAACTATTTGAGTCGGCAATTTACACTGCATCCTTCGGTAGACAAGGCCAAACGTCGAGTGACCAGGAGGCTGCACAAACTGCGCAAAAAACAGTGCACGACTTGTTTTCACCAGCGGTGAAGTGAAGGGGGCCATCGGGAAGGCGAAAGCCTCCAAAGCCATTGGACCCCCGACGGAATCTGTATGCTGATGTTGAAAGATTTGGGGCCTGTGGGAGTAGCATACCTCACGGAGGTCCTCAATTTGTCTATGACCACTCTCATCATTCCTGATGTGTGGAAATCAGGGAGAGTGGTCCCACTGCTGAAACCGGGGAAGCCCGCCAACAGAGGAGACTTTTATCGCCCGATAACGCTCCTTTCCCCGGTCGCGAAGACACTTGAGGCCCTGCTGCTCCCATACTTAACCTGCCACCTAACCCCAGCGAAACATCAGCATGGCTTCCGTAAAGTGCACAGCACAACAACAGCACTTAACGCCATAAACACCCAGATAACTCGTGGCCTAAATCGCAACCGCCACTGTGAGAGAACTGTCCTAGTAGCGTTGGACTTGTCAAAGGCGTTTGACACCGTCTGCCATTCCACGCTGCTAGAAGACATTGAGGCCTCCTCTCTCCCACAGGGACTGAAGCGATGGTCGGCGAATTATATGAGTGGTCGACAATCATCAGTAATCTTCAGAGATCAAACCTCGAAACCGAGAAGAATAAAACAAGGGGTTCCACAAGGTGGTGTTCTCTCCCCCTTACTTTTTAACTTCTACATCTCGAAACTCCCCCAGCCTCCTGAAGGAGTTTCCCTGATCTCGTACGCTGATGATTGTTCGATTTTGGCGTCCGGGAATGGAATTGATGACCTCTGCTCAAAAGTAAACGGTTATCTCTCCAGCCTTTTTCGCTTCTTCACTGCAAGGAGCCTAACCCTCTCCCCAACGAAATCAACGGCGACCCTCTTCACCACCTGGACGAAGGAGGTCAGGCTAGAATTAGGCATTCACGTCGACGGCACACCTATACCGACGGTGAACAACCCAAACATTTTAGGGGTTACCTTTGATAGCCAGCTCTCTTTCTCCGCGCACACAACCGCAGTTGTCAACAAAGTACAGAGCCGCAACAAGGTCCTCAAGTCGCTCGCCGGCAGCACTTGGGGCAAAGACAAAGAAACGTTGCTGGCAACATACAAGGCAATTGGGCGGCCGGTTCTAAATTATGCAGCGCCTGTTTGGTCACCGGGGACTAGTTGGACGCAGTGGACGAAGCTACAGACTTGTCAGAACGCCGCACTCCGGACAGCGACTGGGTGCCTTCTGATGACGCCTGAGCACCACCTACACAGCGAGGCCCAAGTGCTCCCCGTACGGGAACACAACAAAATGCTCAGTAAACAGTTTCTGGTGGGGTGGCACAGAAGCGAACACCCTAACAGACCACTGCTGGAGGAGGAGCCTCCGCCCAGGCACGTCAGGGGGCACCTATTTGTGTACAAGGACGCAGTCCAGACCTACACAGACCAACCACTGGACCCAATGACGTACAGACAAGCGATTAACGACATTCATAGGGAGTCAGTCTCCACCTACCTCGACTCCAGGCCTAAGAATGTCGTTATCGGAGCCCAATCACCACCTGTGGAAGAGACGGAGCTTCAATTACCTAGAGAGACCCGCGTTACTCTGGCTCAGTTACGGTCTGGATATTGTAGCCGCCTAAACAGCTACCTGTCCAGACTCGACCCAAACATCCCAAATGAGTGCCCGGCATGTGGAGACTCCCCCCACGACACCAACCACCTCTTCACATGCCAGCTCAATCCGACTCAACTAACACCCCTCTCCCTTTGGTCTGACCCCATCGAAACAGCTCGTTTCCTGGGCCTACCGTTAGTTGAGCTCGACGATAATGATTAAAAGTTGACCCGAAACAGGCGGGGCTTAGTAGTGCCGCTACAACAACAACAACAACCGCGACGTGCGCAAGTGGATATCAGATTTCGACTATGCAACGGACACGTATGGCTGCAACGACCGACGTAAACTCCTTCTGGCACGTCAGCTCCTCACCGGCAGTGCTAGAATGCTCGCAGAAAATTTCCGGAGGACAAATGTGGAGCGAGCTTTAGGTATGCTTGACCCGAGAATTCGTAAAAATCCCCAGTTATAGGGACACTGTAAAAAAGCTGGAAGCTCGACGCTGGAATAAAGGAAAGGAAAGTCTGCAGCACTTCGTACTAGCCATGCAAAAAACGGCATGTAACAGCTCTATCAGCGACAATGACTTAGTTGAATTTATCATCGAAGGACTGCAAGACAGAACCGCTTGTGTGTCCATACTCTACAGCGCGACTACGTTGGACGGATTAAAGAAAGCACTTCCCATGTACGAAAAGCTCATTGGCAACATGGGCGAGCAAGTAACGAAACGTGAGCAACGTCTACAGCAAGCAAGATGTTACAATTGCTCCGCATACGGACATTACTCGGCGGACTGCAAAAAACCAAAGCGCCAAAAAGGATCCTGCTTCATTTGTGGAGACACGAATCACCTGCATGGAAGCTGCCCGAAGAAAGTTGTTGGTGCAGTATATGAAGATGACGGAAATTGGGAGTAATTAGAATACAACGGAACGGTAAGTGTTGCTTTGAACAAATTTTTCAGAACTTGTCCACAATTTAGATTATTTTCTTGCATGTTCGATACGGGCAGTCCGACTAATTTTATACGACGATCGCTCATTAACGGAAGTTTATTGCCGTACATAGATAAGCAGTTAGCGAAGTTTACAGCTATAGGAAATACAACAATACATTGCTATGGCCAAATACAGTTACCTACAAAATATCGAGACAGCGTTAAGTTTATGAATTTTTCCATTTTGGCGGATAGCGCCTTGCCGTGTTCAATTATCTTAGGAAGAGATTTTTTGGGTTCATTTAATATTACTCTTTACCATATAGAAAAATTAATAAAAATGACTTGAATTCGAATGAAATTTTAAGCGGTGTAAATATAACTGAAATGGGAAAAGGGTGTACGGACAAATTTTCTGAGGTAAATTTTTTTGGTGACATCTGTGGCATTGAAGCGTACGATAATGTGATGGACATAAACAGTACATTACCACTGCATTTTTTCGCGTCTTTTACTATTAAATACACTTACAAACCGTATTATATCCTTTTTTATTTCTTTTTTTTAATATACTTTGATAAATTATGAAATTGTTTTATATAAAATCGCGCGAGTTTATATAAAACACCCAGTAACCATATTTTAATATAGATCCATATATATCGAAAATTTTTAATAAAAAATCGCGCGATTTTTTATTACAAATTTTCGCCTGCGGCGCTTTATATTCTAAAAATCGATACTTCCATAAATAATGAAAATTTTTAGTTAAAAATCGCGCGATTTTTTATTAAAAATTTTCGCCTGCGGCGCTTTATATTCTAAAAATCGATACTTCGATGAATAATGAACATTTTTAATAAAACATCGCTTTTTATTATAAAATCGATACTTCGATAAATTATGCCACTTTTTAATCAAAAATCTACCAATAAATAATACAATTTTTTTATTAAATATCGCGCGATCATTATCTGCATTTTTTTATTGCTTCCGTTTTGTGTTTTTCAGGCATTTTTTCATATGTATGGCAGCACTGACATTTCACTTCAATTGGTGTACAAAGCAAAAGGTGAGGTTAAATTCGGTATTTTTTGCAACTTTAAATGCGAATTACTTTAAAACTATAAGCCTCCGGAGGGTGGGGTCTCCAGATTTAGAATCTGAAAAAGCTCCTCTATACTCCCTAATATTTTTTTTTTTTTCAAAGCCTGGATCCGTTTTGGAAAATTTTCCCATTGCCTTGAATATTCAGAAGGAAAACGATTATTCAGTTTATTAGACCTAAAATCAGGATTCTACCAAATAAAAATGGACGAGGATTCAATCAGATACACATCCTTCGTTGTCCCAAGAGGTCAATATGAATTCCTACGAATGCCGTTTGGACTTAAAAATGGGCCAGCAATTTTTCAAAGATTTATAAGTCTGGTATTGAGGGATTTTATAGTAAAAAACGACATAGTCGTGTACATGGATGACATTTTAATTGCGAGCGCGACAATTGAAGAACATTTTAGGCTAGTGAAAAGAATATTGAAGTGTTTGGCGGAACATGGTCTTGAATTGAAGGTAGTAAAATGTAAAATTTCGCACCACAAGATCGAATATCTAGGATATCAGGTTACCCATGAAGGCATTAAGCCGTCGAATAGTCACATAAAAGCCATTTCAGAATATCCTCGACCAAAGAACCAAAGAGACGTTCAATCATTTCTAGGATTATGCTCGTATTTCAGAAAATTCGTAAAGTCTTTCTCCATTATGCTAGTCCGTTGTACAAACTGATAAAAAAACAGTCTAAATTTGATTTTAATGACGAATGTAAGGTACCGTTTGAGGAATTAAAAACTAAATTGACGACGTGTCCAGTGTTAGCGATCTAAAAGCCTCAGCGAGAAACAGAACTTCATTGCGACGTCAGTGCCATTGGGTATGGCGCTATTCTGCTTCAGAAACAAGACGACTGCGCTTTTCACCCTGTCGCTTATTTTTCAAAACGCACTACTGAAGCCGAAACACGCTATCACAGCTTCGAGCTAGAAACACTAGCTATTATAAACGCCTTACGCCGATTACATACTTAGAGGGAATTAAATTTAAAATTGTCACAGACTGCAATTCTCTAACGTTGACTTTAAATAAAAAGTTGGTGAATAGTAGAATAGCCCGATGGGCTTTGGAACTAGAAAATTTTGACTACACAATACAGCATCGAGTTGGTGCTAAAATGGCTCATGTGGATGCACTCAGTAGGTGTCAAACAAATTTCGAAAATATAGTCGCGGTAGTTGATAGCGAGGACATAGATTTCCGGTTGCAGGCCGCACAAGCACGAGATCCGAAAATTACAAACTTAAAAATTCAGTTAGAAAAAGAGGAACTAGATAACTTTGAAATATCAAACGGCATATTGTATAAAAAAAGTAAGGACACTCTGTTATTCTATGTCCCTTACGAATTAGAGGAAGATATAATCAGAATCACACATGAACACATTGGTCATCTTGGCATAGAGAAATGTTACCAGAAAATAAAGACAAACTATTGGTTCCCCGACATGAAAAGCAAAATAAATAAATTTACGAAAAATTGTATACGCTGCATAATGTACTCGCCTCCTCTTAAACCAAACGAAAGAGTGTTACACAACATACCCAAGGAGCCTACACCTTTCCACATGATTCACATAGACCACTTAGGACCACTACCATCACTACAATCTAAGCGCGAACACATTTATTTATAGTGGATAGTTTTACCAAATACGTTAAACTGTACCCTGCCCTGACAACAAGTACAATGGAGGTCAATGCATCACTCAGCAAATACTTCGAATATTACAGTCGTCCTGTAAGGTGCATAACTGATAGAGGAAGCTGTTTTACATCTAAAGACTTTGCAGAATTTATGGAAAGTAAAAATATACAACACATAAGGGTGGCGGTGCATTCACCTCAGGTCGAAAGGGTTAATCGTACCTTAGTGGGCATGCTTGCGAAATTCAGTGAATCAATTCAACATGCCGACTGGGTTAAGCACATAACGAAAATTGAATTTGCCCTTAACAATACAGTTAATAGATCTATTGGAATGACACCCAGCAAAGCATTATTTGGGGTGAGCCAGCGAGGCCCTTTAGTTGACAAGTTAACAGAATATTTAGAAGATTGCCTTTCACACAGGGGGAGGGGGAATATGGAGATGGTGCGAGATATCGCGAAAGAAAATATCGAAAAATTACAACAATACAATCTGAAGCGCAGTCAATTGAAAAACGTTAAAGTAAATAAATTCCAAGTAGGCGATTTTGTAGTAGTGAAGAACGTTGACACGACGGTAGGAACGAACAAAAAGCTTTTGCCGAAATTTAAGGGACCCTACCTGATACATAAAATACTTCCGAACGACCGTTACGTTATCCGGGACATAGAAAACTGCCAGATAACCCAAATACCATATGATGGAGTCATAGAAGCTTGCAATATAAGAATGTGGACAACGAATTCTGAAAGTCGAAGCAGCACTTAGCCGCCATAATATAGTTTATGTATTTATTGTAGTCTTTATTATAAGTAACCCTTGGTTAACACTGGGTGACCGAGCGCGGTGACTTGAGTCAGGTTGGCCGAGTTGTAGTAGTTTATAAATTTACGTTTGCCTATTGTGAACTCGTTTAACTATTGTAAATAGCCTAACCATGGTGAACGTTTGTGGCGCTTGCATGTACATACAAACGAACGGTTGTTAATAAAATTCAATTGGCATCGACACGCAGAAGCAATCGGTTTAATCTATTTCGCGAAGAAAATATACTACAAATTAAAATATCTTTCAGAATTATAGAATAAAAACTCATTTAAAATGCATAATATGCCTTTCTCAAGTTCACACTCAACTGTGTGCGTACGCAAAGCATTCGCATGTGAACGGCAAGTTTTGACAGATGTTTGTGAGCGTCCATAAGAATATAAATGGAACTCTTTGCCTTTGCGAACGTACACGCTCACGCTTGCATTGAACTGTATATCAAGCGATACCAATTTTCGCCTGCTGGGCTTCTTACTGTAACTTCGAGAATAGCGCTTGCGTTTTCCGCTTGAAAAATTTTAAATATTCATTTGCACAAGACATTTTTATATATATTCATTTGCACAAGACATTTTTATATAAACATTTTTATATACACATTTTTTTATATACAACAAATTTTTATAAAACACCCAGTAACCATAATAAACATCACCGGGATGGCAGCCCCAGGTTTACCGCACAGAAAGGGAATTCTAGTTACCTCATCCTTTCCCAAGGCTACATCAGTTGGTGTACACCAAAAGGGAATTCTATTTGGTAAGGCCGCCTACGCAGAAAAGAACTCTACGCAAAAATACTGTGGACGCAAGTGAAAATTGGGATCTTTGGAAATTTTTCTAAGGGGTCCCTATGGAACTATAGGGGGCCTAGGTGGTCGGGGGTTGCATTTGTGTCATGCCCTCTCCAAAAAGCTAACATCGATACTTCAATAAATCGCGCTATAAATAATTTCAATATTTAATAAAACGTTATGTGCATTTTTTTTACCTACGTTTTGTGTTTCTTGGCATTTTTTGGTTTGTATGGCAGCACCAACATTTCAGTTCAATTGGTGTACAAAGGAAAAAGTGAGGTCGAATTCGGTATTTTTTGCAACTTTAAATGCGAATTACTTAAAAACTATAAGCCTCCGGAGGATAGGGTCTTCAGATTTAGAATCTGAAAAAGTTCCCCTATACTCCCTAATATTTTTTTTCAAGCCTGGATCCCCTGGAATTCTCCCTTTAAAAAAAAAGTTATAATTTCGTTTAGTTTTTCTAGAATTATGTATATAAAATATATAAAGATATGCATATCAAATAAAAGGTCGGTAGTTATCTATTTGGGCTTTCAACCCCCAAAATTGTTTGTTAATAACTTTTGACCGGGTAAAAAAGTCAATTTCCGCTGTAACCTCACTTCCCTCTCCTATCTGTATTGCCATAAAAAGAAGCCGAAGTATTTCTGCGCAGAACTTCTTTGTGAATAGGCGGCCTTCGGCCGCACTTAGGGATTATAACTCTCACAAAGTAAAATTCTCTTTCTGTGTTGCGAAGAAAAGGCGCTGAAAACCTTTCTGCGTAGGTTAATAACTTTTGATCCGGTAAAAAAGGTTAATTTCCGCTTTCGGATTCTTGTTATTGGGGTCCAGACGCGTCTAAAGGTACCCCCTTTCCAAAATTTTGATAAAATTTTGGGAGTTGAAAGCCCACCTAGATAAATAAATACCAAAAGGTCTATCAATTACTTTTCCAACCATATCCACATTTTTAAAATAGTTTTGGAAATATAAGCTTTTGAAAATAGTGCAAATTCCCCCTTTACCCCCTTTTAGATCCACCAATATTAATATCCACCAAAAAAAGTTTACACTTTTCAAATCAGAAGGGAGCAGGGCTGAGATTTCCATTACGGAACCAATTGCTGTTCCGTGCAAAGTATAGTGAATTTTTTTATGAAACTCGGTGGGGATACTAATGGGGGTCTCCTTTAACTATATTTATCACTTTAACTATATTTATCACTTTCACATTTTATTATAACTCCACACCTATCACTTTTAATTACACAAATATATTATCCTTAAAAGGTTCGCATGAGTTTGTAATACCTTAATATACAATTATTAATTAATTAATTAAGTAAAACGCGTTAATAAATGTCTTCACAAACGTTTGCACATTTCACAAACAAGCAGAAATAACAATGGCTGACAGTAACACAAAATGTATGCTACCATACGTTAAAAAAAATACACCACAAATAAATGCGTATAATTAGGGGCGTTCCTTATCTCCCAGAAGAAGTCAGAAAAAGTCCGAAGTAGTCAGATTTAGTCCAAAAAGCGTTCCTTAACTCGGAAATGACAGCTAAAATGAGAGAGCAACACCCAGTGAGAGTGACTCTCATCAGTCCGAAGTAGTCAGATTTAGTCAGAAGAATTTTTTCTGGCAAAATCCTGAAAAGTGTCAAACTCAACTAAATTTAAATTAACGGAAATAAAAGAATACGCAAAAAGTGAGAATAATCCAAAAAGTAAAAAAAGTGAATTGAAATTGGAAGGAGGCAAAAAATAATTGATATGGTAAGTGTTTATTGTGCTTGTGCTTGTGTGAATGTGTTTTATACATACATTTCCATTCTTATTTGACGTTAGCTTTGTTGTTGCCATTCTTTGGACTAAAAATTTGGTTTTTTGCGTTCCTTTACTTTTCCTGTTATTCTCTTTTAGTGAGCGCATTTTGCTTACGCTCTGGCATTTTGACACTTTTCAGATTTTAGTCCAAAAATATAGGGAATGAACCTATTAGGGGTATAAGTGTACAATACGTACATTGCTCTTATTAAAAATAATAATAGGATCGATAGGGGTCTTACTCCTGTAGTGCGATTCCCATTTTTCTTAACGACCGATATTCGTTATTGATAATGAACGATGTTTGTAGCTTGCAGTAGCGAATAGGCTATTCTCAAAAACACACTTAGGGCCGCTTACTCAATGTCTGGTTAACACTAATCTGAAGTTAAACATCGTTATCGACGTCTTCGACTCCATTCATACAACAGGGAGTCGGTAACGTCGATAACTATGTTTAACCGGAGATTAGTGTTAAACAGACATTGAGTAACCAGCCCTTAGTGCCGTAATCCGTCGTAGATTCGATTTTGCTACGAATCGTAAAATTGGTATGCTGAAATCCGCGTTGTCGTATCGTAATTTCGAAATTCGTATGCAATCTTCGAAATTCGTAATGTTGGAACGCCTGACTCCGACGTAGCTGTAATTTTTATGTATTTGTCGGAAATTTTGTACGAATAGCAACTCGTGTCGGAGCGAAACAAATTGTTTTAAAATATCAGTAAAATAAAGTGTGTAAACGCAAAAATATGTAAAAATGAATATATGAAAAAAAAATGTATTATTATTAAGTGTTTACAAAATTAACAGATCGAAGATCACAACAAATCGCTCGCAATACGAAAAACTTGTGGAATACATGAGCGAAAAGCCGGACATTGGTCGAGGCTTTGTAAAAGGAGCTAAAGAGGATGTGGTGGAATTTCGGGAAAGCGTTCCAAGAATTAAAGCGGCACAATATCTAGTGAAATGGAGGCCCTTAAAAGGAGGGAGCTTACATTTTATCATTTAAGCTAAATGGATCAGAACAATCTCTTAGCAATCTCCTTTGTATATTAATGCAACTGTAAGCTGTTCTTCCTCCTGGGACAAAAGTGCGCCGGCCACTGAATCCTTTGTATTCTACTTAATTAAGAAAAAGTCATTTCAAATAATGATTAAACTATTTTTTTTTTTAATTTCACTATTCACTTGCGATTATGTATATTTATTTTGATTTGTTTCTGCCAAAGCAGCTGAGTAAGAACTTCGAATTTCACTAATTTAGTTGGCAACGCCGTTGATAGTTACGATCGGATTACAGCATACCAATATTCGAATTTTCGGAACGGAGCTACGAATTCGTAACTACGAACTTTCGGATTACAGCATACGGGTGAATGCTTTCCATAATGCTTTTTCCATAAAAATCAACACTTCGATAAATAATGAAAACTTTTAATAAAAATCGCGCGATTGGAAAATTGTCCCTTTCCCGGGAGCAGACCACGCCCACTTTTAATTTTAGTTTTATCTCAACGGCCGCTACACTGCACATATGCCGCATTTGCTCCGCATTTAGTTTACAAAATTTATCAGAACAGATGTGGGTTTAATATGCACATATATATTTCAGTGCCTAGATGTAAACACTTCACTAAATAATCATTTTGCTATTCCACCGAAGCAAATACTTACATAGGGGTATTGCTAATTTACCCAAAAACCTTCAGAAATAATAATTTAACAGACAAAACTTTTCACCAAATTTTGATTAGAAGATGACTAAATAATTTATGATTCATTTATTTCTTAACGATCATCCATACCAGTGCTTTAAAACGATAAACGATGTATTTACTCTAAGAGCCTCTTCAGACTGCAGACTTTATCAGCTCCCGATTTAAGCTCGCTATTCAGTTTAATGCCCAGTATATACGGTTATAAACCTTTTCGCAATTTTTCACCAATTGGTCCCCGAGGAGCATGATGCTATAAAACAAGGTGTTGGACGTTGAGACTGCTTGATTTGAGGGTAATTTTTCCATTATGGCCTTTCGTTAAAGGTGTGGTGGGCGAAGGGGGAGTGGGCGTGGCACCACCAACCGACCTTTTTGGAGAGGGCATGAACCGCCATTGACAAAAATGAAACCCCAACCACCTAGGCCCCCTATGGTTCCCTACGGACTTCTTAGAAAAATGGCAAAAAATCGCAATTTTTACTTGCGTCCACAGTATTTTCACGTAGAATTCCTTTCTGGGATTATAACTCTTACTACGTTGAATTCTCCTTTCTGTGTGACCTAACTGGGGCTACCGCCCCAGTGATGTAACCTTGGGAAAGGATGAGGTAACTAGAATTCCCTTTCTGTGTGATAAACCTGGGGCTGCCGCCCCAGTGATGTCTATTTCGGTTACTGGGTGTTTTATAAAAATGTCTTGTATATAAAAATGTGTATATAAAAATGTATTGTGCAAATTAATATTTAACATTTTTCAAGCGAATAAACGCAAATGAAAATTGTGATTTTCGGCAATTTTTCTAAGGGCTCCCTAGGGAACCATAGGGGACCTAAGTGGTCGGGGGTTGCATTTTTATCAATGGCGGTTCATTCCCTCTCCAAAAAGGTGGGTTAGAGGTGCCATGCCCACTTACCTTTCGCCCACGTCCCTTTAACGAACGGCCATAAAGGAAAGCCAACCCCGATTTGATACTGCCTTAGCTCAGTACAATAAGAAGATAAACGGGAAGAAATTAATCTCCGTTTGGGGAAAATTTGCCTTTTTATGGTATATTCGTAATGAGATGAAATAAAATAAGATAAAATACTTGTCTAAGAAAATAAAATGTGTATACCGAGAAACAATAAGAAACATTCAACATTCTTTTGCAACCGAGCTACAAAAGAACACTCGCTTAAATGACGAAATACACGCAAAGCAACAACACAATCTCGGCTATTTATCCGAGTTCAGCCAGGTCGGTTAAAAAATACGCGACCTGAAGAGTAATGTTGTTAAGTGAAAAAACTACTCTATTGTGAATTGTTAATGAAAAAGTGGAGAGGGAAATTTTTGTTTTCGTATATACATGATCTATATTTAAATATGTATATATATTACTTAAATACCTCGCATAATTACTAATTTCAATTATTTTTTGTGTCTAAATGCCGTTGAATTAATCACATGTTTTTGCCAGCTACCAGCAGGGTTGCTTAAGTAGCAAAAAGAAATTTTACCCGAGTTGAGCGTTCTTTTGTCGCTCGCTTACAAAATAATGCAGCTATAAGCTATATTAGCCGTGTTTTATTTGTCCAGAAATTTAAGCTATCAGCTTATTTTGTATGGAGGACTTACCCAACATAATTATATTGGCTTATGAAAAGCTATCTTGGCTTGTATATTGAACAAGGGGCATTGCCATTCAGCATAAGAAATTTTCTCCTTCAGCCAGTCAGAAAGAGGCACAACTTACTTTGACACAATTTGCAGTCAAATAACTGTCAAAATTAGGCTAACATGGGAAATAAGCTAATTTCGTTTTATTTGACCAAGATTTAGCTATTTGCTTGTGATGGTTGAATAAAACATGCCTATTATAATGCAAAGAATGGTTAAAGAATTAACACTGTTTTCCCTAAGGCCCTGTCTCCACAGGAAAACACTTGGGGTGTTCACAGTTCGTTCCAAATAGTGTCTGAAAATGTAGACGTCTACATTTTAAGACGTTTTCTAACCGTAAAATCTGTGGTGTTGTTGTTTCCCATACAAAATTGGAAAACGACGCCGTCTACATTTTGTCACACTCAAAGGTATGTTTTTTACGCGTCTACATTTTGCAACCTCGCAGCAGGGTTGCATTATGGCAATACTAATCGCATTTTTTTTATTTATTGGGCACGTTTTCTATATTTGCATTTAATTTGAGCGCAATTTCTGATGAAAAGAAATAAATCAAGGAAAAGAAATAACAAATATTAGGAATTGGTAATTAAGTTAAATAATTACAATTTTTCAGAAACAAAATCGAAAGGCGACATATAAAAAAGCACACAAAGAAGAAATGTCTGGCAACACCAGCAAAGTTTTGAGACGATTTTGCGACGACTGCTAGAAAGGGGTGCTCACAGTTTGATGCTAAAGATGTCTCAAAATGTAGACGTCTACTTTTTCAGACACAATTTGGAACGAACTGTGAACACCCCAACTGATTTCGTGATAACCATGTCACAAAATATATTTCCATTAGAGACCGCCTATTTCTCATGGGATGCAATATATGTCAGCGCTTATTGCAGGACATCTATTGCAGGCAATTTGTTAGTTTGACAGCCATATTTTCATTTGAAAGAAAGCGTGCTGGTGGTAACATCGATGAAATTTTGATATTAGATGAATATAAAAATCTGTTCCCTATTGGATTATTTATGATTACGTTTTAGGAAATTATTTAGCAAGTTTTTTAAAGATTTAAATAGTTTTAAACACCGAAATTGGGAGAATGTTTTCTGGTGGCGTCGTGCGGCAAATGCTTATTTCATGACATCAAAGTGCCCACACACAAAAACTTGCAATCATATTGCTCGTCAAAATGACAGTTGTTAGGCCATCGGTGTTTGCCTGTGGAGTTCTGCGGTAAGGAAGTCAATAAAGCGGAATTAGTGCGAGAAGCTGCCAACATCCAACACCTTGTATTATTGCATCACGCCCGAGGAGTACTTTTGGGCTGTGTGTCCCACTTACTGTGGTTAATTTAGTCTCATTATTAGAAAAAGTTATTTTCGAGGATAAAATATATATAATTATGTGTTATTTATGAACAAAATGTAGGTTAAGTATAATATCAATGCTTAATTAGGAATAATAGCTCTGATCCAGTACTCCATGAACTTATAGGTTTTCCAAATTCCTCCAAAATCCTGTAAATGGGAGCGATTTTTGGAATTTTGTGTAGAGAACGAAGTTGCAAGATTTTACCTGGTAAAATCACGAAAAGTGTCAAGGGATCACTGGTTAACGTTTTTAAGCCCTGTATGCAGCTCTCAAGAAAACGGTCAAGAAAAAATTGCCATTATTTCGCGTGTGTGTCCAAGGAATTTTGACATTTTTGATACGTCACAGCCTGTTGCCTCACTCTTTCCTCAAGAAATAATGGAACGGGCATATATTTCTGTTGCAAACCTGGGTTGCCTTGTGCTCTTTTTTCACAAAAAACTTTAGAAGACCTTAGTAGAAAGCGTAGCCAATTTCTTAAGAACTGCGTACTGCCTTAAGGAAATTTGTCTCAAGAAAATTTCTTAGCCATTCCTTGTACGTCATTTTATATGGAGTTTTTGCTTTTCTTGAGAGCTGCATAAAGGCCTTTACAGGAAAAATGCTTTTGTTTTGCTACTTTTTACCCTCACTTCAGAGAGTAATTTTGCTGTTCGACATTTTTACAGGATTTTACATGAAAAGTATTGGATCAGAGTTAATATCAATAGTTAAGTACATAATTAACGTCTGGTTTTCTATAAACTGGAAAACTCAAATCGTAACTATAGCAATTTCAGATGGCCTATTTAAGTAGAGATTGTTGATTAACTTCAATAATTCATTTTCAGATCATTCATTTAAACTGTACATTGCCAATATTGGCTATTGAAATATGAGGTATGTATCCCTGTGTTTGTACCGAACAACCAAGATTGATAAGTAGGTTGTTTTATCAAACTTGTCAATGAACAAAAAGCTGTTCAGTACGAAATGTAAACAAACAAGCAAATACAACAACAATTTCAAGGAGCAAGCCAAATGTTGCCACTTGTTGGTATATTTAAATAAAGTTGATCTGAAACCCAACGAAAGTTAAATTTAAATACTAATCCAAAATTAAATTTAAGTGCCGTTTAAAAATTCACTTGAAATTGGCCCTTAATAAAGTTTTCCTAAATTTAAGTTTAAAATTTAAAAAATATCAGTTGTAAGATTAATTGTTTATTTATCAAGTAAAATTATAAATTTCCGAATATATTTAAATATTTATTAAAAAAAACAAGGTTTGTATATAGTTAAACGAGAAATGTCTGTCGGTTAACACCTTACAACGTACAT
>NW_023458556.1:87584593-87586510 GCF_013731165.1 Rhagoletis pomonella | reverse complement strand
ATAAATAAAGTTCTCTGCTTCCCCTCAACCCATCTTTAGATAAAACCGAGTTGCTCCGCGTGAATGGTCGGTTAGCTCACGCAACTTTGAGCTATAATGAAAGACATCCCATCATTATTCCCGAAAAATCCCGATTTGCCATCCTATTCACACGCTTTCTGCACTCCTCCATGCAGAAATCCGTCTCATGCAGCAAGTTATAAGGCAGGAATTTTATATCCCTTGGCTTAAGCCCCTCATAAAAAAATGCATCTTCCAATGTAAAAGTTGCACAGTCCACAAGCAGCAAACGCGATCGCAGATAATGGCGGCTCTCCCCTCGGAACGATGCACGTATGCTGGACCTTTCCAGATAAAGGCCTCAATGCTAAGATCGCACACGTTGGTGAAGGGCTATGTGGCTGTTTTTGTATGTTTCACTACAAAAGCAGTCCACCCCGAGCTGTGCTCCGATCTGACCACTGCCGGATTTCTCGCTGTGTTTGCTCGCTTTGTCGGACGACGGGGTTTTCCCGCCAAGATGCTGAGCGACAATGGCAAAACTTTTGTAGGGGCCAAACGAGCAACCGAAAAGGAGTTCATCGAATTTTTGAAGGAGGTATCTCAAGATGTCATCCAGAAATACTCACCTCAAGGCATCAACTGGGAATTTATTCCACCCGGAGCCCCCCATATGGGCGGTTTGTGGGAGTCCGCAGTCAAAAGTTTTAAAATGCATCTCAAAAGGACTGCTGGACCCAGCAAATTCACCTTTGAAGAGTTCACCACCCTGCTAGTCCGGATAGAGGCCGTATTAAACTCCCGGCCAATCTCTGCTCTATCGCAAGACCCAACAGACCTAACAGCGCTTACGCCTGGCCACTTTATACGAGGCGCCCCCCTCTTAGCACTCCCTGAAGTCGACCACAACCATCTGTCCCTCCTTAATAGGTGGGAGAAAGTAAAGGTGTTACATCACGAGTTTAGTCGAAGGTGGAAAGAGGATTATATCAAGGATTTACAGAAGAGATATAGATGGAAAAATACCCAGGCAGCACCGAAAGTCGGGGACTGCGTTCTTATTGTTGACAATACCTTACCTCCCATTGAATGGCGTTTAGGCCATATCGAAAGGTCACATCCTGGCAAAGACGGACATATTCGAGTTGTCGACGTACTCACCCAATCTGGCACCCTTACTCGCCCCATAGTCAAAATATGCCCGCTGCCAATGGCTGACGCCCCCCTGACTTCTCCAAATGCGTAATAATTAAAGCCTTTAAGCACTTTCCTGACAACAGACTCTCTTAGCTCAAATGTATTTAAAAATCTGTATATGAATAAAATATTCTGATCCCACGTTTCTTCAATTGTCTTGTAGACTCCCCACTGATAGTCTAACTTCCACGGCTTACTTACAAATGGATACTTGCAGCAGCGTTCCGAAACCAGCACCTCGAACATCGCTACAGCCTAAGCAACCGCACCGGCCCGAAGTAGGCATGACGACTGACATAACTCCAGCGGCGCAGCCAGAAGAGGAAACCACTGATTTCAATCGATGCCGTCTGTGCGCACGACATCACGCGTTGCGGGTATGCCAAGTGTTTCGCGCAATGCAGCCGACCCAACGTTATCTGGTCGCCCGTGCACACAAATTTTGCACCAACTGCCTCGCCTTATCGCATCACAGCAAGGACTGTCCCTCCGCTGGAATCTGCAGGCTATGTGGTCAGCGTCACCATACCCTACTTCACCGAAAGACGGAACTCGCCAATAATTCTCTGCAACACCACGCTCCAGCATCGCGCAAAGGGCCTTCCTCACATCGTTCCTACCGTCTACGCCGTACTGAACTCAGCGCTAACAAGCACAAGCATCCGCATATCCTCAAATCCATACCACCACCCAGAGAATCCGCATAACCAAGGCGAACGG
>NW_023458556.1:87580914-87584493 GCF_013731165.1 Rhagoletis pomonella | reverse complement strand
TGAGACTGCACTACGGCGACCAGCTTCGCTAGGAGAAGGGCGCCGCACAATTCAAGTCGGGGTAAACTGGTGGTTCGGAGAGGCGCTACTTTGCCTTTGGAGACCAGCAGATGAGAAGAGGTCCTGCTACCGTTCGTGGTTCGCACATATATGTTAGCGCAGTATGCTTTCTCGGAAGCGTCGCAGAAGCCATGTAGTTCGACTTGGTCGGCGTGGGATGGAATCAACGGTATACGAAAACGTATCGGTTAGAGCGTTCCATTGAATCCCGAGCGTTTTAGTGGTGCTTGCTGTTTCAAATTCTAGGAAGTTTGTGTCAAGGACGTCGTCTTTGTTGATGTTTTTCAAAATTTCAGGGTGGTTGGCTGTAATCTTTTTAAGTGGGAAGCCTGCCGAATTGAGCGCTTGGATGACTTGAGAGAGGGATTCTTTGGCTGAAGGGAGATCATGACCACTGGAAAGTATATCATCAACATACGTTTCGTTGTTTAATATGGGCACCGCTAAGGGGTGCGTGGTTTGCACGTCATCTGCGAGCTGGTGAAGGGTGCGTATAGCGAGGTAGGGTGCGCAATTCAAACCAAACGTCACATTTTTCAACTTATAATCTTGTATTTGGCTATTTGTAGATGGTCGAAATACGATTCTTTGATAGTTTTGGTCGCCCTTGTGCAGCAGTATCTGTCGATACATTTTTTCGACATCGCCGTTAAAGACAAATCGATACATACGCCACTTGAGGATCAATAGCATCAAGCCGGGTTGAAGGGTTGATCCGGTGTA
The DNA here is from genome assembly GCF_013731165.1 of Rhagoletis pomonella. NCBI lineage: Eukaryota > Metazoa > Arthropoda > Insecta > Diptera > Tephritidae > Rhagoletis > Rhagoletis pomonella. The sequence goes on along the minus strand of NW_023458556.1, from coordinate 87,583,710 downwards.
AAGAACATCGTTCAGAGAATATCTCTCTCTGACTTTGGTCGTTCTTTTTTCGGGTTTTATAACCGCGTGGTGTGGGAGGTAGAACGACCAATATTTGCCTTGAGAAGATATCTCATGGGAAGTCGTTTCTTCCATATGGTTGAGGGTGAGATATTCGTTTAATACATTTTCATACAGGGATTTTAGATCGCCTTTTCTGAGCAAATTTCTTTCCATGCTCAGGCACCGTTGGAGGGCGGGGGTGCGAGACGGGCCAAATGAGATTGGGTCTGAGAAGCTGGGCTTAAAGGGCAGTCTGACTACATAACGACCATCAGTTGCTCGTGTAGTGGTGGACTGATAGACTTTTTCACAATTTTCATCGTCAGACGAAATAAGTTTGGGTTTCGGAACCTCTTCAAGCTCCCAAAACTTTCGCAGCTGGGAATAAAAAAGCTCATTGGAGCTCGGTGCAGCTTGAGTAGAGAAGCAGGCTATTTTTTCGGGCATTTGACCACTTAAGATCCAACCGAAAATGGTGTTTTGTGCAAGCAGATTTTTGGAAATTTTCTCAATGCCTTCCAGCATTATTTCAGAAATGAGGTCACTGCCAATGACCAGATCGATTTGGGACGGGGAGTGGCAGTTGGTGTCTGCTAGCTGGAGGTGAGACCATTTTTCTCGTTGTTCGAGAGTTGGCTGGAATTTGGGAAGCATTTTCGTCAACTGGGGCAGGACTATTGCTTGAGCCTTTATTTTCGTGGTCAAATCTGCGGAGGCAAGGATGAGATTGCATAGTTTGTTCGAAGTCTGAACAACTCTTCCTCCCATGCCAGAAATTTCAAAGTTAGAAGCTTCGTATGGTAGCCTTAGTTTATTTTGGGCTTTGGAGGAAATAAAGGTTCGTTCCGAACCCTGATCTATGAGAGCTCTGAGTTTGAAGATCTCGCCCTTGTGTTCAACTGGAACTATTGCTGTGGGAAGGAGAATCTTGCTCTCATTTTCCGAGTAGAACGACTGTACTCTTGCTCTGTTTGAGCACGAAGGCTTCTCATGATATGTTGCCGACCCAGCTGGACTTTGTGGGTTGGAATTGGCGGGCGTCGTCAAAGCGACCTGAGATGTCGTTTTTTGAGTTCGAGACTGCTGTTTTGGAGGCATGGGGGGCGTGTCTTCATGAAGAATTGAGTGATGTCGTTCTTGACAATGGGAGCAAGTATATTTACTTGAGCAGTCTTTTATCAAATGGGTCTGACATAGGCAATTAAAGCAGAGGTTGTGTTCTCTCACAAACTTTCTGCCCTCCTGAGTTGGCAGGTGACGAAATTTGGAGCACTGAGAGAGAGTGTGTTGAGGTTTATTACACATTGGGCATTTGTATGGTTTTGTGCGTTGTTCCGTCATGTGCGCTCGGATTTGGGAAAAGGAGTTGTTGTGAGAGTTCTGAGGAATGGGGGGTTTAGGGAATGGCCTACTGTTAGGGGGGGTTGGCCTCGAGTAGCTCATATTCGAAGGATTAGTCCGCGGAGGTTTGGGTGCACGAAATTGATCTACTCTTTCAACCACCTCGTATCGAGTAGTGAGGAATTGGTTCATTTGGGTCCAATTCGGGAGGTCTTTCCTGGAACTGAGGGATTGCTCCCATAGGGCCACGGTGTTCTCAGGAAGCTTGGAGGTAACCAGGTAGATAAGAATGGGATCCCAGCTTTCGGTGGAGACTTGCTGGGTGCCTAGAATCTGGAGACAGTTGTTCACCGGTGATTGCAGTCTCTGTATGTCTGCGCTATTTTCTATTGGGATGGGTTTTAGGTTCATAAGAGTGCGGATTTGGTTATCTACTAGAACCCGTTTGTTTTCATAGCGAGCCTTTAGTGCTTCCCATGCCAGTTCGAAATTATCGTCACTCAGAGGGAATTGTTTAACTAATTGGGCAGCTTTTCCTTGCGTTTTGTACCTGAGATGGTAAAACTTCTGCGCCTTAGTGAGCTTAGGGTGATTTATATAGACCGCCGTGAACATATCACGGAAGGACGGCCATTGCTCATAACCCCCATAAAAGGTTTCGGTGTCGCAAGGTGGGACGTTTAAGCTTATGTCTGAAGTTTCCTGAGGAAGTGATGTACTGGCTTTGGGAGTGGGACTTGTGGTTTGTGCTACTAACTGGAGTTGGTCTCAGATTTGGGCTTTTGTTTCTTCATATATAATCAAACATGTCCTATATTTACTGTAGGCTGACGCTCTAAAGTCTTCGGGGAGGTCATGTTCTTCAATTTCCAAAGTCGAATCAAAGGCGTTTTGAACTCTATTCCAAAAGTTTTCTAGGCTTCTGTCTTTTATTTTCAGTACAGACTCAGTATTTTCTTCGATCGGGGCTGATCTGAATCGGGCGCAGTAATCATCAAATTATCTGTCTCCGATATGAATTTAGTACATATGAGCGCTGAGATTCCGCGGGAGTCTCGAGAATTTTTTCTTCTTCGCTCATTCTGGGACTTTTTGACTTATCTTCAGTGCCAGTGAGGCCTAGCATTCGAAATCGAATGAGCGGACCTAATTAAGGTTGGGATGTGGGGGTGATCAAATACAATCGGGGCTTTACTGTGCGGTCTCAACTAATAGGGTTTGAAGTAATGACAGGATAGCGCCTGGAATCTAAGAGAGTGAGGGAAAACTAATCAGTGAGAAAATTCTAACTTTTTGAGCCTTTATGAGGGATTTCGGATCAACGTGTTAGGGATTTCCACGCTTGACCCTGTTCACGCAAATCACAATTAAGATAATTTGAGCGCAAAATGTGATTACCTATCTAATGGACTT
>NW_023458556.1:87562525-87580814 GCF_013731165.1 Rhagoletis pomonella | reverse complement strand
TCTCCGTCCGGTGTTCAGCAGCCAAAAGTAGAGCCGACCCCCTTACAGTATAGTTATAGAGACTCCACTGCCTGCCAGTGCCCCCGCCCAGACAGTTCATAACAGTGCCCACACACGACGAACATGTGCGCGCGCATGCTGGGCTTGCTGTGCATGTTCGTCGTTTGTGGATCAGTTCACGAGCATGTTCGCCAAAATTCAAAAAATTGTGTCCCCTTTCAGACACGTCAAGTCTTGAAAGCAATTTTTTCGCATTCTCTTTTGTGTTTTCTATTTGCTTCCAGACGCGTCAACTTTTATTGAATTCAAGTCCTTGGTTCTTTAAATGGGAAGGAACGAAAAGATCCAAAGAGGCCAGAAAACTTGAAACGAAATGACGGTGCGGAGGTATCTGTACTCTTCCCCTCTCTTCTCACCACCTTCGTCTTGGAACGAGCAGACTTGAAAGTAAGACTTGGCGTGTCTGAAAGCTGACTTTGATTTTCCGTGAGCATGCTCGTCGTTTGTGGCGTGGTTTGCGAACATTGCATTAGAAACAAAAACAACAACCTCATTTAGTGCTGATGCTTGCAGCGTGCACATCGGCGCATCCAAGCCATGTGCGTCAATTGAATTTTGGGTAAATGACGCTAAATTACTATGTGAATATGTATGCACATACATACAAAAATAATATAAATAAATTTAAGTAGCACATACTTAAAAAGGCTAAGTTAAAAGGATTGCAATTGTATCATCCGTGTCTTTGCTACCCATCTTTACTCTATAACGACAAGATCAAGATCTGTGGCAAACGACAGCGAGTATGTTGACGATCATGCTCGCGCACATGTTCGTCGTGTGTGGCCAGTGTTAAGGGCTGTTTGTGCTTACGCGTAAAAGCACATTTAGCGCATTTAGCTCTAAATGCTACTCTAAATGTACATTTATCCATACAAAATTCGTCACCTAAATGCAACTACATTTATGCATTAAGAATCTAAATGCTAAAAGCAACCCTGTGATCTTCCAAAATTTCCACGATTCGAACATGGTTTAATGAGAAAAAGTGGCAACATTGCTTTTTCGAGTATACTGTCGCTAGCTGTGTTTCAGTGATCGCCGATCGAGATTTAATTTATTATTTTACATTATTTGGATAAAGAAAAGTTACGCAAATTCAACATCGATATGATGCTGATAGAAATCTGCATTAATTTGTGATCAACTCTGTTTATTTTGTTTCCTAATTAAGTATGGAAATTATAATTGACAGCACCGACAAATGAGTATATACACAAACAAATGTTCGGTTATGGTTAAAACAATTCAAGTTTTTGTATTGAATTTTCGGTTTAGAATTTATTTTTTCCTTTTCAGTTGGGGTTTTTGCACATTATCTTTTTTGTGAGAATTTATCGTAATAGATACGGATCTGAATAAGCGACTGGAACACGCCTGTTTGTCAAAAGCATACGATTTCGAACTCGCGTAAATGTACATTTGCTAAATGCGGTAGCATGAACGCTCTTCGAAAACATATGTTCGAAAGTGCTAAATGTTGCATTTTAAATGCAGCAAAAACGCTGCATTAGGCACACCCGAGTTTGAGCGACCATTACCCAGAGCTCCTCAAAAATACTTATCATCAAAGAATAGAATGTTACAAATATGAATCATACACACATACAATAGTAATTGCTATGGATTGTTACTAGAGATGGGCACGTGAGTGATTTTGGCTCACGTTAACGCCCGCTCATGTCTATGGTTTTGTAAATCACGCACACTCACGTTCTTCTATATATTTTTCAATCACGTTCACTCACGCCTACGACGCCTAGTTTTTTAATCACGCACGCTTCTTTACGGACTTTTTTTTTTGCAAATTGAAACTTTATTTATATAAATACCATTTCATATAAATAGGCCTTATCGCACGAGTATTGTTACAAAAGCTTGGCCAAACACTTTGCCTGGCATGAACGCACTATTAATTTTTTTTAACAAATTTCATAGAAAAGAATTCACGTCAATATTCATTCAATGTGATTTTAAAAAGGCATCAGCGTATATTCTTGTTTGAAAATAATATTTTGTAGAGGATTTCACCAAGCAATCGTGTACGTCTTTCTTCTAAAATTCTGCCAGACACAGAAAAAACTCGTTCAATAGTTGCTGAGCTAGCTGGTATGTTTAAAATTTGAAAGGCTTCCAAGAAGTGGAAAATATTTAGCTTACTAAATTACTACTACTACTAACCCCCTTATTCTAGAACCCGAATTTTCGTAATTCGTAATTCGTATCTACGCTACAAAAAACGAAAAATCCACATGCTGCAACCCTTGCGGAAACATTGCCAGCTATCAGTTGTTTTTCGAAGATAGCTGAATGAAGGAAAATTAAGTGGAAAGGAATTAAAAAAAACACCCATGAAGTGCTTATTTATAGTAAAATTGTTTGATTTTACATATTTTGAAGGAAACGGTGGATTCTATTGCATTTGCAATTATAGCAGCGGAGTAAGAGCGCGCTATGGGAATGATTTCACAAAGATATGCGGAGCTGTCGGGCATAGTAACCATGGGCGCGTCTATGTCAGCTTCTGGTTGAATTGTTGAACCACAAGCCAGAACTACTCCTATGCCTGAAGAACTGGTTCTCAATCCAGTTAATGCAATAACAGCTTCTTCCAAGCCATTGAAGACATGCACTTTGTTAGGTCCACCACCTGTTGTACTTGCTTCTGCCTTCGGCAGTGCTTAGGGATTATAACCCTTACTAAGTAGAATTCTCCTTTCTCCGGCTACGCCATCCACATTATATTTGCGCAGAACCCACGTCGAAATTTGCAAAAAAGTGCATAATGCAAACCGAATTTATTAATAAGATAATGCTCGGAAATTTGAACCATTTATTCTAAATAAAATTTTAATCCTTTGATTACACGTGATGTTAAAGTTTTTGGTTTCGGATTATGCGTTTGGACACAACAACCGAAAATCATTGTACAAATAACTAAACCGGACCCAAGTTTCTCGATAAGGGGCAACAAAGATTCTGTTTTACTCGTTTATATAAAGCATTGGATAAAAATATACGTATATGCGAAGGGCAAATTTATCTGTTTAAATGAACACCACTAATATTTCCAGGAAACACACATCGATTTACATCTTTTATCTCGCCTCCGACACAGTATTGCTTTCGTACAAAATTACGCAAAAACGCTTACTCGTTCGTTTTTAGGCATGCCATTGTTACGAATTTCGAAAGTTCGATTATACGATTCGGATTGCAGCATACTATTTCTACGATTCGTAGCAAAATCCGAATACGAAAGAGTTGCAGAATAGGGGTGTAAATTTTAAAACATCGTCAAAAGTTTTGGTTTCTGATTCTTTTAAGTAAATCTGTATTTCCGCACATGTATAGCAAAAATAGTTTCTGCAGATTCATCTGTTGTACCTTTGAATTCGTCAAAAGTGAGTACAGCAAATATGTTAAACAGTAGTAGTTTACGACATTATTTTGGTTGAAAATACATATACATATGTACATTAGACTGCATCACTCCCCATATTAAAAAAAAATCGGTACTGTGTTTCCATTGGAATTATAAAATTAGGGATATGCCGGGTATCGGGTTATCCGACTATCCGGCCGGATACTGGCTAAAATCCGGCCGCATTTACGGATTTCGATTATAGAAGATTCTATTTAAAAATCTAGTTCAGAATTTTTTTAAATTTTATAATCAAATTTAATAGTGTCTAATTAGTAATCAAGAGTTAAAAATCTATATATTTTTCATTACATTCAACAATTTTTATTGAGCTTGAGGCCGTTTTTAATGAAAAACTTGTTGTGGAAAAGCACCAATAATTTGAAAAAATGGTAGAAGTGATAGCTATTTCGGAAATCACCACATTTCCTCATCAGACTTCTTTCAGTAGGGTTCGAACCGACGATCCCACTTACTCAGCCAGTTGCCTACGCACTGTGCTAAGTTCGCCTTGTAAATTATCGTGGCTTTTTTCCCACTTTTTCATTTGTTAAGCCAACACAATCAAGCGCAGCTATTCCGCTGCAATTTACACTTGATCATGCGGTTGTTGGTTTTGTTGGTTTTTGTTAATAATTCTATTTTTAGAATGTTTAACTTTGTGCTCGTCCTTAAGTTATTTGTTTTTGTTATTTTATGGCCTTATAACAATTTTATTCAACAATAATCTCATACTGGACTAGTACTCAAAACCGGCATCTTCGGTTCTGTTTATTTATTATGTTTATAAATATTAGTAATATTCAATTCAGACAAAGCTACCACAACCGTCGGGTAACGATTTTTAGTTTTACGTTTCAAAGTTTAATTTTAAATGTAATGTAAGTTAACAACTCCTTTGTGTTAAACTTAACTATTTATTTTTTGTGTATTCATACGTTTTTTTGTTTTGTTAATGTTTTATATTTATTGGGAGTTACCGGGGCGAAAACGCAAGTGAATGAATGAATTACACAATTCATATTTTAATTGCTGACTTCTAAGAAATACCAGAAATACCGCGTACTTATTAAACGATTGCATAAGGCAGCAACAACAATACCAACAAAAGAATAAATTGTGCTAAGTTATTGTTCGATATTAATTTGCCTCAAGATTGGTTCAATTCGCTCTGCAAGTTGCGTTATTTCTGTTCAACGTTCGAGTAAAAATTCTGTTATCCTTCCTTTGTAACAAGACCATGAGGTTTCGAGTCATGCCAAAATTATGAACTATAGAAATTCTCCACTTGAAGAGTGTTAAACTTTGTTGTTGTACGTAATAAATTTTCCGTTAGACGTTAATGACGATATTATCGAAAACTTGCATGAAATTTTGCTCGGGCGCCAATGTTGTATTCTAAATTCGATGCTTCGAATTTGGATACACAAACCGCAGATCCAGTTAGGCTTTCTGCACATTGGTCGTACAATCATAGTTGCTTCATCGTCACAATCATGATGCAACGATTACATGACGACTACACTTTCGCACACTCGGTCGAGATATTTTAATTCATTTGGGGTCTAAAAATTCACTTGGAGCTGTTATTTTATGTTTTTCTGGTTGATATTTTCGCGAAATATTTACAAAAACCTGCAATTTTAAAATATAGTCTGTGCTGCAACAATTCTAGACATCATTTTTCAGTAATATCTCTTCTTTTCTTTTCCGTAAATGTGTTTTGTTCATGCACACAGAGACTTTTTACAATTTTGTCATATTTTACAGTTAAAACGCTCACGTTTATTGAATTTTAATGCAATTATCCACTCTTTAATAATTTCCACAGATTTTATGCAAAAAATACTAATTTGTATGCAATTTTAATGCAAATATTAACTTTCTCACTAATTTTTCCCCATAAAATGTAAATAAACAATACTTAGGCTTCCTGCACATTGGTCGTCCTATCATAGTTGCTTCATCGTCACAATCATGATCCAACGATTACATAGCGCCTACACTTCGCACACTCGGTCGTGATATTTCAATTAATTTGGCGTATAAAAATTCACTTGGGGCAGGTATTTTCTGGTTAATATTTTCGCGAAATATTTACAAAAACCGTCGGCCGCTGTGGTGTAGTGGTAAGTAGTGCGCACTTTCACTCATCAGCACCTGGGTTCAAGCCCTGGTCGAAGCAACATCGCAAAAAATATAGAAAAAGGTTTTTTCTTACCAGCGGTCGTCCCTCGGCAGGCAATGGCAAACCTCCGAGTGCATTTCTGCCTTGAAAAACAGCTTCTCATAAAAATACAATCGCCGTTCGGAGTCGGCTTAAAACTGTAGGTCCCTCCGCTTTGTGTGATAACATCAAGGCGCACGCCACAAGTCGGAGGAGAAGCTCGTTTTATTAACTTTTTCACTAATTTTTCCCCATAAAATGTAAACCAACAATGCGTGCACAACGATTAGCAAACGACAGTGCTGTACTTATCCGTTTCTGCATCTTCTACGATTTGCCGATAACTAGCCGATAACGACAAGTGTGCAGATCTCCTTTGAAAGGCATGTGCTCGGCTCAAAATTTCAGGGCGAGACGATAACGCAACTATGACGACAAGTGTGCAGATAGCCTTATCCGTTTCTGCATCTTCTACGATTTGCCGATAACTAGCCGATAACGACAAGTGTGTAGATCTCCTTTGAAATGCATGTGCTCGGCTCAAAATTTCAGAGCGAGACGATAACGCAACTATGATTGGAGGACAAGTGTGCAGATAGCCTCAAAGTCAACTTACGGTTTCCCAGTACGCAATAATATTGTACTTCTCGGCGGAAATGTCCAAAATGAAAGGCTGACTGATTCGAGTGTTTGGCTGGTATTTTATTGAATTTACATTCCCAATACAAACTCCAACTAAAAGCTAAATTCGAGAACAATGGTTTCAGCACACGTTCACACTTTTAGAGACAAAAAAAAAAATACGGCTTTTTATTGTAGCCCTTTAGACGAAGTAGGCCGATGCACGCAATGGATCCACTCTCGGGAGTGGTTGGTTATTATAATCAGCACGAAAATATGCCCTCGCAAAGAGACTAGTAAAATTAAAACGTTGATACTGAACGATTTACGTGTTGTCATGGGTTGGAACTTGTTACCAGGGGGCTTCTGGGGTTGCTAATTAGGAATCTGAAGTCAGTTTTTCAAAATTCAAAATGGCGATCCATTTTTTTTAAATGGATTGGATTTGTTCGAAAACCGGCACCTAAAGCAAGGCACCACCCACAAATTAGAGAAGATTGGCCAAACACTTAGCTATAAGTACAAGCTGTAGGCATTCGAATACTCATCATTTGATTCCGACAGAATATTCGTGATAGGAATAAATAAATATTTATTTTCTTCATTCCATATATGATTCTATTTTATTATTCTGGAATTGAACCGTTTTTTTTTTTTAAATTTAACAAGAGTAGTAAGAAGGTATTTCACTTTAAGTTGCTCGGAGCTAATTTTGGAGAACATCATCCAAGATTTTCGTAAACAGAAAATGCATCACTGAGAGAATTATTATTGAGCTAGAAAAACAAAACAAAAGCGTAAATTTGTATACGTTTTGCAATAGAATTGAGTTACTTTATAATTATACCCGAGCGCACTTGTGCACAAGGGTATTATAACTTTGTTCACATAACGGTTGTTTGTAACAGGCAAAACGAATCGAGATAGATATAGACAAATGTATACATAAATGATCAGCATGAAAAGAGAAATTGATTAAGCGGTGACTGTCTGTCCGTCCGTCCGTCCGCCCGTCCGTCCGTCTGTGCACACGATAACTCGAGTAAAAATTGAGATATCTTAACGAAACTTGGTACGTGAACTTCTTTTGGGCGTGGGACGGATGGTATTGAAAATGGGCGAAATCGGATAATAACCACGCCTACCTCCCATATAACGGTAATTTTAAGAAATACGAAAACTGCGATATTTTAGTAACTACTGAAGATAATTCACTCAAAATTGATACTTACAATGAGTTTCAGACGGAAAACATGAATATTATAAATTTTTGGAAAATGGGCGTAGCCACGCCCCCCTTATGGTTACATGTGTATATCTTGGTAACCGCTGCACCAATTTCTTCAAAACTTGGCACAGTTGTTGGCCTTAGTACAGCATACTAAATGGCTGAAAATTTAAAAAATCGGACAATAACCACGCCTACCTCCCATATAACGGTAATTTTCAGAAAAACGGAAACTGCGATATTTTAGTAACTACTGAAGATAATTCACTCAAAATTGATATTTGCAATGAGTTTTAGACGAAAAATTAGAATATTACAAAATTTTGGCAAATGGGCGTAGCCACGCCCACTTATGGTTACATGTGTATATCTTGGTAACCGCTACACCAATTTCTTCCAAACTTGGCACAGTTGTTGGTCCTGGTACAGCATACCAACTGGCCGAAAATTTCTAAAATCGGACAATAACCACGCCCACATCCCATATAACGGTAATTTCGAGAAATACAAAATCTTCGATAAATCAGTAAATATTGAAGCTAATTTATTCAAAATTGATGATTGCAACAATTCTTTACCAAGAAATACGTTTATGACAAAATTTTGGAAAATGGGCGTAGCACCGCCCACTTGGGATCACATATATGTATCTCGCTAACCGTTCTAGCAATTTGTACCAAACTCGGTATTTTTTATTGTGCTTGCCACATAAAAGCAAACCGTTGAAAATTGTTGAAATCGGACTAAAATTGAGGCGGCTTTTCATATAACGGTAAATTTCAGATATGCTTGAAATTTCAATATTTCGAAATTTAATTACGCTAATTTACTTAAAATGTATACACCCCGGCTTATCATGTAGCGGTAGCTTTCGGAAAGGTGGAAAACATATATTTAATACTTGCGCCGGGTATTTAATGTTCGGCTCCGCCCGAACTTAGAATTTCTTACTTGTTTAAGTATACTCTTTCTTTTATTCGGTGTGATATACATATTTATGCAGCGATATATGATATATTTTGCAATGCAAGTAAAATGCTAATCTAGGGCGCAGTACAAATATGAAGCTCTTGAATTCCATCAATGATGCTCTAATATATGTTTATGTTACGCTACGTAAATATAATTTTCGATATTATTCGAAATTCGCTTCATTAGCGTGTAACTACACTCACTTGCGCGAGTGTTACGAGAAAATTTGCAGTTATATGAAAGAAAAGAATTGAATTCCGCTATCGTTTTGAAGTTTCCGTTATATTACGCTAAGCAGCCGTATCACTCCTCTAGTGGTCGACATGTTGAAGAAATCGAATTTTTAGTCATTTTGTATATGTTTTTTCGTTGGGTTACGTCCAGCTATCGAAACTTCAAGCACTCCGAATAACAATTTCGGTGTACTTCCGTTTCATACGGTTAAGTGCGTAAAACATTCAATTTCAATGACCAATTTTTATTGCATTGCTTAAACTCCTACGTTTTGTGTCGCTCACATAGAAGGTAAACTTTTATCTTTGCAAGCTAAATCTCGGGTTTCCTCCAAACGTGTACGGTCCTATAACGCCCCTTGCGATGACGTATTTCGTGAAACCCTTTGCTTTGACGGATTCTTTCAACTTTAACAAAAAAAAAAAATAGTTTTCTATTTTTGAATCCCTCCAAAAGTTCAGGTTTCCTCAAACGTGTACGGTCCTAAAACGCCCCTTGCGTTGACGTATTTCATGAAACCCTTTGCTTTGCAGGATTCTTTCAACTAAAAAAAAACACACAAATTTTATATTTTTGGATCCCTTCACAAGTTCAGGATTCCTCAAACGTTTACGGTCCTAAAATCCCCTTTGCGTTGACGCATTTAGTGAAACCCTTTGCTTTGAAGGACTCTTTCAACTAAAAAAAAAAAACAAATTTTACATGTTTGAATCCCTTCTCAAGTTCAGGTTTCCTTAAGCGTGAATGGTCCTAAAACGCCCCTTGCGTTGACTTATTTCGTGAAACCCTTTGCTTTGAAGGATTCTTTCAACTAAAAAAAAAAACGAAATAAGAAAGTACATTAATAAATACATATTTTCGAACTCCCTCAAAAGATAGCGGTTTCCTCCAAAACATATACGGTCCTTAATCTCCCTTGCGTTGACGTATATCGTGGGGCTACTTTTGCAGAATTTTTCTTATCTTCAATAAGAAAATATTAAGTACAACCAAATTTAATTTATCTGAGAGGCTGTTGTTGGCATTGCTGCCAATAGTTTGTAGAGAGAGAATAAAGAACACGACGGTTTGAGGTTTATGAGTGGACTGACCGTTTAATGTATCAAGAATATGCTTATAAGTATTACAATTATGCGAAGCTGGTAAATAAAGTATAATAAGCTTATGAGTGCATTTTATATGCACATATACAAATACAAATACATATTTAAATACATAAGTATTTTCAACACCCTCACTTATTGTTTACAAAATTATTATTCATATTTAAAATAAAAATTTTTTTACAATATTTTTGATGTTTTTTTTTGATGTAATTTGAAGTTAATTTTATACTACAGTTTTTTTTTTGGGTTTTAGCAAGATTTTGTTTTACAGTGTATTATACTTTTTGAGTTTGATACTGTCTTTTAACTTTACGATAATGTAATCGATATAAAAAGTATAGAAATTCTATTATTTTTAGAATGCAAATAATCCCTAACATAATCAAGATTTCTTGGTTGTGTATTGGAACAGGTTCACTAATATTGATATTGTTCTGTACTTCTCCATTGTTGTTGGATTTCTGCTGCTCCGATGAAAACCAGCCTCCCATGTTGTATAATATTGGATAACTGTGAGTAAAACAATAATTATTATAAATGTTAATTATTGTCTTATTTTATTATGAGCTTAAGCCCATTTGTTCAGCGCAAAATTTTGTTTTTTTCTCTGCTGACTGCTTTTGTTAACGAATCAGCTGCCATTTGTTGAGTGCCAAGAAACTCCAATTTGATTGAACCTTCATCGATTTTTTCACGTATATGGTGATATCTGATATCAATGTGATAGTACTTTGGTTGTCACAAAAAACTTTAGTAGTTTCAACCAAGTTTTTATCAACTTCTTTGGCTAACATTTTCATCCATATTATTTCTCGTACTGTTGAAGACAATGCGATGTATTCTGCTTCTGTGCTTGATAAAGCAACTATTGGTTGCCGTTTGCTGCACCAACTTATAGCAGCATTGGACATTTTTAATACATAGCCGGAACACGATCTTCTGCCGTCGATTTCTGCTGCCCAATCAGCGTCACTAAATGCTGCCAAGTTGACATCATCAGTTTTTCGATAGCTTAGTTTGAAATCAATTGTGCCTTTTAAATATCGAAATATTCTTTTCACAGCTTGCCAATGCTCATTTGAGTGTTTTAAGTTAAACCGGCTTACATTATTTACTGCAAATGCTATATCCGGTCTAGTTCCTTGTGTTAAATATAAAAGGCTGCCCACAGCTTCTTGGTATGGTATTTTCCCCGTCAGATCATTTTTCTCAGTGATGCATTTTTCAGTCAATTTTTGACTTACTTCACATGGTGTGCCCACTGGCTTACAATCCTGCATACCAAACCGTTCAAGAATTTCATTTACATATGACGATTGATCTAGTGTAATTTCGTCGCAATTTTTGCTCTGCGTGATACGTATTCCAAGACAACTTTGAGCAGATCCCAAATCTTTCATTTTGAATTTTTTGTTAAGGTACTGCATTAGTTTTTCTAGGTTATTACTACCTTTGTAGAGTATAAGGAAATCATCGACGTATATTGCAATTATCAGATTCAATTCTTTATCATAGTAAATGCATGGATCAGTTTTACACCTTTGTAACCCGAATTCTTTTAATGCTGAATCGAGCTTTAAGTTCCACTGTCTTCCGGCTTGTTTCAGTCCGTAAACAGCTTTGTTTAGCTTACATACCTTGTTAGTGCCATCATTGTAACCTTCTGGTTGTTCCATGTATATTGTTTCTTTAAGATCACCTTGAAGAAACGCAGTCACTACATCCATTTGATGGATTTTATAGCCGTTTTTTACTGCTAAAGCCACTAAAAACCTTATTGATGTGTATCTAACCACCGGCGAGAATGTTTCATCATAATCGATGCCGTATTTTTGTGCACAGCCTTTTGCAACAAGTCGTGCTTTATATTTTACAGCTTTACCGACCTCATCTTGTTTTACTTTAAAGACCCATTTTGCTTTTATAGGCTTTCTTCCATCTGGTAGTTTCATCAACGACCAGGTGTTATTTGATCTATGTGATTCCATTTCTTCATTCATTGCATCTTCCCATTCTTTCGCTTTTTCACCGTTTATAGCTTCTGATACTGTTAATGACTGTGAAAGAAATGCAAAAGCATTAAATTGAAAAGATGGTACGGATACCTTAGCTTTAGATCGTGTGACTCTTCTTTCTTCTTCAGATTCATCAATACTTTGTTCAGGAACATAATCTGGATCATTTTGGGTTTGATTCGGTGATTCTATCATGGTGTCATCTTCCGCAACACTTTGTACGTCTTCGTTCGATTCATCAGGTTTTATGCTAACTTCTTCAAATGTGTCTTCATCGCTTCTCTTTATTTCCCTCACTTCGTCGTTATAGATTTTTAAGGTCGACTTTGGTTGAGGTTTTTCGTAGAATATTACATCTCGACTTATAACCAGTTTCTTTGTTATTGGATCAATACAGCGAAAACCTTTAATGTCGTCATCATAGCCCACGAAAAACATTTTCTTGGATTTAGGATCCCATTTTTTACGTTTTTCTTTGTTTATGTGAACCATTGCTTCACAACCAAACAATTTCAGGTTAGATATGTCTATTTTTTTTTTATAGAATATTTCATCAGGAATTTTTCCATGCGACGAACAAATACTTTTGTTGATTAAGTAGGCTGCCATATTTGTTGCTTCTGCCCAATAACATTTTTGAAGATTTGCATCAAACAGGAGACATTTAGCTTTTTCAATTAAGCTTCGGTTCATTCTTTCGGCAATTCCATTCTGCTGAGGAGTATATGCATTACTTAATTGATGCTTGATACCATTCTCTTTACAGTATTTGTCGAATTCAGTTGAACAATATTCACCACCATTGTCCGTCCGTATTGTTTTGATTTTAGATCCAGTTTGGCGTTCAATGTATGTTTTGAAATTTTTAAAGTTATTGAAAACTTCTGATTTTGACTTGAGAAAGTAAACGAATAATTTTCGGGAGAAATCATCTATGAATGTTAATACATATTTGGCGTGTCCTATAGATTGCGTTTCCATAGGTCCACATAGATCAGAATGTATTAGTTCGAGTAGCTTTGTTGTTTTTGAGTTACTTTGTTTAAACGGAATTCTTGTTTGTTTGCCTTTGGGACATATCTGACAATTTTTTATTTCATGATCGTCGTCATTGAAATCAATACCAGAAACAGCGCCGTCACGCATTTTCTTTAAACTTTGAAAATTTATGTGTCCAAGTCGCCTGTGCCATAGCATTGCGTTGTTATTTGTTTGTTTTGATAACAAGCATTTTGCTTGGATTCCCTTCAGTTTGTAAACACCATTTTCCGCTTTGCACTGTACAATTACTTCTTTGTTTTTGTTAAGTATTGTACAGCCTGTTGCATCGAATTTTATTACATTCCCCTGACTCACTATTTTTGCAGCTGACAGAAGGTTTACTGATAAATCGGGCACGTGTAGAATTTCGTTAACTACAATTTCTTGCCCGTTGATATTCAGTGATGTTTTGCCAACGCAACTTACTGTCATAGCTGTTCCATTTGCTGACATTATTTTGTCAACGAGTGAATTTTTTTTGCTAGTGAGCAAATTATCGTTTGGTGTCATATGAGACGATGCACCACTGTCTAGATACCAGTCGTCGTTATTTTTTTTCGTTAATAACGCTGTGAATGCATTTTTTTGCTGTGCCATTTTGTGCATTATTTTTCTTGTAGTGACATTCCCCTGCATGTTTCTTTCCACAAGTTGTGCATTTTTTCTTTTGTAAGTATTTTTGCTTATTTTCGTACCTTTTTTTACTAAGAAATGCATCACTTTTTGTGGTTGTGTTGGTATCAGAGTCCAACAGTTTAGCGATTATTGTTTCTGATTTTATTTGTGAGTCTGATGCTTCAATTCCCATTATAAATGGTTTATATGCATCAGTTAAACCAGCCAATACTATCGCCGTCAGCCAATCCTCATTTATCTCAAAACCAATTTCATTTAATTTATTAGAATTATCTTTAATTCTATCAATGTATGATTGCATGTTCTCGCAGTCTTCTAATCTGCAAGAGATCAGGCCTCTTAATAACCCAATTTTTCTTGTTAAGCCTTTGTCCTCATACAGATTTTTTAGTTTCTGCCATATTTCTAGCGCTGTTTCACATCTGGATATGTGAACGTACAGCGATGGCGCTACGCTTAGAGCTAACAGGGCTTTGCAATTAGTTAATTTCTCAGCGTTTGTTTCTGTGACAGGATCGGTTATACACTTATGCAGACCTTTGAATGCTAATATATTTTTTATTGCGAAACACCAGTTGTGGAAATTTTCCTGGCCTTTGAGTTTCTCTACTTCAAAACCCTTTTCCATAATTTTATATATATGTATATGTATATTAATTCAAAGTCTTTACTTGAAGCGTTATTTTATTTTTATTATTACAGCAGATTTTGCACTTTTGATTTTTATTTTATTTATTTAATTCCGACACCCGACACTACAGCAGTAACCTTGCTCTGCTACCATGTAGAGAGAGAATAAAGAACACGACGGTTTGAGGTTTATGAGTGGACTGACCGTTTAATGTATCAAGAATATGCTTATAAGTATTACAATTATGCGAAGCTGGTAAATAAAGTATAATAAGCTTATGAGTGCATTTTATATGCACATATACAAATACAAATACATATTTAAATACATAAGTATTTTCAACATAGTTTACATTCAGCACATTTCTTGGGTTATCAAATTTTCAGTAATGGCTACCGACGCTGCATTAATGGCTGGCTTCATCTTTGAGTCAAACAGCATTATAAAATTGTATGCTCATTTTGAGGAAGATCACGATGATCACACCGACACCTTATTTGATATTAAGCTTCAGGATCTCAATGCCAAATGGGAAAGGTTAGAAGTGTCCTTTAAAAAGGTCTGTCTTGCGGATGATCACGAAATTTCCCAAGATTTTGAAGAAGAAGCTACCGGAAAGTACCAATTGTGCACTGATAGTTACTATATCTGCAAATCACAAATACTCGATCAGCTCAAACTTTTCCAAGGCAGCTCCTCGCAAAATAGAGGTAATGCTCGGGACTCCTCCACTTTTGTGGACAACTCCATCCCCTGTATAAAGGTCCCGCTTTGTGATGCGCAAATTTTCTATGGTAGCTACGAAGATTGGCCTTCGTTGCGTGATATGTTCACGGCCGTATATCTCAATCGTCCGAAGCTAACACCGGCACAGAAATTATATTTGTGGAATAAAACGCGAGGAAAAGCTGGTACCATCGTATAGCATTAAAAAATATGTGACGAAAACTTTTCGCTTGCTTGGGAAGCGTTGAGAGCTCGCTTTGAAAACAAGCGAGTTCTGATCGATAAACAACTTAAAATGCTATTCTCTATATCTTCAGCTAATTCTGAAAATATTGAAGTAATCCAGAAAATTCAAAGTACGTTAATGATTGCCTTTCTGGCTTAAATCTGAAGGTGTTTCTGGCTCTTAGGGTATAGATCTCGTCCAAATGTTCAATAGGAACTTGAGCGGTTGGGAGGAGGGTTCGTTCATGGTTTGTTGAAAAATTAGCTTGGATATGGGTAGAACCCCTCGCAATTACCTTCAGTTATATCGAAAATCGGATGTCTGGACTGACTGGAGGAAGATTCGATGGATTGTGTATGCAACAAGGCGGTTGCATTTTTGGATGGTTTGGTATTTGGTTTGTTAGCTGGCACCTTTTGTTCAGGCTTGCTTGTTAGCTGGGGATGAAACATGGTATGGTGAGATTTCTTACAATTAAGACATCGAAGCGTGCTTTGGCATTTGGCAGCAGGGTGATTATAAGCCAAGCAATTAGCGCAAAAACCGTTGCTTTCGATGAGCTTGGACCGTTCGAGAATCGAAATTTTCCAAAATTCCTGACAGTACCTAAGCGGATAGTTTTTTGTGCATAATTTGCACTTAGCTGATAGTGTCTCTTGCGAGTGATAAGATTGTATCTTTGCAGGCGTTTTTTGTGGGAACGAGTGACGGACTTTTGTAGTTTTATAGCCTTGCAAACGCTCAACCACTTCGTATCGCCTAGTAAGAAACTCGTCTATTTGCGACCAATTTTTATCGGACTTACCCATGATTCAAAAAATTCAAATACCAAGATGGACGGAGTTCCCTCAAGATACAAAAATTCAAATTCACGGTTTCTGTGACGCTTCCGAGAAGGCGTACTGTGCAGCCATTTACTTAGTATCCCAAACACCCAACTTAGTTTCGTCACATCTTTTCTTTTCAAAAACGAAAGTAGCACCCCTACAAACAGTGAGTCTTCCGCGCTTAGAACTGTATGGAGCAGTCCTATTAGCCAAATGCATTAAGAATGTCATCAATCAACTGCCTCTAGAAGATGTAGAAGTCTTTTTCTGGTCCGACTCGTCGATAGTGCTTGCGTGGCTTTAAAAACCCCCATGCAATTGGAAAGTGTACGTGGCGAATCGGACTTCACAAATCATCGCAAGTGTTGGAAATATCAAATGGCGTCACGTATCCACGAACCACAACCCGGCAGATTTGGGAACGCGAGGGTACAGGCCACAGGACCTAGTACAACATTCACTTTGGTGACTGATTTGCTTGACCTTTTCTTGTCGGTCCAAGCAGGAATCTCGATACGAGTTTCAAATTTTATTGGGAATGAATACTTAAATAAATTACAAAAAAATAAAGAAAAATTAATAGTTTGGTTCAATGAATATTGACCGTGATATCGGTTACGTTGCTTGAACTTATACGAAAGACGAAATAAAAAATTACCGGTTCAAAAATCTTGACCGTCGATGTGTGGTGTTACTTGATTAAAAAATTCAATTAACTAGCTTTTCAAAATTGGCGAACTGAACTGAACGAGAATGGTTATGACTGCTGATCAATGGTGTTCGCATCGCAGATGGATCACCATTCACCCCCACGGAAATAAATAATCAAAATATCCACACAAATTTTTCTTGAAAACGAGCTCCAATAAAAATCAATTAAATCATGTCGTGTGAAGACTGAGGAAGATATTGATTTACAGTGATTATGAATTCAAAAGATAATTATTTGATTCAATCTAAATGATGATTTATAATAGCGGAATTTCTAAAAGAAAAAATTTATCAAAAATTTATTAAACTCGAATATGTATGGTTCACCGACGTACAATTTTGTGACCAACAAAATGATAAAAACGACTTAAAGATTTTATATTTTCCTTAAATCTAATTTTATCATGTATTAAATTGATTCGATGATGAAATTGCTATATTCCCTCAGCTGAGCACGCGGTTATTTTATGCCGGGCTTAAGTGTGGTTCTGTTCAACAAAAACTTATTCTTTTTCAGCCGTTTAGTTGGGCGCCAATGATTTGCTTGACCTTTTCTTGTCGGTCCAAACAGGAATCTCGATAAACTGTTGTTGGGTAGCTCGTTTCCAATGGGATGGTGATAATAATGAGGTTGACTTACGCTTGATGATTTTGGGATTACCGGTGTACGGTCTAACTACGGTCTAACTGCTGCCAAATGAATAGACCAGAATTTATATCCACAGACTCTTTATTTCAACGGGTAACAACTTGGTTGGGGATTTGTCGGAAGGAATGTGGGGGAACAATGCCGATAAGTATATTCCCCAGGTATACGCACGCTGAGGATTGACTTTAACCAAACCAATGTCGTCAGCTTTAATAAATTGCTTAGTTAGGATTACTTCCGTTCTTGCGAGGCTGATGCGTGTTGTTCGGTCCGTGTCCAATTCCAAAAAGGAAAAATATTTTTCTAGCCTCGTGGTATGTGACCATGTCAATTCGTGTCTATACCGATATGATGGTTCGTGTCTTGAATAACTATTGGTTACGTACATTCATCTGGCAATTCCTCCCCATTTTGAAGTTTAGCTTTGACAGTTTCGTTATGTTTACATTTCTCATAATCGTTCTTATGTCTATTATTTGGCCAATAAAAATAATAGATCATTATCCCCCTCTCATCTTCAGCGACACGTTAACAAAAAAATGTGGAGCGTTTAGTAGGGATATGAGAATGGTGGTTCGAATGCGATTCACGGGCTGTGGTTTGATAGACGTTAGACCTTACATCGAAATTGTTCTACATGATCTTCATCAACCCCATCCTGACTCGTTCAGTTCCGTCTTTCCTATTTAGTTTTAGTACGCATTACATAAGCTACGGTAGATGAAAGGCATTGGTAAATGATTTGGTTATGAATCTTTTCTTGTTGCTTTGATCGATTTACTAGCAATGTACTGAGGATATAATATAACAAAACTATGGATATAACAAAACTAAACTTAGTTATTTTATTCAGTAATTCAGTTCATTTACAAACGTAATTATTATTTCAATATGGCAGAATCAATGGAATATGGAGGCCCGCCATATATTCATCGAAATTCTTGAGAAGGCGAATGTACTGAATGAGTTTGTGGCGATCAACGACAACAATCAAACTAAATTAAGTTTACGAATC
>NW_023458556.1:87559839-87562425 GCF_013731165.1 Rhagoletis pomonella | reverse complement strand
GAATGTCATCAATCAACTGCCTCTAGAAGATATAGAAGTCTTTCTCTGGTCCGACTCGTCGATAGTGCTTGCGTGGCTTGAAAAACCCCCATGCAATTGGAAGGTGTACGTGGCGAATCGGACTTCACAAATTATCGCAAGTGTCGGAAATCTCAAATGGCGTCACGTATCCACGAACCACAACCCAGCAGATTTGGGAACGCGAGGCTGCAGGCCTCAGGCCCTAGTACAAAATTCACTTTGGTGGCACGGACCTGCATGGCTGCTCCAACCTCCCGACCAATGGCCATTATCTTTTCGACAAAATGTCTCCCCACTCGAAGAACGTAAAGTAGAAGCTCTACATACTTTGGACAACCAACCAGACATCTTAGATCGCTTTTCATCTTGGTCAAAGGCTTTGCGAGTAATAGCTTACATGTTTCGATTTGTTCACAGAATGAAACCAATACAGTCCACTCCAAATATAAATTATGAATCTTTTGTTATTACTCAAAGAGAAATTCATTGGGTCAAAACACGCCTTATAAAACTAGCTCAAGAAAGGCATTACCCAATTGAGTATTCAAAACTAGCGAACCAACAACCAATTTCCAAAAAGAGTTCACTGCTGACATTAAATCCCTTTATCGACAAAAACGGATTACTTCGAGTCAATGGTCGTTTAACAAACTCTTTCTTGTCGTACAGTGAGAGACACCCAATTATCATTCCTGGACCCTCTCGATTCTGTCACTTATTTCTTCAGTTTTTGCACAACTTGCTTATGCATGCTGAGCTTCAACTTATGATCAGGACGACGAGACAAGAATATTTTATTCCTAGACTGAAATCGAAGGTCAAGAACTGCATACGTAATTGCAAAACATGCACGATCTTCAAGCAAAACTCCAGTTCACAAATCATGGCTGCGTTACCGCCTGAGCGTTCGAATTTCTCCTTACCGTTTACCTACACCGGATTGGATTTTGCAGGCCCTTTAGATGTCAAATCATCTACCTTGCGAAAATCCCCATTGCTCAAAGGCTACGTTTGCGTATTCATCTGTTTTTCGACCAAGGCTATTCACTTAGAGCCTTGCTCAGATCTTTCCACGAAAGCATTCCAGGCAGGATTCCCTCGTTTTGTAGGAAGACGCGGTCTTCCACAACGCCTCTTCTCCGACAATGGAAAAAACTTTGTGGGCGCCAATCGCGCCTTTAAACAAGATTTTAAACGATTCCTCAAGGAATGCTCAGATGATATTCGATCAAAATATACGCTACATGGTTTCGATTGGCATTTTTTGCCATCAGACGCTCCTCACATGGGCGGACTTTGGGAGGCTGCGGTAAAAAGCTTCAAGCTCCATTTCAAAAGGATTGCGGGAAGTCAGTCGTTCACCTTCGAGGAACTGGCTACATTATTGGCACGTATCGAAGCAGTTCTGAATTCGCGTCCACTATCCCCTATGTCCGATAGTCCCCAAGAGTTGCTAGCTCTAACACCCGGTCATTTTCTGCGTGGTGCGCCTCTCCTGGCAACCCCAGAACCTATTGCCGTTGATAACCTTTCACTACAGAATAGATGGGAGAAATTAAAGATCTTACACCAACAGTTCAGTCTCCGCTGGAAAGAGGAGTACCTGAAAGAACTTCACCAGAGGTATAAATGGAAGGCTCCACAAAAAAATCTTACCGTAGGCGATTTTGTTGTCTTAAAAAAACGAATTAATACCACCCAATGAATGGCGCTTAGGCCGAATAGAGAAGGTATATCACGGGTCAGACCATCTCGTGCGCGTCGCAGACGTTAGGACGCAACACGGCATTTTCACGCGACCAATTCAGTCCGACCTCCCTAGTCAGAGTGCTACACACCACACCTAAACCACACTCCACGTTCACCTTAGCCTTCAGTCTGCCAATATCATATTAAACTCCTATCTTTTTACAGACGATCGCCATCTCTACCATCTCCAATCCGCAAGATTCAGGCTCCGTTCATAAGCCCGCTGCGGGATCCGTTGGTACACCAGTGCCAAATGTGTTTTCGATACCATCCACTGCGGTTCTGCAAGGCCTTCCTTGCAATGAATGTCGAGGACCGGATCCGGTGCGTTGAGCGGCATCGTTATTGTCCAAATTGTCTGGCGCAGACCCATAGTACCGTACGCCGATGTTCGTTTTCCGAAGTGTGCAAGGAATGCCGGCAGCAACACCACACTTTGCTGCACCGTGCCGTGCCAGGTGAAAGAATCAACGCCCAGAGGCATCCGCCAACGGGAGGGCCGTCTAGGGCAGAGACATGCCGTCAGCTTAACGTGGCCATAAATGCATTGACCCAATTGCGGGACAGCCTTGCACCGGTGCAACTCGGCCGGTATGTTTAAGGGACTTGCGCTCCCTTAAATTTCCCACGTCTTTATGCATCCCTGCATCACTTTCAGCTAAAAGCATCCCTGCTTAGCTGGAAGTTCGAAAGGTGCACGGGAATCCAGTTCCAGTGTTGCCTATAAAGGCGGCCGCCACCTTGCCATCGATCTCTTTTTGCAAATCACCTTTCCCGATCGAGGACCTTCATCGGAACTACAATCCACAAGGATCT
>NW_023458556.1:87549890-87559739 GCF_013731165.1 Rhagoletis pomonella | reverse complement strand
TAAATATTATATCGTCGCCTGGATAAAAGATTGTCACAAGTTACTTTTTGGATACGAAGCAAGAGTCATTTACTCTTCTCGCTTTTCTTTGCGGCATATATAAGCTTGCAACATTTATTTGTTTTTTTTTTCGCGAAGCACGCCATATACGTTTTTGTTCCGTTATTGGTGGCAATTTCGTCGCTACCTTGTCGCCGACGTGGCGACTAAACAAAAAAGCGGTGGCAACGGAACGTTGTTTTTCAAAAAAAGGCGAGTCTGCGCGAACGAGAATAATAGGTCTAACGCTGGTGGTTTTTTTGAATAACACTTACCAACATTCAACAAGAGAGCGAAAAAAAATCGTTCATCGGATATGGCGTTTGCGTTTTTCATGGGCTGCGCCCAGACATATCGCGAGTAACAGTCGATGGCTACGAAGATCCATTGGTTACGATTTTTAGACATGGGCAGATTACCGACGAAGTCAATCGATAATTGTCTACCCGGTCGTTTTGGTTCTCTATGTTCGCCGTGAGGTGTTTTGGTGCTCTCATTACTTGGTTTAATGCGGTGGCATAGTTCACATTGCCGAACGTACTGGTAAACGGAATCATACATGTTTGGCCAGTAATAGCGTTGTGAGATACCTCTATAAGTTTTCCAAACACCCTGATGCGAATGTTGGTTATGATTTTCATCGAGGACTTTTGCTCTGTCAGAAGATGGTACACAAAGTGTCCACAGTATTTCCGCACTTTGATTGGAAAATTTCAATCGATGATATAGGACGTTGTTCTCGATTTTATATCTATCTAATGGTTGTTTTGAGGCCATGGCATGCATTTTGTTGTACCATTTATCGCACGTGTTTGGGTTAATGTTGATCACGGATGTGATTGGGGTACGATTAACGTGAAAATTACTCGGAAGGTCAATTGGATTTCTACGAACGATGTTGAGAAGAGCAAAATAACGAGATAAGGCGTCAGGAAATTCTAAATGTTTTCCTGGTTTATGAATAATTTTGAGATCGTATGGTGATAATCGGATCGCCCAACGGCATAAACGTCCAGTCGGTTCTTTGAGAGTTTGTAGCCAGCGCAAAGCTGCATGGTCCGTTACCACAACCAATTCACGACCCTCAAAATATGGACGGAACTTTTGGACCGCTAAGAGAACGGCTAGGCATTCCCGTTCGGATGCTGTGTAATTTTGTTCCGCTTTCGAGCATTTCTTAGAAAAATACTGAACCACACGTTCATTCCCATCATGTTCTTGTACTAGAACAGCACCCGCTGCGATAAGCGAGGCATCGGTATAAACCTTGAATGGTTTTGAATAATCGGCCATAGTCAGAACGGGAGAGGTAGTTAAACACTCTTTGAGTTTGAGAAAGGCTTGTTCAGAAGCGGTATTCCATTCAATGGGTCCTTTTCGGTTTCCTTTATACAATTCACAAAGGGGAGCTGTGAAATTGGGAATAAATTTTTGGTACCAGCCTGCTGCACCAACGAACCGTCTGACTTCTTTTGCCGTTTTGGGCCGTGCAAATTCAACAATAGCTCGAATACGAGATGGATTCGCAGATAGACCTTCTTGAGACAAAACGTAACCCAGGAATTCCAATCGTTTACAACAAAAATTCGATTTGGATGTTGAGATGGTTAAGCCGGCCCCAGCCAGACGTTTTGCAACAATAGCCAATATCTTAACGTGTTCTTCAAACGTCGAAGTGCAAATTATGAAACCATCGACATATGCGAAATGCATGTGGAACCAAATCACGGAACATTTTATCAATGAGAATGGCTAATGTGGCGGGTGAATTTCTCAACCCCATCGTCATGCGACGAAAAGCATAAAGTCTTTTACCGAATGCAAAAGCGGTTTTCAGTTGACTCGATTTTGCCAAAGGAATTTGAAAGAAAGCTTGAGACAGATCAATACTGGTTAGGAATTTAGCTGACTTTAGTCGTACTAAAATTTGGTTAGTATCCGTAATTGGATAGGCATTTGGAATAGTAATTTTATTCAGCTCTCTCGCGTCCAAGCACACGCGACACGTTCCGTCTTTCTTCTTTACAGCCAGAATTGGTGACCGGCAAGGGCTTTCTTCGATCCAATTCGGCTTGAACTTGTTCAGCAACATATGGCGATACTGGATACTGGCGTTTCATGATGGGTTTTGCATCACCCGTATCAATTACGTGTTCGATCTGATTAGTGACATTTAAAGGACCAGACTTGGGAGTTGGATTAAAAAGTCTGAAAACGGCGTCCAACATTTGTCTTTGATCTGGGGTGAGATTATGTGGAAGGCTGACGCTCGTTATTTTTGGGGTATCTAGTTCACCCTCTAAACCGAGTGTGGAAGCGTCAATTGGCTCCAGATCATTACTGATAGAAGATACCTGAGCTTGTTCTTTCCCACTCCCTGGTGGCTGGTTACAAAAATTAATAAATTTATCCGCCTTAACCATTTCGACTTTAGCGGATGCAACTTCTTCAGTATCACCTTTGGCTGTATGTTTTAAAAATCGTTGAACTTTCTCTTGGTTCTGCACCAGTTCGAAAAAGAAGGCCTCAAGGAATGTCCGTCCCATAATTGGGTGTTTCAGTGAGATAGGTACGACAAGAGTTGGCACCAGTCGGGTAAGACTACCGACCGTATATAATACATCCACTTTACCAATGGCCTTAAAAGAAATCGAATTATCGGCAAGACCAATGGAGGTTTTGGTAGGTTGCAACTGCCCCCATCTGTACTTCTCATAAAATGTTTGTGAAATTACTGTGACTTCGGCTCCACCATCGAGTAAAACCGTATGAGAATGGTTGTTAACCGTAACCGTGAGATAATCGCGACAATGTAAAACATTTCTCTGAGATAAAGAAAACATCGCGGAGTCGTGGTTGGTTAACTTGATTGACTGCGTCTTGCTGGTGAGTAGGGACTGGAGCTGAAGTAGGTTTGGTAATTGGTAGTGTTCGTTCAGAACATTTAGTTGATGGCTCTTTGCCATCCCTTTGAGTTTGATTAGATTCATTAAGAATCAGAGTAGAATTATTGCTGGAATTCGGGACTGAAGATTTGTCGATTTGTAGAGGGACTTCGGTAGAGTGCGGATTGTTAGAGACAGTGGATTTAGATAAAGTTGTGGATTCTGAGTACGATGGACCACTATTCCCAATCGACTCCCTTACGCGTTTTTTGAACACGGGCATTGATCAGACGTAACTCCTGGTCGTGAACATTTGTAGCAGATCACCCTATTCGGTTGGGTTCGACACTTTTTGAAGTGATGGCCCCACACGAGACATTTTGCACATCGTACATTTTCGTCGACCTCAACAACGAGAAATGGGTCGACGATAGTTCCTACTTTCGTATCATTCTCTTTTGGATTGTTGTCATTTTTATAATCTCCGACTGGTTTCGAATACTTACGTTTCTGAGATGCTTGTTCTTTTGCTTGTTCAAGTATGCACATTCCCTGTCGTCGGAGTCGGACCCAGGAAATGAAGCGGTATATTCCGAAGGTGAAGAATCATCCGGTGGATCATGTATTGCCGAAATTTTCCGTGGCGCTGATCGCTGTCTATCCGAACGGGTTCTTTCCTGACGGGGTGTGGCAACAATGAACGAATGTGGTGCGATTCGCTGAGCGAACTCACGCAATTGCTCCAACGTGTGGACTTATCTAGTGTGGACGAGTTCACGCAGATGATCGGATGAGGTACCAATGATGATATCGAGGTGGTCCCGTTCATCCAGACCACAGGAATTACCCTGCAGTGTGAGCAGTGTTTGCGAACGTGGGTCGAATTTAATCTGTGCATATGACATTATTACTTGGGCCCGAGTATGTTTGTTGAGGAAACGAGCTCGAAGTTTCGAGCAAAAATCTTGATAATCTCTGAAGTTCCTCAGTTCGGTGAAGTACCATTGTAGAGCGGCCCCCGTGAGTGTGGGCACCAAACGCGTAACCAATTCGTGGTCGGGTACTCCAATCTTATATCGAAATGAGCCAATAATAGCCAAATAATCTTCAACCGATAGAAATTTTTCGTTCACATGAACGCCATCGAATTGAGCACGTCCCATCCATGATGGTAAGCCTCGGAATTTCCTATCCATTGCATCCGCTTGGGCAGATTCGTCGAATACAGTGGCTTGATTTGGTCGTGATTGTGGTGGACCGGGTAACGAATAATTCTGATATAAATGAGATGGTTGATTAATTGGTTCTTGGATATGTGACGTTCTAAGACCACGGTAGGTATTGATCGTTTGAGTTTGTAAGGTTGAAGGACCACCCAAATAACCATAAGGAGGTGCCACCGAGGGTGGTATCCAGGTATGATTTCGGGTCGTTGGCATGGTTTGGTTCATGTCACGAACGTCAGGTATTGGTGTCTGTAAATGAATCCGGTCACGGATCATTTGCTGTTGCATCTGTGTTTGGGTTCTCAACAACTCAGACACCATTTTGGACAGTTGGTGTAATGAGAGTGTTGGTTCCGTCCCGTTTGACACTGAATTGAGAACGGCTGGTAGAGCATTTGAATTAACCGTACTAGTGGTCAGGGTATACCGTGGTTCAGTTGCCTGAACCGAAGTTGGTATATTCGGGTTTGGAATCGAATCTGGTATGGTTAAGGGTAAATATTGGGATGAAACAGTATTTTGAGTTGAACTCATCGTTCCCCGTTCATTCTCAAAACCATGCAAGGTCGAGTTCAAACTTAATCGGGAACCGCCCAGGATTCCCGTATTCGGTGAAGACATCCGAAGCTCACGAATCTTCGACTGAAATTTTCTGATCAGATCTGCCTGGCATGTAGCCGACTCGGGTTTTAACTTTAACCGAGCGGTTCGATAACAATAATGTATCATTTGATGAAGACGACCCTGAGGTGTTAACACCTCATTCGCCTCCACTTCCCGATATGCTCTCTCACATATTTCCAACTCATTCATTGGGTGTAGGGCATGGGATTTTATCAACC
This sequence comes from Rhagoletis pomonella, assembly GCF_013731165.1. Classification (NCBI taxonomy): domain Eukaryota; kingdom Metazoa; phylum Arthropoda; class Insecta; order Diptera; family Tephritidae; genus Rhagoletis; species Rhagoletis pomonella. Next base: position 87,554,747 of record NW_023458556.1, on the reverse strand, counting down.
ATGGTTGGCCCACGTAAGCAGATATTTTACCATTGAGAGCGGCTATTTCGGTGTCGGTCCACTGAACTGGCGCTGGATATAGGTTATATATCTCCCCTTCGATCTGTCGCTGTTCGTCTGTCAAATAAGTTGCATCGAGAATGGGAAACAATTCCATGTTCAAAGACTCTAATACCAAGTTGTAAATTCAGATTATTAAAAAAATTCTACCAACGGTAGACGTAAAGTCCGTACTATGATAGTCTGGGTTATAAGATGGCGGTACTCGATTTAAAATCAATACCGCATTTACTTCAGTTTATTATTATTATTATTCTATGATTGTGTCTAAGCCTGATCAGCGAAAACCAATCTATGTTAGTTTTGAATATCCAATTTAAAAAAATAATGCCGCATAAATCGACCACTATTTGAATATTGCTTTTAATCTAATTAGTTTAACAAAAAATTCACGCTCAGTTATTTGTATATCTCGTGTGATTTTCGGTCCAAAATTTTGTGTAGTATTATACCGAACGTGGGCTGAGAATGGCGTTTAACGCACTAGCTCGAATCTTTTTATGGACCAAGTTGTTTGCTCCCGGGATGCAGCGAAGGCCTTGAATACTTGGGAGTGTTTCCTGTATCTCCTTCGGTCCCTTCTGTCGCCAACAAGGTACGCAACAAAGATCAAGACTATCCACCCCCGAATTTACCGGAAGACCAAATCAGATTGAGAATATTCAACCAGTTTGAGAATGTTAAACGAGATTAATTTGATACGAGTTTCAAATTTTATTGGGAATGAATACCCAAAGAAATTACAAAAAAATAAAGAAAAATTAATAGTTTGGTTCAATTAATATTGACCGTGTTATCGGTTACGTTGCTTTAACTTATACCCAAAGACGAAAAGAAAAATTATCGGTTCAAAAATCTTGACCGTCGATGTGTGGTGTTACTTGATTAAAAAAATTCAATTAACTAGCTTTTCAAAATTGGCGAACTGAACTGAACGAGAATGGTTATGACTGCTGATCAATGGTGTTCGCATCGCAGATCGATCACCATTCACCCCCGCGGAAATAAATAATCAAAATATCCACACAAATTTTTATTGAAAACGAGCTCCAATAAAAATCAATTAAATCATGTCGTGTGAAGACTGAGGACGATATTGATTTACAGTGATTATGTATTCAAAATATAATTATTTGATTCAATCTAAATGATGATTTATATAAGCGGAATTTCTAAAAGAAAAAATTATCAAAAATCTATTAAACTCGAATATGTATGGTTCACCGGCGTACAATTTCGTGACCAACAAAATGAGAAAAACGACTAAAAGATTTTATATTTTCCTCAGGTCTAATTTTATGATGTATTAAATTGATTCGATAATGAAATTGCTATATTCTCTCAGCTGAGCACGCGGTTATTTTATGCCGGGCTTAAGTGTGGTTCTGTTCAACAAAAACTTATTCTTTTTCACCCGTTTAGTTGGGCGCCAATGATTTGATTGACCTTTTCTTGTCGGGCCAAACAGGAATCTCGATAAACTGTTGTTGGGTAGCTCGTTTCCAATGGGATGGTGATAATAATAAGGTTGACTTACGTTTGATGATTTTGGGATTACCGGTGTACGGTGGTCTAACTGCTGCCAAATGAATAGACCAGAATTTATATCCACAGACTCTTTATTTCCACAGGTAACAACTTGGTTGGGGATTTGCCGGAAGGAATGTGGGGGAACAATGCCGATAAGTATATTCCCCAGGTATACGCACGCTGAGGATTGACTTTAACCAAACTAATGTCGTCAGCTATAATAAATTGCTTAGTTAAATCCTAACTAACTAAATCCGTTCTTGCGAGGCTGATGCGTGTTGTTCTGTCCGTGTCTAATTACAAAAAGGAAAAATATTTTTATAGCCTCGTGGTATGTGACCACCGATTCTTTTATCGCGTGTCAGTGTGGGCGTTTTCATAGTGGCCATGTGTCTTGAATAACTATTGGTTACGTATATTCATCTCTGGCAATTCCCCCCCCCCCCCCATTTTGAAGTTTAGCTTTGACAGTTTCGTTATGTTTACATTTCTCATAATCGTTCTTATGTCGATTATTTGGCCAATAAAAATAATAGATCATGACACGGACCCGCATGGCTGCTCCAACCCCCCGACCAATGGCCATTATCTTTTCGACAAAATGTCGCCCCACTCGAAGAACGTAAAGTAGAAGCTCTACATACTTTGGAAAACCAACCAGACATCTTAAATCGCTTTTCATCTTGGTTAAAGGCTTTGCGAGTAATAACTTACATGTTTCGATTTGTTCATAGAATAAAAGCATTACAGTCCACTCCAAATATAAATTATGAATCTTTTGTTATTACTCAAAGGAAAATTCATTGGGTCAAAACACGCCTTATAAAACTAGCTCAAGAAATGCATTACCCAAATGAGTATTCAAAACTAGCGAACGAACAACCAATTTCCAAAAATAATACGTTTACTTAAAATTACATCCCTGGTCCTTGTTCTTTCTGTATGGCATCGTGGTGAATTCACATTTCTCAGAAATTTGACAACAAAACAAAATAAAGCGAGTATTTATTTGCTAATTTTTGCGATTTCTATTGTTTAATGTAAATTTATGTCTTTTTAGGATATGTCGAGCCAACAAAGAAGGCGCAGGCATATTTGGAAAATTATGCCGATAAGCAGGACGGAATTTGGGAAAGTAAGTGCATGGTTGCAGCATATCTATGTATAAAAAGTATTTAATTAAATTGTTTATAGAAATGTTATAAATCGAGTGGCTCATTTACGATGTGCTCCAAACATTTGGCGAAACTTCTTTCGCCTTTTCAACGTGCTAAGTAACAAGTTAAGAGGACTACCATCACGGCCGGTAAGAAACCGCAAGCAAAGGGCAGACAACCTTCCAGGAAGCTGGCTACTGTCCCCGAGTCGAAGCTGCAGTTCAGCAAGAGCAGGTCAGCAAATTGCTACCCTGATCAAACGTAAACTAAAGCGCTCTGCTGTGATTGCACTCCGTAAACGTGAAAACTTGGTGCATGCTGAGATATCAAACAAGAAAACTCCGTGATGGACGCCGTGAGATGGAGGAGCGCTGTGTGGCAAAGAAATGCGGCCAATTCGACGGGCTTGAAAAATCCAAATTGGCTTTTGTGATCCGCATCCGCGGTATCAACAAAGTTGCACAAAAAGTGTGTAGTTTTACAGTTCTGTCTTCGCCACATTAAAACGGTGTTTTCAACAAATTGAGCAAGGCAACCATTAATATGCTACGTATGCCGAACCCTATATGGGGGTATCAAAATCTTAAATCAGTTCGTGAATTGATGTACAAACGTGGAATGGTCAAGCGTGTTCCAATCTCTGCTTTATGATCGAACGCAAATTTCGCGAAGCGCACGAAATTCAGTGCGTTGATTCACTTCACTTCAAGAAAGCCCCCAACTTCCTGTTGCTATTCAAGCTCAACACATCAACCCGAGGCTGGCGCAAGAAGGCTAATCACTACGTTGAGGTTGGTGATTTCGGTAGCCGTGAGGATAAGATCAACAAATTGCTGCACAAGATGGCTTAAAGAAATTGTTGTTTTGCATTTAAGGCGACAATATAATTTGGCACATCTTCAAAAGACGCCCCAGCAAAAAAAAAAAAGAAAATTAAAAAATTCCTGAAGTTGCCTTTTCACGGGTCAATTTCTGTCGACTGGAAAATTTACTTAAGATATCGACTAGCCAAAACGCTTACATAAAGGCAGCTTAAATAACGTTCAAATTAACCATCCCCTTTGAGATGGGAAATACCAATAAACATTTCATAATTTCGAATTATTCCATTTATATTTGTTCTTGCATTTTCCACACCACTTGTGAGGTATGCTTTTACGCGCGTTACCGATTTTTTTTTAATGTGCTCGGTTGCCCAGGAGGCCTATTTTCACCTTTACAACTTAACTTAAACAGAATTAAAACTAAAGAATGCAATATATAAAGAAAATTAAAAGTTGTCTTACATCTAGTAAACTTAAAAAATTGCACATTAAATTCATTTTTCATTATAAAATAAAATTAAATATCACAATTCAGTTGAAGTGTATACATATGTACATATTTACAAAATGTGGTCTGTTTGCACCCAAGTTAGTTCCCATGAAGCCTAGCCTAAATTCAGAACCGAAAAAAAAACGAGCAAATGGGGTCGGAAACTACTAGCCCTAAAAGCATAATGTGGAAAATGTTTGAAGAGCTGCGAAATTGTATTGCAATAATAAAAATAACAGTGCATAAATTCGAAAAATGGCTTTTGTTTTGCTTTATAATTTTTGGGAATATTGGTTCAGATGGAATTTTTTTATTTGTTTGGTTTTTCAGCTCGTTAATGATGCACCCAGGGTTGCATTTACTGTCTATGAAAATATTTCATGAAGCGTTCCAAAATTAGCTCCGAGCAACTAAAAGTTGGTTAAGCTTAAATGAAATAGTTTTTTATTAAATATTTATTCCTGGTATTTAGTAAAAATGATTCATCTCAATACTAATATATGAAATGAAAGTAAATAAAAATCTACGAATACATTTCATGAATATTTTGTCATAGGGCCATTATTAAATACAGACATAACTTTGTCGGGCATTGGTGCTGACGTATATAGAATTAATAAGTTAGAGAGAGATAAATATACAAGCTCAAGCGCTAATTTAGGTATACTTGTATACCTGTTACTCGTCTGGCATATACTCTAACTGCGAAAATAATGACAATTATAATCTATTTAGATGCATATTTTAGGTAAATATTATATCGTCGCCTGGATAAAAGATTGTCACAAGTTACTTT
>NW_023458556.1:87538670-87549790 GCF_013731165.1 Rhagoletis pomonella | reverse complement strand
TAAATATTATATCGTCGCCTGGATAAAAGATTGTCACAAGTTACTTTCGGTAACTCACAATTGAAGTTTGGAATGCAATTTCTCAGGAACTAGACCACAGATTTTCTCCACAGTGTCGGAGAATGCTATGTACTAGTTCATGAAATTCTTAAATTGTTTTATTTTTTTAGTTTAGTGTCAACCATTTATGAGTTTAATAAATTTTTGTCGAATACGATATTTGTCAAAAAATTTGATATACGCCAAAAAGTGATAACAATTTTTATAAATTAACGATACTTTTTACTAATCAGCCTAATCGTGAGTTTCGCCCGAACCAAATTTCGCCAACAGTTTTTTCATCCACCTGTAGTGAATACACGCAAACGAAAAGTAAAAAGTGACCCGGTTCTAGAAAATGAAACTCATGATAAAGCTGAATATGTCGGAAACTAAAGAAGAACAGATAACTCTATTTGAAAGATTTTGATTAGTTTAGTACGATAGCAATACTAACGCAATTTGTACCAAATAACCGAAAACATTTTAGTCAATTACTCGGAAAGAAGATATCCAAAAACCACAAATTGTCAAAATGACGCTTCCGGCAATTTTCCATCCAAGCGACGATATTTGAATGTTACTCGCATATTTTCGAGCCTGTAAATTTTCGGGAGAAAGGTTAAAAAGTATATTCATCTGCTGAAAATATATTTTCGCAGATTCACAATTTATTTAAAATTAATCTATGAGCCCTATCTCCAATTCCATGTGAATAAATCTCTCCAGTGCTTAAATAATTATCAACACAATAAATAGCTGCACAACACCCTAATTGCCGAAAAAGCGTTGCTTGCAACACTAGTCCTTTATGGGGACCAAACTTGGTGAAAAAAAATAGCTAAGTTTGTTTACTGGATATACTGAGGCTGGCATTAAATATCTTTATCGACAGAAACGGTTTACTTCGAGTCAATGGTCGTTTAACAAACTCTGTCCTCTCGTACAGTGAGATTCTTTCACTTATTTCTTCAGTTTTTGCACAACTTGCTTATGCATGCTGAGCATCAACTTATGATCAGTACGACGAGGGGGTGTTGGCGTGGCCCCCTAAACCCCCCATTCGAAAGGGGACAGCCTCCCCTTTACGAAAAGTCGCACCCTTCCCTTCGGGGCCTCCCAGAGGCCCCTAGGGAACCGTTTGAAAATGGGCGAAAAACGGCATTTACCGAGGGAAATTGAGCAGTTTGAAGTGGAATATAACCCAACTAACAGAATCTGTAGGATTTTTAAATAAAAGAAATTATCCCAAGGTGGTTATCAGGCGAAAGAAGGGGGGGCTGAACACTTTTAGCAGAGAACACATTTCTGCGTAGGCGGCCTTCGGCCGCGCTTTAGGATTATAACCCTTACCAAATAGAATTCTCCTTTTGGTGTGCACCATCTAGCATTGGGAAAGGATGAGGTAACTAGAATTCCCTTTCTGTGTGGTAAACCTGGGGCTGCCGCCCCAGTGATGTCTATTATGGTTATGATAAGGACTAAGACCCCTATCCATCCCAATATAAATTTTTACAATCAGAGAAATGTACATATTCTGCACTTATACCCACTTAGGGATTATAACCCTCATAAAATAGAATTCTCTTTCTGTTTTGCGAAGAAAAGGAGCTGCAAACCTTTTGCAGAGAACACATTTCTGCGTAGGCGGCCTTCGGCCGCACTTAGGGATTGTAACCCTCACAAAGTAGAATTCTCTTTCCGTTTTGCGAAGAAAGGAGCTGAACACCTTTTACAGAGAACACCTTTCTGGGTAGGCGGCCTTCTGCCGCACTTAGGGATTATAACCCTCACATATTTCAAACCCAATTTGTAAATAAATTAGTGACCAAAAATTACAAAAGTGGGTGTTAAAATAATGTGTAGACCCTTGACTACAAGTGTGTGCAATTTTTTTTGGATCGGGTCACCCCTTTGGACGCAATACCTCGAAATAGTTAGGCAACGTACTAAAGAGTACCCTTTATTTGTATTTTGGTACCCAATTCATTCTACACAGTTTCTTACCTGGACTGCCTATAGCTTCGCTGACCGCTTTCCATGTAAAGTCTCGCAACCGCCTGTTTCTACCTGAAAAACCTGTTATGGAGCTTAAGAGTCGCAACAGCCGAGTGGTCAAATCATTAGACTGCCGCTCGAGAGATCCGGGTTCGAGTCCTCCTCGGACGCAGAGAATTTCTTATTTTTTATTTAATTTTTGTTTTCTTCTTTTTTGGTTAATTTTATTTTGTTACATAGGCCCGTAGTCATAGTCAAAATAAAGTCGACTTTAAAGTTAGTTTGCAGCTTTTTTGACAGATATCCTATTGAAAATTATGTCAAAAAGCTGCAACTAACTTTAAAGTCGACTTTATTTTGACTATGACTACGGCCCATAATCTTTAGATCTTAATGTTTTAAAACAAAAAAATTTTCAACGAATTTTTACGAAGTTCAAGGTTTATTTTCTAATGAAATTTATTTTTTTGTTTATTTACTATTTATTAAGAGAAAAAACCATTAGTACAATATTATTTCCTCGTTAAGTTCTCGCGTTTTTTTAATAAAATGGAAAGCAATTATCTTTTCATCCATATTTTTCTTTTTGTGACCAGTTCAGAGCCAGCTGACAAATTAGTGACTTTTTTTGAGACTAGAGATGTGAGAGAGCTTACTGAACTGAATACCAAATCGTCTCAAAATCCATGTTAACCTCCAAAAGTCGTTATTAGTGACTAGAGACTGCTTACCGAAGCTGCACTTAAATGGCCAATATTGGTATATATGAGATATGAAGCCCTGTTTTTTATACCACACAACCAAGATTGATGGATAGGTTGTTTTAACAATCTTGCCAAACAACAATCAGCTGTGCAGCATAAAATGTAAACAAACGAACAGATGCAACAACAATTCCAAGGAACAAACATAATGCTAGCAGATTTCGTAATAATGTTTCTGAATAGCCTAATTCCACTTTGTCGCCTGCCTGTTCAGTTATTGTTGTAATCGATGCTTTTTCATCTGTTTAATCTCCTATTGGGTCTGCTAAGCAAGCGGCCCCAACACTAATTCGAGCTCATTCAAACGACAGCTGGTTCTACGTAGCGGAATGCCTCGGGCTTTACCCGACCAAGGCTGTTGTTTCGGCAATCTAACCCCGTTTAGGTCGGCAAATCTCTAAAATGGTATCCGTCCATAGTACTTCTGCTCTGGGCTTGCATCGAGTAAAACTCTGGGACAGACACTTACACCTGCTGCGTGTGACAGAGACGACTACACTACAGCTCCACCTCCGTCAGATGCAACTCCTGCAAACGGTGGAGTCACCTCCGAGTCTGCTCAGGCTTCAGGACTCATAGGAAATGGACCATAGCATACGTGGCTCCTTGCTCGAACCGAGCAGCCTCCACGACACACCAAAGTACTACTGAGCAGCTCAACACAAACACTACCGCACCGCAACACAATACAATAGACCACACCACTGACACAATAGACCACACCTCAGGGACAACCGCACCACCACCCACACGCCGCCACCAACAACTCCCGGTTCCTCCAACAATCTGCACGGTGTGTCAGACCAGGATATTCCGTAGCGTGACATCAGTCAAGTGCAAAACCTGCATGTTTAGGTCTGCGCATCACGCGAGATTGGAAGAGGAACTTCGAAAACCCGTGCTGCGCTGGTCGGTCGCAAGTCCCAACGCCGACGCCGCCCACTACCTTCCACAGCAGCACCCACGTCCAACGACGGGCAGGCAATACACAGCACTCCCACCCCACATAGCAATAAGTCTCCCTAGGCACACGGATCTTCCACAATTTAACTTTAACGGACTACAGAGCAAGGTCAAGGAGATAACGTCTTTATGGGCCGGCATGGAATATTAATAGCTGAGGCCCAAGAGACGAAGTTGCACAGCAAATCATAGTTGTTAAAGAAGAAGTGGGAAGTGCATCTGAAGACTTGTAACTTCACCTCTGGCGTCAGTAAGCTTTGGTCAACCGGAGCCGGAGAGATGCGGGAGCTATTTTAGCCAACAATTCACGCTGCATCCTCCAGCGGACAAAACCAAACGTCGAGTGACCAGAAGGCTGCACAAACTGCTAAGTGTGCCTCTTGCTTCCACTAGCGGTGAAGTTGAGGTAGCCATCGGGAAGGCGAAAGCCTCCATAGCCATGGGACACGACGGAATATGCATGCTTATGCTGAAAAATTTAGGTCATGCGGGAGTAGACTATTATAACCAAGGTCCTCAATCTGTCAGGCCACTCTCGTCATTCCAGACATCTGGAAAATGGGGTCCCACTGCTCAAACCGGGGAAACCAGACAACAAAGGAGAGTCTTATTGTCGGATAACTCTCCTTTCCCCGGTAGCGAAGACAGTAGAGGCCCTTCTGCTCCCACACTACACAAACTACCTCACCCCAGCGAGGCATCAGCATCTAGGTTAATTCTTTTAGGTTAATAGCTTTCACGGCATTTCTTCCACTATGTGATTGGGTATTAGAACTGGAGAAACATCGATGTTTGGCAACATGAAATTTCGATGTTGTTTCAAAATTTGAGAATTAAGCTGAAGCTCCATAGCAGGTTCTTCAGCCGTTGCGGCTTGAGGCAAGTGCAATTGTATAGAAGCTGCTCCATAACCGAAATCTGAAAATCCTGAAAGATGCCAAATTTCGAACTTGTTTCAGGCTTTGCAGGCTTTTCAGGCGTCGTCTGACAGTTATCATTCGAACATTAGTACTGGTGATGGTGTAATCGATAACACTTACCATATTTTAAAGGAATTTCACACAAAATTTAGGCAATAAAATGCAAGGAAAAATTATTTATTGCTTGAACATTAATAAGAAACAGGGGAACAAAAGTACTGAATATATTAAAATGAAATGGTAAAAGAAGTATCACTAGTTGCGTTCGATAACAAAATTAGCCAACACCAGCCAACAATCAAAATCAAGAGAGTAAGCGAAAATTCTCTCCCAAAGAGAGGAAAAAGCAAAAAAGTAAACGAACAGGAAATTAGCCATTACTTGCAAAAACCGGAAGAAGAAGACACACCAGCTGACTCTGTTTATGTTTTATTTGTAAACAAACTGAAATTCATGTTGCCTCCATAGAAGAAAAAAGGAAAGTGAACGTTCAATGTTCGCCAGGAACATTTCTAGAAGTAAAAACTAGTTGGCGCTATCATAAAGTCACATAGCAGGCAGCCAAAAAGCATATAAATACCAAAACTCGGAAAATGCAATTTTGTTTGTTTACAAAAATTGCAACCATATGTTTTGTGATCATATCTTTTTGTGTTGGATAATTTTTGCTGACAAAAATTTTGCCAGTACAAAATGAACGCTTCTCTTGCATCAAAATGAACGCTTGCTCTCTCAATTTTTGTGTGTTGGATAATTTTTTGTCGTTATCGAACGCCATCCAGTAAAAATTTGGAAAAACTATTAAACATTTTTGACTTGTCGAACGCACCTACTTTTATCGAACTAGCATTTTTAAGTTGATATCTCATTTGTCGGAAAACTCATTCCTACACCATTCTGCCCATTTACTGCGAAATGTCAAAGGTTTGAAGAAACGTCAAGCGCAAAAAGTTTGTTGTGGAGTTGCTTGCCTGAAAAGCCTGAACGACTTCGAAAGCCGCAACGCCTGAAAAACATGCTATGGACCTTCAGATTTAGGCTATTTAGCCTTTATCCTTGTACATTTTCGCTTGGGAATAAACTCTATATTTCATATCTGAGATCAAAAATTACTTATATGTAGATACGGTGACCATTCGTACTGATTTTGGCGGGACAGCACCGATTTTGAGAAAGTTGTCCCGCTGAATATTTTTTCAAAGTCGGGACGTATAAGTTTCCCAATTTTTCATATTTGTACATCTTAAATCCCGATTTTCAGTGTTTTCTTTATTAATTTAATAGAAGTCGCCGTGTACTCTATCCCAAAAACCATTCTTCGGACGCGGCAGCAGTTTCGTTATCTCAAAGAACATAAAATATAAGGGAGCCGTAAGCATAGCCATCCATAAACATCCTTATTTTCTATGATCTTTGGTTATGTTTTTATCATTATTGCCTTAATTTTCTCAAGGTTTTTATAATTACTTGTTAAGTTTGTTGATTTTTTTAATGAAACGACACAAACTTGAATTAAAAAATTCATGGATATGAAAAATATAAGCTAAATACATATCGTTTCCATAAGGCCCTAACCAACACTTTTTATCGAAACTGCGTTTTTCACAAATTTTGGTAGGGTGTATTAAAATTCACCTTCAATAAAAATTTTAAAGAGTTAAGGGCCATTCACATACAACTTTCCTCGCTTTGCTTGACAGTTCAAACTTTGACAACAAAGCGTGAAACGCAGAAGGTATGCTACAATAAACGCTTTGACAGCTTTTTCTCTGTAAAATACATAACAATATAATAATATGCATTAATAATAGCAATCAAAATTCCTATTTACCCTATTTTTGTCATTAAATGCAAATGCAAGCGCATGAGAAAAGATACCTGTAGACAGCTGATTGCCAAAGCCAAATTTTTTTATGTGAGCATACTCATGCATATAATAATATCCCAACGGTTTTTACCCTCCATTCCCGCCCATCCGCACGAGGGGCGCAGTCCGCATGACGTACGGAACCAATATTTTAAATTTTTGTGCCGAGTCACGATAGGCAGGAGTTTGTTAAGTGTCGAGATCTAAAACTGTTCAGCTACAGAACTAAATTCATCAGCTGATTTTATGTATTTATGTCAATAATTCACTTATTGAGAGAGGAGAGTATCGCTTTCTTAATGCTGAAAAGCGGATCTGATATATCAAACGTGCTGGAATGAGAGTTAAAATCCTGGCATAAGCAACGGAGTGGGTCGTGCAATTCAAAATTGGTTTTACAAGCTTTCAGAAATATGGGACAAAAGTGTCTTGATACGCGTGAGGGAACATTAAAGCTTACATCAGCCAGAAGAGACGGACTTGAAATTGAGCCTGTCAGTAATTTAACCATGAAAATTATACCAAGCATTTCCCTGCCACTGGCAAGTGTAGGAAGGTTAATAAGTTTTAAGCGACTCGTATAAGGTGGAAGACTATATTGAGAATCCCATCGGAAATTTCTTAAAGCAAAAAGTAAGAATTGTTTTTGAATTGATTCTATCTTGTCTGAGTAAATTTGATACCTTGGATTCCAAACCACCGAGCCGTATTCCCCACGCTTTCCGGGCTGCTCCGGTAATTAGAGAGTAAAAATAAGTTACTCTCTCACAAGTGTCAAAAATGTGCCAACACGTGCCAAAAGTGCCCAGAGCGTGAGGAACGCAAAAAACCACATTTCGTGCCCGGAATCAACATATCAGCTCTAAACAATGATTTACGTGTATTTATCTTATATGGCTAATAAAATTACCAAATAATGACATTTTCTGAAAATTCTGTGATATTTTCCACTTTTGTTTTTATAAAATTTGCTTTCGGATTTAAACAACAACAGCAGTTATTTCAAATTGCCCTTTTGCACATTTGTGCCCGGAAAAAAAGTCCGGGCTGTTTCGTGCACAAAGAAGAAGATATTTACGATCCAAAAGTGGAACGTATTCGCTCTCTATTACCCATTTTTCTAGCGTGAGGAACGCTTTCTGGGCTGCTTTGGGCACCCGTGGGTACCCGCGGGCTCGTGTGGAACAAACCTATTAATGTGAAGATTAAAATTAAGCTTAGGATCCATTGTGATACCAAGGTCCACAAAATTGTATACCTGTTCCACGTTATGGTTACCTATTATATAAGAAACTGGCAGAACAGCTCTTCGCGAGAAGCACATTACTTTACATTTCTTAAGATTTAGAGGCATAAGATTTGCTTTACACCAGTAAGCCATGCTGTTTAAGTCTGATTGTAGCAAAGACCTTTCTTTAATTGAAACGTACGATTTATAAAGTTTTACATCATCTGCATACATCGAACTAATATGTCAAAGCAAAGAACTATCAAGCAAAGCGAAGAAAGTTGTATGTGAATCAGCCTTTAGTACGAAAACCAACGGATTTAAGGTAACGATATATTGTATGTATAAAGTTTTGCCATAATTTTTAATCGACTTGAAAAACAGGAGGAATATTTTTTTATGCATATAACTTTGGACTTCGTCAACCGAATTCTATAATTATATTTTTAAAGGATGTGGTTCCATACTTATCATTGGATCATGAAGAAATAAACGATAATCTTAAATTTCTATATGTGAATTGAAGTCGGTCTTATTTTTTTCTTAAAAATTACTTGTTCAAGTTCTTTTCTCTTGGTTTTGTTTTAAAATGTATTAATGATACTATTACCGTGTTTATACCAATGTAAGAACCGCATTTACAATAAACCGATTTGACTCAACACATATTTCTTTCAAAAGTTTATACCACTGTCTTTATAGCGCCCTCGTTGAAAACGTATTCAAAAGTAAACAAATTTTTTTTTTTTCGATATTTCTTTAGTATTTAATTAGTTTGCGCGATTGACCGAAATGGAAGCGAACAATAATTCAAATTTATTATAATAATAATTCAAATTTAAAACGGGCTGTATAAAAAAACAGCCTTTTTCACTTCGCGTCAAATGAATGATTTGTTCTTACCGTTTTTTCTGGCAGGCTGTAGGTGTGTGTTTGGCAGGCTGTAGGTGTGTTTTCGGTTAGTGTATTGGTGTTTTTGGTTCAGTGTGTCAGTGTAGTTTGAATAGATTGTAATAGAAATGAATGAAATTGTAATATAAAGAAAAGAAATTGTAAAATAAGAGCACACGCCAAAAAACAGGTGATCTCAGCTGTAGGCATTTTGAAGCTGTACGATGGTTTATACCTGTTTTCTATACTATGTGAGAAATAAAACACACTTTTGAATTTCTGGTCGTATTAATATTTGGTTTATGCTTCCGTTTTGAATCACAGCGAACTGGATCAAGGCGTTTTATGTGTCGGTATATGTCTTTTTATTCTAAAAACAAAGTTGTATGTTTTGATTCGATGCTTTAGAAATGTCCCGATTTTTGTCCACAGAAATCCTGTCAGACGTGGCAATGCAATATATTTCGAAAAGGCTGTCAAATTGAGTAATTTCAGGAAGCAGTTGCATGAGCAATCACAGCTTGCATGTAAAGTGTTTTTTCGAAAGACGTTTTTTATTTGCGAAAAGCGAATTGGAGATTGCTAGTGCTGCTCGAGCAAGTAGAAATATATATATCTCTCAATTGCAGTCACATCTTGCAACTTTAATTTCTGAAACTGATTCACACATGGAAAAGATAGAAATATTGCCACGTCTGACACGCTCTTATATGAAAATGAGGTACGTTTTTAGTCTTTTAACAAGTATTAAGATTTTCGCTGACTTAGGGCCGGTTGTTCAATGTCTGGTTATCACTACTTGCCGGTTAAACATCATTATCGACGTTTTCGACATCATGCATATAACATGTGATCGATAAAGCAGTCGTTGTATTTAACCAGAGCTTCTACCTCCGATTAGTGCTAATCAGACATTGAACAACCGGCCCTTATACTAGGTTTACTGGCCGTCTTCACATGCTTGAAAATCTCGCTTGCGTTCTGCTTTTTTCTCTCGCAAGCGAGATAGAGTTTTGTTAACTGGGCATTTGACAGCATACTTTTTCATTTGTAAAATGTCGCCAAACAAGAAAGTTCAAGCCTTGCAGGCTCTTAAAAGATTGAGAAAATTAGAAAATCTGCATAAAGAGAGAAAAAGACGCAAGAAACGAAAGAAATTTGTATTTGCCTCCAAAATAAACGATGTTGCTACTCTGAAGAATTCTGCGAAATGAGAACATAGCTGTCAAACAACAAAAATGACAGTTGAAAGCAAGCGAGAGCTCGCATACCGCTCGGTATGCGAGAAAGAGCATGCTTCGTACTTTTTGCGGTCTACACGTGCGGTTTCTCGCATGCGTCGTCACGCAAGCGAGATTTGCAGCACGTGAAGACGGCCGGTTACGCGTAAAAGCACATTTAGCGCATTTAGTTCTAAATGCTACTCTAAGGGCCGTTTGCACCATGTCTAGTTAACGCTAACTGGAGGTACATCCCTCAGTTAAGCACGTTAACTGCTTTATCGATCACATGTTATATGATGGGTGTCGATAACGTCGATAAAGATGTTTAACTGGGAGTTAGAATTAACTAGACATGGTGCAAACGGCCCTAAATGTACATTTATCCATACAAAATTTGTCACCTAAATGCAACTAAATCCAACTCCATTTTTGCATTAAGAATCTAAATGCTAAAAGCAACCCTGTGATCTTCCAAAATTTCCACGATTCGAACATGGTTTAATGAGAAATTTACAGCATTGCTTTTTCGAGTATACAGTGGCTAGCTGCGTTTCAGTGATCGCCGATCGAGATTTCATTTATTATTTTATGTTATTTGGATAAAGAAAAGTTAAGCAAATTCAACATCGATGTCATGAACCAAAAATACAAGATCACGTAAGAACGCGACGTTGTATTTGTAACTGGTTTTGAGAAAAAAGTTTGCGAAAGCGGGTTCGTCAGCTGAGCGTTTGTTTACATCACAAGCACCACTATTTTACACTTTTATTCAAGTAAAGAAGAGTTAATTCAACATGACAACACATTTTAAAGCATTTTGTTGCATCATTTTACCTAAATTGTGCGTTTAAAGTGGCTGACAATAATTTTGGCTAATTTTGGTTTCCGTTGCTTTCTTTGCTTTGTTTACTTTCCGCTCGTTTTCCAGTGAAACAAGATGGCGTAGAACCCGCTAAAAAATCGACTTTTTTCCCTCTCTTGTTCTTACGTGATCTTGTGTCTTTCGTTCATGCATCGATGTGATGCTGATAGAAATCTGGATCAATTTGTGATCAACTTTGTTTGTTTTGTTTCCTAATTAAGTGAGGAAATTTTAATTGACAGCACCGACAAATGAATATATACTCAAACAAGTGTTCGGTTATGGTTAAAATAATTCAAGTTTTTGTATTGAATTTTATACTAGGTTCACATATAAGTAGATTATCCTCATTTTCGAGCTTAACG
>NW_023458556.1:87536163-87538570 GCF_013731165.1 Rhagoletis pomonella | reverse complement strand
TTATGATATAAAAGATTTAATTTTCAACTCATTTAAAAGAAAGCTATCAAATTGGGTAAAAGAAAATTTTGTATAACCATCCTTAAACACATATGAACATGTATGTTTCTATAGTACTAAGTACGAATTGTAAAAAAATAGCTTAAAGCTAAATAAATATACTACTACTACTACATAATTCCATAAATATATGTATGTACTAGCATACGCGTGTACGTATTTATTTCCTAGTAGCGATATTCACATAAGTTTTCAGGCGAATTTAAAATTAAAAACATTTTTAAGATAGAGATAATATTACCTGCAATTCTTCAGTTGTTATTTGGATACTTGTACTTGGAGCAGCGTTTGGGGGGGCGTTTTGCGATAAGGGCTGAACCACAGCAGCATTGTTACCAGAGTTTATCTGCAGTTGCGGCTTAGTATTTTCTTGTTCAAATGGATTATAATCTTCCAGAGAATTTTGGATATTGGATGTTACTCTTGTCGCTTGTTGAATAGCAGGATCAGCAAAAGGATTTTCACCAAAAGGGTCGTCGAAACCAGACATTTTACCAACCTTACCAGGTTTCGTTTACTTATTTTCCATTGATGTCACCGAAGTATTTTCATTAATCATCAGTGTATCAGGTGGAATGTGTGAGAACTGGGTACATACTACAGGGACATTCGCAATAAACTAAACATCCGTTATACCCTGTACAGCTAGGAAAACATCGATTTTTTTCTCAACATCGATGTTTTTGCAAATTGCAATTTTGAAACGACGCGTTTCTGGCCACCTAGTAACAATCTGGAGGGGGAGGCCTAAAATTATTAACCACTAAACAATACATATTTATATTTATATCATAAACAAAAAACTTTTGTTAAATTTCGTTGTTTTCTATGAGCAATTACCACGTCAAAAATACTCTAAATCACCAGTTTTCACTTTTAAAACACTATTAAAACGTCTCCGGTTATTATTTTATGCAAACAAAATCATTTATTCACTTTTATTTTATATATT
This sequence comes from Rhagoletis pomonella, assembly GCF_013731165.1. Classification (NCBI taxonomy): domain Eukaryota; kingdom Metazoa; phylum Arthropoda; class Insecta; order Diptera; family Tephritidae; genus Rhagoletis; species Rhagoletis pomonella. Next base: position 87,537,558 of record NW_023458556.1, on the reverse strand, counting down.
TCGTTAATAAAACAGAGTAAACACACTTTGTGCCTGCCAAAATTATTATAACCTCAAATCGCTGGTATTGCCACTTAAAGGTCAGGCGCACTAACCGACGCGACACTGCAGCGGCACTACGCCACACGGCGCGACACTTTTTGATATATCGCACTGAAACTGCAGCGGCGCGACACTTCGCTGCAAATTTTTTAATTTATTTGTGTCAAAACTTTCAAACAAGATGGATGCCAGTGACGCTGATGACATTACGTTAATGCCTTTTATTTTTATTTTCCTTGGCGAATTCTTCTCAAATATTATGTTTCTTTACATACAATTTTCTTCTTTAATGAAATGCATGTGAATATTGACTCAAAATTGGAAATCCAATTACTTCAAGTTAAAAATATAGTACGAAATGTTATGTCGTTCCGCTAGCTATACCGCACTAGGCGGCACTGGAACTGCGCGACACCACGCGGCGCGACATTTTTGCCTAGTTGGTCAAAATTGCCGCGCAGCGTCGCGTCGCGTATCTCCGCTGCAGCGTAGTGCGGTATGCTCCATAAGAATACATGCTAAGAATATTTTGCCGCGCTGTGTAGTGTCGTGTCGCGTTGCCTAGTGCGGTCGTACCTTTATTTCACATTTCATTTGCGCTATTACACTCAGTTTACACTATACACTTCTTCTTTTATTACTTACACCTAATTAAAATATTCTAACCAAAATATATAGGAAATTTCACTATACCATGGCAGCGCTACTTTTATGGGCGGTAGCCCCAGTAATGTCACACAGAAAGGATAATTCTACGTAGTGAGGGTTATAATCCCTAAGCGCGGCCGAAGGCCGCCTACGCAGAAAGGTATTCTCTGCAAAAGGTGTTCAGCCCCCCTTCTTCGGACGCAAGTTTAACTTTGTTTTTTCCTTGCAAAAAAACTAAAATTCCCCTATTTTCAAACAGCTCCCCAGAGGTCTGTGGGAGGGGAAGGGGGGGAGGGGTGACTTTTCATAAAGCGGCGTCAATCCTCTTTCGTTTAGGGGGGATTTGTGGGGCCCACACTACCTCCCCCTCCGCCCCCACTCCTAAATCGTTGTACAAATAGCTAAATATTTCCCTTAATTTTTATGGAAAAAGCGCCGCAGCCGAAAACTTTTAATAAAAAAACGCGCGATTTTTTATTAAAAATTTTTTTTTATTTACATATATATTAAACGAAAGAAGATACCGAAAAGCATTGAACACTGCACACACCTTGTAAGGAAAAGTGAATTATTACGAAATACTAATACAGTGGCAGCACTATAGTTATTTTGGAATCTCGCGTTTCAGTTCGCAAAGCTTGTCAACTTCTTTTTAATAACAAAATAATCTATCTTTGGTTGAATATTTTAATAGTGTTTAAAAAG
>NW_023458556.1:87532154-87536063 GCF_013731165.1 Rhagoletis pomonella | reverse complement strand
GCGTGGAATGGCAGACGGTGTCAAACGCCTTTGACAAGTCCAACGCTACTAGAATCGTTCTCTCACAGGGACGGTTACGGTTAAGGTCACGAGTTATCTGAGTGTTTATGGCGTTAAGTGCTGTTGTTGTACTGTGCACTTTACGGAAACCATGCTGATGCTTCGCTGGGGTCAGGTGGTTTGTGAAGTACGGGAGTAGCAAGGCCTCGAGTGTCTTCGCTACCGGGGAAAGGAGTGTTATCGGACGATACGAGTCTCCTTTGTTGGCAGGTTTCCCCGGTTTGAGCAGTGGGACCACTCTCCCCACCTTCCAGATGTCTGGGATGATGAGAGTGGCCATTGACAAGTTGAGGACCTCCGTTAGGTACGCTACCCCCGCAGGACCCAAATTTTTCAGCATCAGCATGCATATTCCGTCGGGACCCATGGCTTTGGAGGCTTTCGCCTTCCCGATGGCCACCTGAACTTCACCGCAAGTGAAAGCAAGGCGGGCACAAGTTGTTGGCAGTTTGTGCAGCCTTCTGATCACTCGACGCTTGGCTTTGTCCACCGGAGGATGCAGTATGAACTGCCGGCTAAAATAGCTCGCGCATCGCTCCTGGTCCGACGAAGCATGGTCGCCGAAGGAAATTTCGACTCTGTCGTCGTGCTTCGTCGGATTAGACAATGACCTCACGGTTGACCAAAGCTTGCTCACACCAGAGGTGAAATTACAAGTCTTCAGGTGCTCCTCCCACTTCTTCCGCTTATGTACGTTTACAAGTTGCCGAATCTCCGCGTTGAGATCCCTGATACGGGGATCTCCGGGATCGGCCTGACGAAGGCTATCACGGTCATCAGCTAGAACTGCCGCTTCGGCAGGGAAGTTTGGACGTGGGTCCGATACACGTCCTGCCGGTATGAAGCGAGCTGCAGCAGCAGTGATAGCCCTGCGGAACTTACGTTCACCGAGATGGACGTCGGTTGGTGAGGGGAGCGCTGCGAAGGTGTTTTCGGTAAACTCCGCGTAACCTTTCCAATCAGCTTTGGAAAAGTTGATATAGGTCCGGTGCTTGGCGGAGGCAAAGTCGGTTGGTTTATCAATCGAGATGACTATGGGTAGATGGTCTGATGCTAGAGTCAGCATAGGTCGCCACGTTATGCTGTTTATCAGACCAGCGCTGACTATTGTGATGTCTGGCGAGCTACTGCAGTTACCCATAATCCTGGTGGGTGCGTCGTCGTTCATTGTGGAGAATGTCGAATCGTCTATCTGCTCAGCCAAGTCTGTTCCCCTACGATCGTTTGACAGGCTTGAGTGCCAAAGATTGTGGTGCGCATTAAAGTCACCTACTACCATACGGTTTTCACCTCTGAGGAGCGCACCTATATCCGGGTGATATCCTGCCGGGCAGCAGGTGACAGGGGGTATGTATATGTTAAATATTTCGAGCTCGACATCGCCTGACCGGATAGCGATGCCCTGACATTCTAGGGTGGTATCCCTGCGGTCGATGTCTGCTTCGATAAGACGTGTCGTGATGTGGGGTGTAAGTGAGGTGTATGTTCTTGCCGCCGTTGGCTGTGTGTGCTGCTGAGGTGACTGCCGCCCTGTGGTGGTGGTGGGGGGTGTCGCAATTGAAGTCTGCGACCGAGCAGCGCAACACGGGCCCTCGAAGTTCCCCGTCCAATCTCGCGTGGTACGCAGACCTGAACATGCCCTAAAGTGGCACCAGCCAAGGCAGGTGTTGCACTTGACTGATGTCACAATACTGAATATTCTGGTCTGACATACCGTGCAGATTGTAGGGGGAACCAGGAGTTGTTGGCGGCGGCGTGTGGGTGGTGGTGCGGTTGTGTGTGTTATGTGGTCTGTGGTGGCTGTGGTACGGTCTGTGGTGTTATTATGTTGTTGTGTTGTGGCGACTGTGTGTGGTTGCTGTGTGAGTGTGTGGGGCTGCACGGGCGGACTATGGTTTGCCGTGGAGGCTGCTCTGTTTGAGCAACAGGGGGCCACGTACGACGTGGTCCACTGTCTGTGTGTCCGTAGTCCCGAGCAGACCCTGAGGTGACTCCACCCCTCGCAGGCATTACACTTGACTGAGGTGGAGTTGTGGTGTAATCGTCTTCGGCATACACAGCAGGTGTATATTTCTGGCCCAGGGTTTGACTCGATGCCAGCCCTGAGTAGGAGAATGCGTAGTGAATGTTGCCCTATGGACGGACAACTTCTGAGATACTTCGCCGACCTAAACGGGGTCAGATCGCCGAAACAACAGCCCTTGGTCGGGTGAAATCCGAGTCATTCCGGTACGTAGAACCGGCTGTCGTGGGCCGGCCGGTCGCTGTCCATAGTGAGGTGTTTTGTGCTGTCTGTAGCTTCATCCACTGCGTCCTACTGGTCCCCCACCGGCCAATTGCCTTGTATGTTGCCAGCAACGTTTCTTTGTCTTTGCCACAGGTACTGCCCGCCTGTACTTTGTTGACAACTGCGGTTGTTTGCGCAGAGAAGGAGAGCACACTGTCGAATGTTACTCCGAGTATTTTAGGATTATTCACCGTCGGAATTGGTGTGTCATCGACGTGAATACCGAGCGGTAGTCTGACCTCTGGTGGTTGAGGGAGCTTGGGAATATAACATTTAAACAGTAGTGGGGAAAGGACATCACCCTGTGGAACTCCCTGTTTTATTTTTCTAAGTTTGCTTGATTTGCCTTTAAACAACGCTGACGGGTGTCGACCACTCAGATAATTCGCTGACCACTGTTTGAGTCTCTGTGGGAGTGAGGAGGCCTCTATGCAGCGTGGAGTGGCTGACGGTGTCAAACGCCTTTGACAGGTCCAACGCTACTAGAATAGTTCTCTCACAGGGGCGGTTGCGGTTAAGGCCACGTGTTATCTGAGTATTTATAGCGTTAATTGCTGTTGTTGTGCTGTGCACTTTACGGAAACGATGCTTATGCTTCGCTTGGGTCAGGTGGTTCGCAAAATACGGGAGTAGCAAGGCCTCTTATGTCTTCGCTACTGGGGAAAGGAGGGTTTATCGGACGATAAGACTCCTTTGTTAGCTGCTTTCCCCGGTTTGAGCAGTGGGACAACTCAACAATGATGAATTGCTGTGCAACTTCGTCTCTTGGACCGCAGCTATCAATATTACATGCCTTCCCATGAAGACGGTTATCTCCTCGATTTTGCTCTGAAGTCCGTTCTCTTGTTGTTGTTGTTGTAGCGGCTACAACATCCCCGCCAGGACGGTTGGTATCTCAGTCGTTGTCGTCAAGTTCCACTAACGGCAACCCTAGGAAGCGTGCAGCTTCTGTGGGGTTTGTCCACAGGGACAAGGCCGTTAGGGTTGTCGGGTTTTCCGGGCATGCGAAGAGATGTATCGAGTCATGTGGGGTCTCTCCGCATGCCGGACACTCATTCGGCACATCCTCATTCAACCTACTCAAGTAGGAGTTCAAACTGCTGCAGTAGCCAGAGCGAAGTTGTGCAAGTGTTGTGCGTGTCTCCCGAGGCAGATGAAGCTCCGTCTCGTCTATGTCCGGGGGTGGTATGCCTAGAACGGCATTCACAGGTCTAGAGTCTACATAACTCGAGACTGAATCACTGTGAATGCCGTTCAGGGCCTGTCTGTAAGCTGTCGGGTCCAGAGGTTGCTTAATGAACCTCTGGACTCCTCCGTTTGTTCATATAGATGCCTCCTGACGTGCCTAGGCGAGGGCTCCTCTGCAAGCAGCTGTCTGATCGGGTGGCCACTTCTGTGGCTCCCGATCAGGAACTACTTGCAGAGCATTATATTGTGCTCCTTTACAGGGAGCATTGCAGGTGGTGTTCAGGTGGTGTTCAGGCGACATCAAGAGGCATCCTGTCGCTGTCCTGGGTGCGGTGTTCTGTACAGTCTGTAGCTTCGTCCACTGCGTCCTACTA
>NW_023458556.1:87526954-87532054 GCF_013731165.1 Rhagoletis pomonella | reverse complement strand
AGGCCGGCCGGTTTTGAACTACGCAGCGCCAGTGTGGTCGCCAGGGAATAGTAGGACGCAGTGGACGAAGCTACAGACGGTACAAAATACGGCACTTAGGACAGCGACGGGATGCCTCCTGATGTCGCCTGAACACCACTTGCACGGCGAGGCGCAAATGCTCCCAGTTAAGGAGCATAATATAATGCTCTGCAAGCAGTTCCTGATCGGGAGCCACAGAAGTGGCCACCCAAGCAGACAGCTGCTTGCAGAGGAGCCCTCGCCTAGGCACGTCAGGAGGCATCTATATGAACTGACGGGCGAAGTCCAGAGGTTCATTAAGCAACCTCTGGACCCGACAGCGTACAGACAGGCCCTGAACGGCATTCACAGGGACTCAGTCTCGAGTTATGTAGACTCTAGACCTGTGAATGCCGTTCTAGGCATACCACCCCCGGACATAGACGAGACAGAGCTTCATCTGCCTCGGGAGACACGCACTACACTCGCTCAACTTCGCTCCGGCTACTGCAGCAGGTTAAACTCCTACTTGAGTAGGCTGAATGAGGATGTGCCGAACGAATGTCCGGCATGCGGAGAGACCCCACATGACTCGAACCATCTCTTCGCATGCCCGGAAAACCCGACAACCCTAACGGCCTTGTCCCTGTGGACAGATCCCACAGAAGCTGCACGCTTCCTAGGGTTGCCGTTAGTGGAACTTGACGACAACGACTGAGATACCAACTGGGCGGGGTTGTTGTAGCCGCTACAACAACAACAACAACAACCGGATGCCTTCTGATGCCGCCAGAACACCACCTGCACGACGAGGCAAAAATGCTCCTTATAAAGCACAACTCTGCAAGTAATTCCTAGTAGGGAGACAGAGACGTGAGCACCCGAACAGACACCTGCTTGCAGAGGAGCCCTCGCCGAGGCATCTCAGAAGGCATCTTTACGAGCTGACGGACGAAGTCCAGAGGTTTATAAAGCAGCCTCTGGACCCGTCCTTGAGCGGCATTCACAGGGAGTCAGTCTCAAGTTACGTAGACTCCAGACCTGTGATTGCCGTTCTGGGCACACAACCACTAGACATAGACGAGACGCAGCTTCGCCTGGGTCGGGAGACACGAACCACAATAGCCCAACTTTGCTCTGGCTATCGCAGCAGGTTGAACTCATACCTGAGCAGATTAGATGCAGATGTGCCAAACGATCTTCAAAATACCACGCTTGGTCACAATGAGGGGCGGGGCATAGGTTTTTACCACGTAATCAATATCCTCTAAGGAAATCTAGCGTTTTTTCGAGATACATTGAAATATGGCGCGCAGTGTTTGGCGCTTTTTAAACTCGCCGGGCTTTTAAAGCCAAATAATTTTTTTGTGAACTTTTTGTTAGCAAGAAAACCAAGGCACTTTGAACAGGTAGTAGGTGGGCATGATTCAATAATTGAAGGTTTGCTCAGGGTTAAAAATTGGAAAAAGGGGGGCATGTAGTATGGGTTCGTTCCGTTATGTATATTTATAATTTTGCTATCGATGCAGAGAATATGCACTACATGGAGGTAGGTATGCACATCTCGAGGTGCCAAAGCTACGAGTAAGGGTGTCGGATGTGTTTTTTGGATGCGGACTTTATTTAATTTATTAAAGGGGATTTCGCGGCGATTAAATCGTAAAAATTTGCTAAATCAACGTTAGGCAGCCACAACTGCACATCGATGTGATTTAGTGTCAATTTGGAGCTGAAAAATTGAAATTTTACTTTGAAGCCTAATCGCGTTGGTGTTAAAAGAAGAAAATTCTAACAAAAAAGCCAAAAGCAACTAGTAAGTCGAGCGACTCACCAAGTGAGCGCGATGGAAGAGTGCAGCAAATGCAAAACAACTATTCGTGATAAATCAGTTAGATGTGTGGGTGTATGCGGTCGTAGCTATCACATATCAACAAAATGCTCGGGTCTTGACGACTACAGTAGCAGCTGTCTCATTACGAACAAAATGATTAAGTTTCTGTGTGATGATTGCTTGCAGTTTATACGTAATGTGGATAAAATGTTTAGAGAAGTGCAAGACAAAATGAAGAAAAATGGTAGTTACCTAAAAGAGTACAAAAATAGCTTTAAAGAGGCGATGAAAACAAATGAGCGCGAAATAAAAAGTTTGATAGAAGCTGTAGAAGTTAAGTACTCTGAGCGTGTTCAATCACTTGTAGCAGCGCAGCAATCTTTTGAGAAAAAAGTTGAAGAGGTCGAAAAAACGTATCTGACTTTACAAGAGCAATAAAAGAAAACTCCGATAACGTGTGCCGTGAGCTTGACAGTAATAAAAAAGAAAATAAAAAAGTCTGTGAAGAGGTAAAAGGCATCAAGAGTAAGCACAGTGGAGTAGTAAGCGAGACGTACGCGGATAAGCTAAAAAGGGGTGCGGGGTCTGCCCCAGTAATTCTAAAGCCAAAGAAAAGTCAACAAAGTAATATAACCAGAAATGAAGTCAAAGAATGTATTAACCCAGCCAATTTAAAAGTTAAGGTTAATGGGATGTTTAATAGACAGGATGGTGCAGTTGAAATTAAATGTGTAAATAATAGCGATAGAGATATCCTAGCTGATGAAATCAAAAATAAGTTAAGCCAAAAATATGATGTGGAAATCCCAGGCTTGTGATACCCCAAAATATTAATAAGTGGGCTATCGGCGAAATTGGAGTGTGATAAAGTCGAAAAAGCTATACGTAAGCAAAACGATGTCTTATTTGAGCACCTCAAATGTACTAAAGTTTTTAAATCTCAGAAAAATCCTAGAGTGTTTAATGCGTTTATTGAAGTGGATGGTGTAGCCTTCAAAAGCATTATAAAGGAGCAAAGAATCAATATTGAATGGGATCGATGTATGGCTTACGAAAGCGATGGAGTTCTAAGATGTTATAAGTGTTGGGGCTTTAACCACAAAGCTGCAATGTGCAAAGAGCAGCATCAGATATGTGCTAAGTGCGGGGAAAATGATCATAGCTATAGAGAATGTTAGAATAACTTTGTGAAATGCAGAAATTGTAGCATAGCGAAAGCAAGACTTAATCTGGCGGACATCGACGAAAAGCATGATGCAAGGGACAGCTGCTGTCGCGTATTACAGAGAAAGGTAAAACTGCAGGCCGAAAGAACATTATACTAGCAATCAAAGGGCAAGATACTATGCCTTTACTTGAACATATGTGGTCTGAGAACGAATTTTTCCCAATTAGAAGTTTTGTTGGAAGACAGTGTATAGGACTTCGTATGCTTGTCTGAAACGCATCTTACCTCAGACATAGACGATGAGGAGCTATATCTTCCAAATTATAGTATTCATCGAAATGACAGCGATTCAAAACACACTGGCGGTGTTGTAGTCTACGTGAATAAGTCATGGGAAGTGCTAGCGACTGAAGTTGAATCTAAAGCGAGAGCCTTTTGGTGGCTTTCGATAAAATTACGCCGCAATAGCAAATATCTTGAGCTAGGGACAATGTACAGATCCCCCAATAGGGTAACTTCCCCAGAAAGTGTTTTTTGCGAATTTTTTTAGTATATAATAGACTCGCTCTTAGAAACCAGTGATGTCATAATAACTGGAGACTTCAATATAAACTGGTATGAAAACACTGTTTCCAGAAGAATCATAAAGAAAGCAACGGATGACAGTAGCTTTAAGCAGATTCTGAATAACCCTACTCGAATAACTGAGTTTTCCGCAACGCTGATAGACTATGTCGTGACAAATATAAGTAATATAAATGCACATACGGTGTCAGACCTCAAAATAAGTGATCATGAAACGATACTAATCGAAATTAATGAGCGTGAGAAAGCAAAGCCCACCAAATCAACGTTAAAAAGATTAACCTTTGACAACCGTATTTTGTGTGATACGGTGAATGCAAGATGTGCAAATTGCAATGAAGGTGAGCTCGAAGCATATGCCACAACATTTAATGAAGCTTTAAAAGAAGCAATCAATAAAATGACAATAGTGAGAACAGTGAAGTCTAATGTAAGCAGATGTAGATGGTATAATGCTAGACTCAGGACGTTAAGGCAATCGAAGGAAGCAAGCTATAGGCGGGCAACGTGGACGAAATACGGAAGACTGGGCGCGTTATAGAGAATGTAGAAATCGGTACGTTAGTGAGCTGAACCGGGCCAAGTGCCAATATATTGAAGCGAAAATAGATCGGTGTTTGGACCAAAAAACCATGTGGAAAGCAATAAAGGACCTTGTGCTGAAAAAGGAGCAAAAAAATATCAAAAAAATCGACTTCGGAGATAAGATTGTTGTTGTTGTTGTTGTAGCGGCTACAACAACCCCGCCCAGATCGGTTGGTATCTCAGTCGTTGTCGTCAAGTTCCACTAACGGCAACCCTAGGAAGCGTGCAGCTTCTGCGGGGTTTGCCCATAAGGACAAGGTCGTTAGGGATGTCGGGTTTGCCGGGCATGCGAAGAGATGTTTCGAGTCATGTGGGGTCTCTCCGCATGCCGGACATTCATTAGGCACATCCTCATTCAGCCTACTCAGGTAGGAGTTTAACCTGCTGCAGTAGCCGGAGCGAAGTTGTGCAAGTGTGGTGCGCGTCTCCCGAGGCAGATGAAGCTCCGTCTCGTCAATGTCCGGGGGTGGTGTGCCTAGAACGGCATTCACAGGTCTAGAGTCTACATAACTCGAGACTGAGTCCCTGTGAATGCCGTTCAAGGCCTGTCTGTAGGCTGTCGGGTCCAGAGGTTGCTTAATGAACCTCTGGACTTCGTCCGTTAGTTCATATAGATGCCTCCTGACGTGCCTAGGCGAGGGCTCCTCTGCAAGCAGCTGTCTGCACGGGTGGCCACTTCTGTGGGTCCCAATCAGGAACTGCTTGCAGAGCATTATATTGTGCTCCTTCACCGGGAGCATTTGCGCCTCGCCGTGCAGGTGGTGTTCAGGCGTCATCAGGAGGCATCCCGTCGCTGTCCTCAGTGCGGTGTTTTGTGCGGTCTGTAGCTTCGTCCACTGCGTCCTACTAGTCCCAGGCGACCACACTGGCGCTGCGTAGTTCAGAACCGGCCGGCCTATTGCCTTGTATGTTGCCAGCAACGTTTCTTTGT
>NW_023458556.1:87524961-87526854 GCF_013731165.1 Rhagoletis pomonella | reverse complement strand
GCTGCTATTAATTTCGCACAGAAAAAGTAATCATTTGACCTAATGTGGTACGATACAAGAACACAATTTTTTTCTTTGAATCGACATACTCTAAGCATTGTTGACGCTATTTTCATTTGAATTAGGAAATAGCTTAATTTACTTTATTTTGAAATTTTTGTTGACTTTATTTCGCTTTTGAAAATGCGAATAGTGTCAATTGACGTTATTTCCGTTGATGTTGTTACCTGTCACCATAAATAATAATGAAATATACTTACCTCATTTGGTTTTACAAATTTGCGCTCGAACTATAGGCGGGAACAATGGCAATGTTTTTTTTTGCATTTCTCTTTGTGCTTTTCGGATACTTGATGTTTAGTTTTTAGAGATGTCACCTTTTATCAATTTAAATAAATAACAAAAGTCAGCTGTTCAGTGTTGTTATGGATTTTTTAGTGAATCACACAATCATTACTTCAAACAACAAAAAATGTTAGCTTACAACTCGACAAATCGCATTGTTAAAAGGTTGTGAATCGAACTACTGGCCTGCCTAATGTTTTGTCATGAACCTCATAGATAATCAGCCCTATTCTGCATTTCGATTACGTTCCCGCATTCCGCTTCGCAACAAGAACAAGAGGAAGAAATCAGCTGGTTGCCTAGGAATGTGTGAAATCGAAACAATACAAAAGAAATATTTGCCTCCAAACTATAGCAGCTTATGAAGTCAAAATTTGTAAATATGTTAAAATAACTAAATATATCTCACATCATTGTATTTTAAAAATAAAATATCGTTTGTTCTTAATTTACATAATTATCGAATGAAATCCATAGCCGCGGCGTAATTGCTTGAAGAGGAGAACGTGTCCCAGATTGCTGATGCGGAAAACTCGGTTTATATGCAGGATATTCCCAATAATAATAACCATTTGCTAATTCAACCATTTTTTCATTGCAACTATAATTTATAGATCCGCCAAAAACCCACAAAAACCCCGAAAAATGCAATAGGAGGACAAATAAAAATCGTTTTTATTAAAAAATGGTTAAATAAATAATTGGGTATTATTACTGGAAGTCTCCTGAAGAGAATCAGAGTTCTCCGATCGAAAAATATTGATTTTCAAGAAATATATACCATTTCTATGAAAAGTTGTTTTTTCCATATAAAAATACCTGGAACAATTTGAGCGCTTTGAGCGACATCTAAATATTTTTTGGTTTCAATATAAAAAATAGGGGTATACTTTTTTCGCTATAGAACAATCCTAGGGGGTGAGAGCATTTCAATTCCGACTTTACTGTTTTTGGACCACCCTAATGTATGTACATCTATTAATTTTATATAAAAATAATAAATTGTATCCAGTGCATTTCACAGTGTTATTTATAGATAATGAGAACAAAAACGCCTGGATTTCCTCTTTGAAAGCCACGCGCAATATTCCTTTTGATTGCCATTAGGTGTGTACTCGTATTGAGAGGACAAAATTCTCCAGCAGCAAAAGTTCTGAGAATTTAGCAGCATTCGCTCTCGAAGAGACGAAATATTAACAGAAGTATGAGAACGCAGCTCGAAACAGCTGATCACTTGCACATTTGCCGCTGGTGATTAATTTAGCAATTTATTTTCTGCTTAGTGCATTTTCCCCAGATTTGGCATTTTATACAATTGAATAGTTTTGGATAAGAAGAACCTTTTTAAAATACGAATTTGATTATATCGGTATAAATAAGTTATTTTTCTCATAATTATTTGTGACATCACATGGTGACGCTTTAAAAACAAGAGTATCTCCTCTAAACACCCATCAGTGATCCAAAAAAATGTAATAGAGTAATTATAAAATTTCATTTCAACAATCAACCTACCAAAACCGAAAACTTCAGCCAAAAACATTTCAG
>NW_023458556.1:87523110-87524861 GCF_013731165.1 Rhagoletis pomonella | reverse complement strand
TTTCCTTTAAATATACCAAAATAGATTTAAATGAAGCATGCTGAAATTTTTTTGGCTGAAGTTTTCGGTTTTGGTAGGTTGATTGTTGAAATGAAAATTGTATAATTACTCTATTACATTTTTTTGGATCACTGATGGGTGTTTAGAGGAGATACTCTTGTTTTTAAAGCGTCACCATGTGATATCACAAATAATTATGAGAAAAATAACTTATTCATACCGTTGAGTTGGGGACTAATTGATCTCCAATTATACCCATAAGATATGAGTCGAGACTAATTGAGCTCTATTAGTACCCGTATGAGACTAGTTGCGACTAATTAATGCCCTATTGTACCCGGTTGAGAGTAATCTCGGAATACTCTCTTTACAGATTAGCCGCACAATTTTTTGCAGGGATGTATCAAAACGGTAACACTGATACATACACGCCGTGGTTATGCTCTTTGAGCGGGTGCTCGTTCTCTGCCCATGCCTGACTTATACGGTGCTTCAGACGCCTTTTCCGACTTGATCCGTTGTTGAGTCGAGTTCGTAATAATTATTTAAAAAATACAATTATTTATTTTTACATTCATAAATTAAAATTAATTTTACGCAGTTATTTGGCAAATATTTCAAGTTGTAAAATAACGGAATGGATACGATACGATTAGTTCATATCTTCAAACACATCGACATCTAAAATACAAATTTCCGAGAAAGTGTCAAACAAATTTTGGCGTCTTTTAAAATTTTTTTACACTTATGTATAATATTTATACTTTATATATGTAATAAAATTTAAGTTATTAAATAAATATACGTTAGGGTGCCCATCGAAAAATATATTTTTTTGAAATTTCAACACCATACTGCCTAATTTTCTTCTTTTTTATTAGAAATATTATTGCCTATTTTGATAGATTTTTTAAAAATCATTTGGATGTCGCAACTTGTCATTTTAGGTCAGAAAACACGGTGTTGTAGATTTATCAGTTTTTGAATGATTATTTTTGATTAAATATTAAAGATCGAACATGTTGTGAGAAGAGGATTTATAGACCTTTAAAATTATGTATAATAATCTTTTGTTAGAATTGGATTGTTGGGAGTTTTCATCGGGTAAATAAAATAAAAATAACATTTTTAAAATTTTTTAAATTTTTGACCATCCCTAATTTCCACAATTTCAAAATATGTAGTGCTATCTAAAACTAACAGCCGGTTTCACCAGCAATTTAAATGGAAAATGATTTGTTTATTTTCTGTCGATTTCCATATAAAATTCAAATATTTAAATAATTTTGCACTTAAATTACTTTTGTCAAATAAATAGGCTGTAAATCTATGTTCACATAAACTGATACCTCATTTATTGCAATCGCATTAAAATTGTCGAAGTTAGGCAACTTTTCTTAAATACGGCCTCGAATTTATATTGTGTATGTACCGGACTTTCAGATTTTTTCAGCAGTGTGGCTAAGGAATTCATCAATATTTATTCAAAATTTATATCTACAATTGCTCTTTAGCAAAAAAGTCGTTTCTCAATAAATTTTAGGAAAATGGGGTTGGCAAGTAATCAAGTAATTTTTGATATACGCATATATATGATATAAGTGGACGGTGCCACCCTAATTTTCCTAAATTTTCTTGAAAAACTACTTTTTAGCTAAAGAGCGCCTTTATATATCAATTTTTAATAAATATATCATTTTGAATAAATTTATATTGAATATTGATGAATTCCTTAGCCTAATTTTAGATAA
>NW_023458556.1:87520508-87523100 GCF_013731165.1 Rhagoletis pomonella | reverse complement strand
CATTTTAAAGGCCTATAAATCCTCTTCTCATAACATGTTCAATCTTTAAAATTTAGTAAAAAATAGTAATTCAAAAACCGATAGATCTACAAAACCGTGGTTTCTGACCTAAAATGAAAAGTCGCGACCTCTAAGCGATTTTTAAAAAATCTATAAAAATAGGCATTAATATTTCTCATAAAATGGAAGGAAATTAGGAAATTTCCAAAAAAAATGTCTTTGGGTACCCTAATAAATATATGTACATGTATATATCATCATTAAATTTTTACATACATATTTTCCTCTTTGCAGTACAAAACGGTTCGTTCTTCAGAGTTATCTGCCAAACTTGCTAAGGCTCGTCAGAAGGCCAACCACGAAAACAATGATCTAAATGAAATATTTTAAACAATTTAAGGAAAAGCATAACAAATAATGTGAACTAGGCTCCTTAACCTTTAACTGTGGAGGTGGTGGTAAAATTTAAATTTTTGAATTACTCTCCTATGTTGCGCTCCAGCAACTTGATTCTGTCAGTATCTTCTCCTTGACCTGTATTATTTACAATTACATTTTTGAAGTGAAACTTCTTAGGCGGCGGTATCGCAAAAATGGAGAGTGAAATTTTTAAAACTGAAAACGTTACATGAGTGAGAAGGAAGATATGGGTAATATAGGGAAGGGGAAAAAAGAAATAAAGCGAGGCATGACGGGTACGAGTCCCTACATATGTATATATGTATGTTTGAATGCACGTATGTATGTATACATACATATATGTATACATATATATGTATGTATGAACGAACTCATTGCGCATTTCAGCTCTGCCGCTACCAAGCAATATATGTATAAATGATGCAAGCGCGCTTCGTTGATGGACTGATGGGCATATGTATATACTTATGGACAGCAATGTTTTCATGTATGTACATATGTTTGAATGGTTGTATATATATTTGTACGTATGTACATATGTTTGTGTACATGTATATATGCACATATCGTCGCCTGGGTAAAAGATTGTCGTAAGCGCCATTTTGACGATTTTTAGTTCTAAACGCAGTTATATATTTCGAAAGGTCTTTCGATTGGTGTTATCAGTTTTTAGATATCCGAGATATTGACTACAACTTTTCGATAATTTAGTAAAAATTTAGTTGATGATCACATTTTGTCGTATTTCATACAAATTGGCTGCCAAATTGTGGACAAATGACGCTTACGAAAAATTTTACTAAATATAATCCTTCATAAGCTCAAAACTAATTAACAATAAACATTAAAAATTAAATAATTTAAGAATTTCGTGAACTAGTAACATTTTCAGAGACTTTGGAGAAAATCTATCTATTTTTGAGAAATTGCATTCCAAACTTCAATCGCGATTTCCCACAACCTGCCGATATTAACATACGACAATCTTTTAACCAGACGGCGATATGTAGTACAACAAATCTAATCTGTAGTACAACAAATCTAATAAGCTGCTCGTTGATATAAATGCGAACTGTACGGATTGTCAAAAATTATGTGTTTGTTGTACATTTGTTCATGTTTGTCATTGTGCGTGTAATTTTCTAGAGTAGTTTTGTGCTCTCGTTATCTCCTTGTATTAACTCGTCCTCGTTGGTATACTCTGATCAGTGGTGCCAGATGTGCAGATTTCGCCCCATTTTGGGGATTTCTGAAAACGTTAGGGGATAGATTTTTTCGTTTGGGGATGTGGGGATTTGATAGGGATTTTTATTTGGTTTAAAATATTTATATTGAAATTAAAATACATACATTTTACTGCCCGCCCTTAAACATTTCTCAAACAAAGATTTTCTTTGTCAAAGCATTATTCGTGGAAAATGCCTGTTTTAATTGGCTTGTGCTGAACACACAATTTCCTCTCACTTCATTACATCAAATAGTAAAAGGGTCGATGTGATTGGCGTTCACCGAATGGACTGCATATATTTCTGATTTCCTTAGTGTAAAAAGAATTTTACAAAGTGGCAAGCACACAAAAAAAATTTGACGAACTTATAGATAGAAATGGGAATAGGAACCTTGGGCCAAAGGTATGTTGTTAAATAGTCTCCAAAAACCATAAAAATAAGAAACCGCTATACATAAATAACCAAGTGATCTCATATATATTTACACACACATACACATCTGTGAAAATTTGTAATAGAAAAGTATTCAAAACTGTATTAAAATGAACTAACGGAAATGAGAATACACCTTGTTTTATTACTTACTTAAAGGGATTTTTTGGGGATAACTGCGGCTCGATATGGGGATGCGCTATACAAAAATTCTGGCAACACTGACTCTGATGAACATATGTGAGGATGATAGCAAGGCCAACTTATATAAGGTAGTGTTACAGGAGCAGTTGAAATTTTCGCCCGGGGTTTCTTAAATAAAGCCATAAACGTAGCGACCGTTGGTTCAACTTGGTGTTATTTTCCTCTAGATTGCACCGTTTGTGGGACTGTTGAATGAATTTATGTCTTGGTTATATAAAATGAATTTGCTATTAATCTCCAGTTTGTTTACTTTAGTGTGTGCTGACTATGGTTGCCGTATGACATTTTTCGTTTGTACCATATTTTT
>NW_023458556.1:87519258-87520408 GCF_013731165.1 Rhagoletis pomonella | reverse complement strand
CAAGATAGTAGGCTCAGCGAACGCAACGCTCGCTTCCTTTTCAACTGAATTTTAAAGCTATAATAGCTAGGTTAGATAAAACATACGCGGATAAAAGACCGTTACATGTTTTGGAAACAGAACTCAGTGTTTTAAGGCAGGGAAATTTGTCACTCTGTCAATATTATGACACGGTGGACAAACAATTAACACTCATAACGAATAAAAATATAATTGATTTTCCATGCAAGAATTCAAAAGAAATACGAGATGAACAGCTGAAGGACGAATATTTGAAAAAGATTATTTCTTCGATAGAATCGCAAGACGATAACCTAACATTTTGGTCAGACAGAGCGTATTTTCTGAACGACGGAATTCTATCTGTTATTCCAACGATGATAGAGAAGACGCACAGATGGTAGTACCGCAACAAGAACGGGAAGAAATTTTAAAGAAATACCACAACGACAGCACAGCAGGACACTATGGCGCAGAAAGAACTATACATCGTATCGTTAGCCGTTACTATTGGCCAGGCATGCGAACTGTTATTGCGAAACACGTCAAAACCTGTATAGAATGCCAGCGATAAAAGGCTACGAATATGAAACCAATGGGTATTTTTCAAACTACAAGCAGCAACCAAAGGTTTGAAGTCGTAATGGTTGACTTATTCGGCCCTCTACCAAAAACAAATTACGGATTTTAGTGGATATTAGTAGCTGAAGATATAGCATCACGTTGGACAGAGATTTTCCCATTGAAAGAAGCTACCGCGGAAGCGTGCGCGAAAACATTGAATGAGGAAATATTTCTTCGTTATGGAATTCCTCGCCGGCTAAACTCAGAAAATGGTGTCCAGTTTGTATCAGCCATAATGCAAAAAGTTTCATCAAAGCTAATCCCGTCGAGCGCAAAAGCCGAGCCTCGTTGGTAATGACCACAACACCCGGAATCTAAGTCTACCATCAATAAGATTTGCCATGAACACTGTAAAGTGCCAAAGTACTAGTTTTACCTCGGCATACTTAATATTTGGAAGGGAGGTGCGAACTTTCGACGATGTACAACACGATGTCAAAGCGATTGTGGAATCCGGGA
Source organism: Rhagoletis pomonella (assembly GCF_013731165.1). Taxonomy (NCBI): domain Eukaryota; kingdom Metazoa; phylum Arthropoda; class Insecta; order Diptera; family Tephritidae; genus Rhagoletis; species Rhagoletis pomonella. The sequence goes on along the minus strand of NW_023458556.1, from coordinate 87,519,325 downwards.
ACTTTATACCACAAATCACACCTTATCTTCTAAAAATCCACAACGATTTGAAACGCGCAAATGAAGC
>NW_023458556.1:87503173-87519158 GCF_013731165.1 Rhagoletis pomonella | reverse complement strand
CCTTTCCCTGCTGATAACATATGTTGCTGTGTCAAATTTCAGGACGTTAGCATAGGCGGTCTCAGAGATAAGCGATATGAGAATTTCAGTTTGTATGGGCGGTGCCGCGCCCCCTTTTCCAAAATCTGCCACTCTTCGCCGTAGGTACGGTATTTACAATCTATGCATCCGTGCTAAGTTGCAGTTCCCCAGCGTAATTGGTTTTAGAGATATAGTGGTTTTCACATTTAAGTCTACATGTCAGATGCCACGCCCCCTATATATCGGGGTTAACCTTTCTGGATTAGAGGAAGTTATATCCTTTAAATCGGTGTATGTTTCATGGAAATCGAGCGAACGGTGCCTTCAAAAAAGGGACTGCAAAATTTCTTTGGCGTATTTAAAGGGTGAACACACCAAAACTGCGACACTTAGAGATTACTACCAGAAACAGACTAGAAGGCTTTGAAATTATTTTTATTTTGTATTATATAACTTGGAAGTTTATATGTTATTAAAATGTTAAAATATTAGTTATTATTTGCTCCATATGCAAGTGATCGGTATTTTCATCGCACACGCGCCATCATGTTCTGCACGACTGCATCATCGACTTTACGCGATGCGCACAACTACTTTGTTTTGCACTCTTCAATATTTTTACTGTTTCCCCTGTTTTCTTCAAGATTCCTTTGACAATTGACCAATATTCCCCAATAGGACGTAGCTCTGGGCTATTGATTGGATTGCAGTCGTGAGGTACAAAATGTTATTTGCATTATACCACGGCAATGTGTCCTTGGCATAGTGGCAGCTTGCCATGTCCGCCTAGAACAGTGGCCTACTATATATGTTGATAACTAACTGAAGACGCTTTTTGAGGCACTTATCCCGATAAACTTGATCACTCATTGACAAAGGGCTGCTCTTACGGCCACAGGAACAAATAGCTTGCCAAACCATGTTGTTTTTTGGAAATTTGGAATTCATTTTCAGCTTACAGCTTTCAGGGGCATCTTGACGACTTGCAGCAGTATACAAATCTTGACCTGCAATATATTTTGAATTTTTAAAGCAGTAGGTTTCGTAGTCCATAACAATGCAGTACAACTTTCTAATTTGGAGTGCATACAACTTCCGACTGCGGGATTTCGTTGTAACATTCTACTTTGCGCCTCAGTCTGGCGCTGTTTGAGCTGTAAAACATCTCAATGAAGCTTTCCGATTTACCTTTTGTGCGAAAAACCGCGATCTCCGTACGGATTTTGCAACATAACGCGACAAAACTTTCGGATCTCGCGAAAACGCACTGAGGACCTTCCGAGCACTGTTTTTATCACTTTGACCATGCTAACCCCCGCTTCCTCGTTTTCTCGTAACTGCCAGGCCTTATTTGTACCGATTAAAACCCTGCAAACTGTCGAATAGTGCAATCTGAAGATTTTAGCAATTTTACGTGTACTTAAGGCCGGATCATTTATAAACTCGTGCAAAATGGTTTGTCTCGTTTCTAACTCGGTTGCCATTTTTAGCTCAACTAGGAATCAAATTCAAATGAAATTTCTTCTACGTCCAACTAAGGTTATGGTCAACTTATGGTATTTGAATTTCAATATATTGAAATCTGTTTGAGTAAGTTATAAGCTTCCCAAAGTGTCGCAGTTTTTGTGTGTTCACCCTTTATATATAGATAATAGATTGGCGCTTACACATATGTAAGTGTTTGGCCGAGCTTCTCCTCCGACTTGTGGCGTGCGCCTTGATGTTGTCACACAAAGCGGAGGGACCTACAGTTTTACGCCGACTCCGAACGGCGATTGTATTTTTATGAGAAGCTGTTTTTCATGGCAGAAATACACTCGGAGGTTTGCCATTGCCTGCCGAGGGACGACCGCTGTTAAGAAAAAACCTTTTTCTATATATTACCAATATTAGTGTTGCCAAATCCAAGCTTGGGATGGTCAATAATGAGACCAGTTCGCTTTCTAAACTCAATCTTCCTTTTATTTTCTTTCAATAGTTGTATTACTACGCCATTGTTTTACAGGTAATAAGTTGTAAGCTTCATTTAGTAGAAGTTCAGTCATATGTAGAATAGAAGTGTCAAAAGATAAATATCGCTCATACACAGGCTTTACTAATACACTTTGTAAGTCGTTAATATGTTGTTAATACATATTGCATTAGTATTGAAGATAAATTACCAAACGAACATGTTGGAGAATCCAACCATTAACTATTATATATCCCAAACAAAATCGAACGGAAATTTCCGAATCGAGGTAAAAACAAGTAATTTTTATCAAAAAACAAAACCGACTTCAATTATCATTAAAAAAAAATATATATATATTTCATGATCCAATGATCGGATCTAAACCAGATTAGTATAGGACCACCTCTGAGATACTACCTTATCGAAATCGGTTGACGTGGTCCAAAGTTATGCGGTAACATACATAAAAAATAAATATATATATTCCGACGAACTGATAACCTCCTCCTTTTTTGAAAGTCGGTTAAAAAACTTAATAATGTAGTTCATAAACATGATTCAATAACACAGGATCACAAATTTTAGTTTGGTTTTTTTCTCCAAACGCCACTATCCCATTGCTATGTAGAATTGCTCGGTGATTCCGAAAATCTAGTTAATTTTTTTTCTATGGATACGTTTTCAAGATATTTATTTGCAATTTACCGTTATTCAGCTTAAAACAAAAAGTGGTTCATCACGTATATCTTAAGAACCAATTTAACAATCTTAAAATGAGATACGTCAAATGAAAGCTAATGAAATTCTCCATAAACCATATACACATCACTTTCCGATAAGACTGACAGTTTCTGCCAAATTAATTTATAATTCCGTTTTTTTCTATTTTTTAATGAAAAAATTAAAATAAATCAAACTTTAACAGAAGAAAAATGTAAAAAATAACAGCCTCTGTGCCAAATTTTTGCATTTGTGCTAAAGCCTGTTCTGTTACAATGAAATCAAGTTACTAATAAAGAAAATCGATCGATAAATAAAGAAAGATTTTTTTATGAAAAATCTTTGCATATTTTCATTTGACCACTAATCTATATACTTATTTCTAAAAGGTATTTTTCTGTTACCAAATGATATCTCCTTTAATATTTTATAAAATTTAACGAATGATATCTCATTTTGAAGGGAAGAAGCTCACGTACCTGCTAAAAATTGCCACGTTGTTCAAATTTAGTTATTTATTAAAACAAAGGGGTTTTAAAAAGCTAAAAGCACTGTATTCGGACAATGAAGCGCCATATATTCTCTAATATACTCCATCTAGTTGAATGATTAAAACACCATTTTGAAGGAAAGCTTCACCGGTTTAGGAAAAAAAATAAAATTCTTAGTAGGGTTGCCACCCACTTAAAATTTTAGTGACTTACAGCCGCACTTAGAAACGTTCCTTAAATTAACTCTAACGGGCACTTAACTAGTGATCGTTAAATCTGTTAATTAATATTTCCTCTCAGAGTTAAAAATTATGAATAAAAAATTTAAGTATGGCCCCAGTTGCGGCCCTTCATTTTTGTGGCATCACTCACTTTTTTCGTTAGTTTGAAATAAAATAAAAATAGAAATAAGTATTTATATAATTTTGCGCGCATAGGCTCAACAGTCGCAATGGCTGAGTGAGCAGAGCACTGGCGTGCCATTCGAGAGACCCGAGTTCGAGTCCTGGGCAGGCAATTTTTTTCCTTTTTTATTTATTTATTATTTTTCTTGTTTAATTTTTATAAACTATCTTTATTGTATTTTTTTGCTTTTTTGATCTAATTTTCTTTTGATTTATAGATTTTATTACTTTGAAAAGGAAAAAAAAAATTTATTTAATTAAATTGTTTGCTAAAAGACAAACAAGGCAATTAACAGGCCAATTCTGGCATCTCTCTTTCAACTCACCTCAGTCTTTCGAGAGACAAAAGTCTTTATATTTCGGCTATCTTGAAAGCCCTTTTTTGTATTTCGAATAACTAATTGAAAGATGTGCTAATAGGGTTATTATATTTATCGTTTAACAATAAGATTTTTAAAAACTAAACGAAATAAAAAAATATTTTTTTAAAAAAGAAAAAACAAAAAATTTGAGAAACTGAAAGTGAAAGAAAAAAGATGAATCAAAAATGTTTAAATAAACATTATAAATTTTTTAAGCAATAAAACTTTAAAAATAAAAAAATTCGTTGACGGGGATTGAACTCGGATCTCTTGAATGGCACGAAAGTGCTCTGCTCACTGGGCCATTGCCACTGTCACAGCAACGTTATCGAAATTGAAATTTATTGAAAACAAACACAAAATTTCAAAATCATCCGTTAGAAAGTTAAGTAAAGGTTTTTGTTTTAACTGACTCTGTGAGCTATCTTTTTCGTTGTGTTTGTCTCTAACCAAAAATAACTCAAAATATTTTCTGAATGGGAAATTCCGGAAAATAGATTTTCCATAGATTTTGTACACAAATTTTCCTTTTTTAAATTGTATCAACGCTAAACAATTACATATGTAGGTTAGGTTAGGTTAGATTAGAGTAACTGTATGATGGAATTCGGATTAAAAATATAAAATCCGCCTTATCATGAGTTTCGTTTTCCTCTAATCACTACGGCCGGATGAAAAAATTTCCGGCACGATAAGGCGAATATTAAGGCGATTACGTTTCTTTTGCGAATATGGTTCGATTGTTCGAAGATAGTTTGAATTCAACGGCGTTGTACTTTCAGTGTCCGTAAACCATTCGCCGATCAGAATTCAGCCTTATCCTGAGTTTCGCCCGAAAAAAATTCACCCGAAAATTTTTCATCCGCCCATAGTAAATAGATGGATACCAAAAGTGAGAAGTGAACCGAATGGATGAAACTCGAGATAAGGCTATGAAACATTGGCTCACGCAACCGCAATTTACAAAGATTGGCGATTAGCAGTGCACATCAAAATCCTCAGCAACGCGGTCAACAGCTTTGAGTGCTTGCATCGCGAATTCATGCTTTTTAACAACTGAAATAAAAGCGGAATCCCGATCTGCATCGTACAGTGAAAAGAAGTACCGTGAATGTCTAAGTTCGCCGGGTACGCTAGTTATTTCTTTATTTTTCGATCGGTTTTCTTTATTAGTAACTTGATTTCATTGTAACAGAACAGGCTTTAGCACAAATGCAAAAATTTGGCACAGAGCCCATTATTTATTAAATTTTTCTTCTGCTAAAGTTCGATTTTTATACCCGAGCGCACTTGTGCACAAGGGTATATTAATTTTGTTCACATAACGGTTGTTTGTAACAGCCAAAACGAATCGAGATAGATATAGACAAATGTATACATAAATGATCAGAATGAAAAGAGAAATCGATTAAGCCATGTCTGTCTGTCCGTCCGTCCGTCCGTCTGTCCGTCTGTCCGTCTGTCCGTCCGTCCGTGTACACGATAACTCGAGCAAAAATTGAGATATCTCAACAAAATTTGGTATGTAGGTTTCCCTTAATCCAAGGTAGGTTGGTATTGAAAATGGGCGAAATCGGACTGTAACCACGCCCACTTCCCATATAACGGTAATTTCCAGAAATACGAAAATGCGGTATTTTAGTAACTACTGAAGATAATTCACTCAAAATTGATATTTACAATAATTTTTAGACGAAAAATAAGAATATTATACATTTTTGGAAAATGGGCGTAGCCACGCCCACTTATGGTTACATGTGTATATCTTAGGAACCGCTGCACCAATTTCTTCCAAACTTGGCACAGTTGTTGGCCTTCGCACAGCATACCAAATAGCCGAAAATTTTTAAAATCGGACAATAACCACGCCCACATCCCATATAACGGTAATTTTCGGAAATACGAAAACTGGGATATTTTAGTAACTACTGAAGGTTATTCACTCAAAATTGATATTTACAACAATTTTTAGACGAAAAATAAGAATATTATAAATATTTGGAAAATGGGCGTAGCCACGCCCACTTATGGTTACATATGTATATCTTGGTAACCGCTGCACCAATTACTTCCAAACTTGGCACAGTTGTTGGCCTTGGTACAGCATACAAAATCGCCGAAAATTTTTGAAATTGGACGATAACCACGCCCACATCCCATATAACGGTAGTTTAGAGAAATACGAAACCTTCGACAAATCAGTAAATATTGAAGCTAATTTATTCAAAATTGATGCTTGCAACAATTCTTTACCCAGAAATACGTTTATGGTAAAATTTTGGGAAATGGGCGTGGCACCGCCCACTTATGATCACATATATGTATAACGGTAACCGTTATACCAATTTGTACCAAACACGGTATTTGTATTGTGCTTGCCACATAAAAGCAATTCGTTGAAAATTATTGAAATCGGACTAAAATTAGGGCGCTTTTCATATAACGGTAAATTTCAGAAATGCTTGAAACTTCAATATTTCGAAATTGAAGGACGCTAATTTACTCAAAATTGATACACCCCGGCTTACCATCTAGCGGTAGGTTTCGGAAAGGTGAAAAAACATCTATTTAATATTTGCGCCGGGTATTTAATGTTCGGCTCCGCCCGAACTTAGACTTTCTTACTTGTTTTAATTATACCATTAAAAAAAAGGGGAATGACTAATTAATTTGTCAGAAACTATCAGTACTATTGGAAAGTGATGTATACATGGTTTATGGAGAATTTTATTAGCTTTCATTAGCCGTATCTCATTTTAAGATTGTTAAATTGGTTCGTAAGATATACGTGAATAAGTAGAACCAATTTTTGTTTTAAGCTGATTAACGGTAAATTGCAAATATCCCGAAAACGTATCCATAGAAAAAAAATTAACTCGATTTTCGGAATCACCGAGAAATTCTACATAGAAATGGGATAGTGGCATCCATTGAACATTTTTGCTGTAAACCAGTGTAATTAAAGGTTTGCTCATTAGCGACATTACAATTTTGACACTCCCTTACAAAAGGTTGCATATACACACAGCCCCACACAGTGCCTTCCCAACAAGCACGTTTGAGAAAATCTTAATTCTTAATTTGATTTTCTCAAGTTTTTCGGTTTGAGAAACATTTGAGAAAAAATTTGTTAGCATTCTGTTCCGTTCCATCTGTGTCAACAAGGCACAGATGTCCGAAGTCCATCGGTAGTCTGCTACATCAGTCGCAAAATGGCTCTTCGACCACGCAGTCGCTGTTATTTGCAATTTGTCTAATTTCAAAACAAACTATGCAACTAATTTTTTACATCAACCGTATTTTTCTTTGTTAAACTAACTAAATAAATAAGCTATTAAATAAACTGTTAAACTGCACAAATAAAAATTGTAGAGATGAGACCGTTGATTTTTAATAAAAAAAACAGGGAGGCTCCGTGGTTTGGTTTAAGTTTTATTTAAATGTATTCACGCGGACAATAAAATATACGGTAACGAAAACTACAAATAAGAACATTGGGTTTAGTAATCTGCGCGAGCCCAAGCACCATCTGCTTTGAAGCGGCCAGCTATCGCTGTCCACACTCCAAAGGCAGTCGTATACAAGCACAAGAGCTCTGCTCACCGCCGATCACTAAACGAAATGTGTAACTTTCCAATCATAATTTGATCTTATTGCAATGCTGCATACAAGTGTTATACAATTTAAAACTCACATGCGAGAAAGAGACAAATATAGGTTATTACATATTGTAGGGCATTGCCATATTAGAATAAATCTTTAACTTTGCTTTTGACAGGAAAAGGTATTGCCATACATGGTATTGCCAGATATACGAATATGTTAAACAAGCAAATTAACAAAACATAAAACATGTATACATAAATAAGTTAAACAATAAAAGCGGCGTGTTACAGTCTCCCCCTTTGGCGTGATGAACTCGTCCCGAGCGCACGACAACACTTCTTAATTCTTTTTGGGTCGTCCTCGTCTTCGCAATGGACGTACCGGTGCTGGAGCTTCCTCTTGGTTACTATGCTTATATTTTGTAAGTGATGATCAAGGAACGGATTTTTAGGACCTAAAAACCTATAAAAAAGGCAAAATAAAGTAACGAAATAGGCTGGAAAAGGCAAAATAAAATAGCGAAAAAGGCAGGAAAAGGCACTAGGTATTGTAAAAAAGGCAAAAAAAGGCAAAATAAAATAGCGAAAAAGGCAGGAAAAGGCAAAAAAAAGGTATTGCAAAAAAAGCAAAATAAGGCACTAAAAAAAGACAGAAAATACGAAGAACAATTAAAAAATATATTTTTTTAGAATTGTTTATATTACAAGTAAAAAAAGAAAAACTATGAACTAGTTTCATTATATTTAAAATTTGTACTTTGAATCTTTGACTATTTTATCCTTTCGAGTTTCTAACTCATAAAACTTTAATCTGTATAGTTGTAGTAACATTGAACCACAAGATGCATTTTGAAGTTTTCTGGCAGCATTTTCACTCGATTTTCGCGAAGAAAAGCCTTGACTGTACTAAATGTGCGCTCGACGTAAGCTGATACAAGTGGAGACCAATTTAAATATGGAACGTTTGAAACGTTCATATTATCAGGAATAAGGGCGTTTTCCTCGCCCTTTACAATTTTATCCACACCCCTTATTGTCTCCAAGCCTACGTTAACTGAGAAAACGGCTTTGAATTTTTTCAACACCAATTTGGCAAGAGGTCCCTGCGCTTCTATAAGCCGCATGGGCATGTGTATATTTTTTAATCTTAAAAAAAAATTGTAAATGCTATAATTACTTTTTTTAAGGTAGAAAAGGCAAAAAAAGGCAAATATCTTAAAAAAGGCAAAAAAAAAAGGCAAATATCTTAAAAAAGGCAAAAAAAGGCAACATCAAATGTGTATATATGGAATCAGGGAAAGCTAAATCGTGGACATTCTTAATCGAATATACGCTATCTCTTTAGCAGAAAAAAAGGCAATTTCCATAAAATCCGTTCCCTGGTGATGATACATGATATGTGCCCAACGGTAAGTTCAGGTTTTGCTTCGATGCAATTTCATATGACGATGAACCGACTCTCCGAATAAGGACATATGGCCTATCTCGTTTCGGAACAAATTTCGACGTGAAGTTCTTTGATACTTGACTTAGCGTATGCGTGGTTACTAGTACTTCGGTACCGATTTCAAAATCATCTTGACGACGTCTGCGTTGGTCAAAGTATTCTTTGTTTTTATCCTGCATTTGCTGTTCGGCTTCATTTGCGCGTTTCAAATCGTTGTGGATTTTTAGAAGATAAGGCGTGATTTGTGGTATAAAGTTCTCGGATTCCACAATCGCTTTGACATCGTGTTGTACATCGTCGAAAGTTCGCAGCTCCCTTCCAAATGTTAAGTATGCCGAGGTGAAACCAGTACTTTGGCACTTTACAGTGTTCATGTCAAATCTTATTGATGGTAGACTTAGATTCCAGGTGTTGTGGTCATTACAAACGAGGATCGCCAACTGCGCTTTGATGTCTCGGTTTTTTCGCTCGACGGGATTAGCTTGCGGGTGGTAGACAGGCGTAAATTGTTGCTCGATGCCCAGGCAGAAGGAAACTTTTTGCATTATGGCTGATACAAACTGGACACCATTGTCTGATTTTAGCCGGCGAGGAATTCCATAACGAAGAAATATTTCCTCAATCAATGTTTTTGCGCACGCTTCCGCGGTGGTTTATTTCAATGGGAAAATCTCTGCCAACGTGATGCTACATCTTCAGCTAAATACTAATATCCATTGAAATCCGTCATTTGTTTTTGGTAGAGGGCCGAATAAGTCAACCGCTACGACTTGAAACCATTAGTTGCTGCTTGTAGTTTGAAAAAGACCCATCGGTTTCATATTCGTAGCCTTATATCACTGGCATTCTATACAGGTTTTGACGTGTTTCGCAATATCAGTTCGCATGCCTGGCCAATAGTAACGGCTAGCGATACGATGTATGGTTCTTTCTGCGCCATAGTGCCCTGCTGTGCTGTTGTTGTGGTATTTCTTTAAAATTTCTTCCCGTTCTTGTTGCGGTACTACCATCTGTGCGTCTTCTCTATCATCGTTGGAATAACAGAATAGAATTCCGTCGTTCAGCAAATACCCTCTGTTAGGTTATCGTCTTGCGATTCTATCGAAGAAATAATCTTTTTCAAATATTCGTCCTTCAGCTGCTCATCTCGTATTTCTTTTGAATTCTTGCGTGGAAAATCAACTTGGAAGGCATATATATGGCTTTGATCAGCTTCGCTATAATCATTATCACACGGCGGACGAGATAACATATCAGCGAGCGAATTGGTTTTCCCAGGATTGTATCTAACTCTAAAATTATATTGCTGAATTTGCAATGCCCATCGCGCTAAGCGGCCAGATGGAGACTTTATCGTTAGTAGCCACTTCAATGGTTGATGGTCTGTTAATAAAATTATCTCGGCTCCTTCTATATAACCTCGAAACTTGGAACATGCCCACACGATAGCTAGGGCTTCACGCTCCGTGGTCGAGTAATTTCTTTCAGCAGCCGACAACAGTCGGCTTGCATATTCAATCGGATGTTCTGTGTTATCCTCACTCTGGAGTAAAGCTGCGCCTAGCGCATAAGAACTAGCATCACTTTTATATAAAATGGTAAGTTGTCTTGGGCTTGTTGGGTGCAGACGTTAATGCATACTTAAGATACTCAAATGCATCTTTTTGCCTTACAGTCCAAGCCCATTTGGCATTCTTTTTCGTAAGTTCGGTTAATGGTTTCGAGATCTCCGCGTAGCCATTTATGAATCTTCGATACCAAGAACACGTTTGAATAAATGAAATAAGTTCTTTAACATTCGGTTCTTTTCTTCGGCTAATAGCAACTGTTTTCTCTTGATCAACGCATATCCCGTCAGGCGCGAGGACATGTCCTAGATACTTCACTACCTCACAACAAAATCGGCTTTTATGATTATTTACGCGCAATTTATAATCTTGCAATTTAGATAGAACGATAACGAGATCTTTTAAATGATCGGAGAATGACGGAGAACATACAATCAAATCATCGAGATAAACTAAAATTTGAACTTTCGAAACGACGTTGGAACGTTGCCGGTGCATTGCGTAAACCAAATGGCATTCTTCTAAATAAAAAGGTCCCAAATGGAGCAATAAAACACGTTTTGTAAGAGTCATTATCATTAACTTTTATTTAGTAATAGCCGCTTTGAAGGTCTAATGTAGTAATAAAATTAGTACTTTTCGCTGCATGTAGAAGGTCATCCATACGTGGCAGTGGATACCTGTCTGGCACGGTTATGGCGTTAATCTTTCTGTAATCAATACAGACGCGCACCCCACCAGTTTTCTTCGGAACCATTACAACGGGGGATGTCCAAGGCGACTCGCATTCTTCGACAATACCTGCTTCGATCATCTTCTCGATTTCCGTTTTTAGTTCACGCGTTTTTGCAAACGAAAGACGATATGGCGGACTAAAAACCGGTTCGTGGTTACCAGTGTTGATTCGGTGCTCAGCGTACGGCGTTGGTTCCGTGATGTCTCCAAATACTTCCGCATTTGTTTGGAGCACTGCATCGAGCTGCTGCTTCTGCTGGAGGGTCAAACTCGCACCATCTGTTGCTTTCAATATTTTGAAATTGAACGAGTACAACCTCACGTAATCGTCATCATCATCATCATGCCTTCTCTTAGGAACAAGACCAGGAAGTAGCGTTGGTTCGCTTTGCCTCTTTGGCGTCAATGCATCTGGTGGCAATGCGTCTCTAAATATTGCCTGGATCGAATGTGGCGAGTAATCATTACTGGGAATTTCAGGACCATAGTTCTCGCATTCGGATACGTCTGCTTCTGAGCGTGGCTTAGTCATAGGCATCTTTCGCTTAGGTGTAACATTTGCGCATTTAACGACTTCAATAATATTGAACGGCACAGTTTCCGCAAAATTTAAGGGTTGAGTTGGTTTGTCTTCAAAGTACCAGTACCTCTGCCCCATATTTGGCACTATACCAGCTTGCTCCAGAAAATCTGCACCGAGTAGAGTGCGGTTTCTTTCAGCGTCAGGTAGTATAATAAACTGGAAATCCATACAGCGACCACCAATCATAATTTTACATACCGTTGCCAAGCAGTGTTCAAACCAAATTTGACAAGGGATGACGGAAAATCGTTCCACATTACATCACGCTCTTACCCTGTCGGAAACACCAACAACGAAAATGAGAACAGTGTTTTCTGGTTACGATCCCGTCTGCTAACGCGATGTCACACGTAACATTTTGGTACTGAAAGCCTTTGAAGTCCATCACCCGCTTCAAGTTTGCGCTTGCTACGCTAGTACGCGCACCAGTATCGAAGTACGCTTGTCCTGGTATACCAAAAAGCTGTATGTTGGCCAGTGGTATATCACGACCAACATTTACGGGAGATAGCGAGTTGAAATTAATAGTACCGCTCGAGATTTTTTATTCACGCTGCATACTGGACAATTAGCTCGCGTCACGCCAGGTGCTTTACACCCATAGCATGCAAACTTCGGTTTGGCAGCTATAGCAGCAGCGATCGTAGCGGCATTTGCCGCATTTGCATCAGATTTTTGCTTCTTAAAACAAGTTTCACGCGTATGCCTCTTATGGCAAAAATAACAGGGCGCGATTTGCTCTTGCGGTCTTTTAAGGGTTTCGCGTTCGCTATTGATAGCTCTACTTCACGAGCATCGTTAAGGAGCTGTTCGTAGGACGAAACTTTCAGACGGCTCACTCTGTCTCGAATATTAGCATTAAGCATACCGAACAACATGTCGAGTTGATCAGCTTCTGCTGGCGTGTTAGGCAGCTGTGCAAATAATGCTAGCTTCTTTCGGATAAAAGTGTCCGCTGGTTCGCCTTTCTGCTGCTTACCTTCCATTATTTCGGCATAAACTCCATGCTGGCTTTGCCGGTGCGAAACATTCTCGGAGCATGCGAATTACTTCCGTAAACGTAGTTACTTGATCCTTCACACCACGCCACCACTCCGCAGCATCACCCTCAAGCAGCATGGGCATCCCGTTTATTGCGTCGGCGTCGTTAATTTTTTCCACCATTTTGAAAGATGATACCGCTGCTACAAATTCTTCCACCTTAACCGGATTGCGCTCTCCGTTATATCGCGCATTGCATGTGCTGAGTGTACCGGCACGTACGTTGCTGTTGCCTACCGACTTCAAAAGTTCCTGGAACTGTTAGCGTCACCATCGTGTTCCGTCGTGGGCTTCTTCTTGGCGAAATTTTGATATTAAGCTTCTAGCCACTAAGTTGGCCGCCAATGTAGAGATGAGACCGTTGATTTTTAATAAAAAAACAGGGAGGCTCCGTGGTTTGGTTTAAGTTTTATTTAAATGTATTCACGCGGACAATAAAATATACGGTAACGAAAACTACAAATAAGAACATTGGGTTTAGTAATCTGCGCGAGCCCAAGCACCACCTGCTCTGCAGCGGCCAGCTATCACTGTCCACACTGCAAAATGCAGATATGAAAGCAACAACTGCTTTGAAGCGGCCAGCTATCGCTGTCCACACTCCAAAGGCAGTCGTATACAAGCACAAGAGCTCTGCTCACCGCCGATCACTAAACAAAGTGTGTAAATTTCCAGAGCGCACAGGCTTTTTATATGCTATCCAAGTCACAATGACAATCATAATTTGATCTTATTGCAATGCTGCATACAAGTGTTATACAATTTAAAACTCACATGCGAGAAAGAGACAAATAGAGGTTATTACATATTGTAGGGCATTGCCATATTAGAATAAAACTTTAACTTTGCTTTTGACAGGAAAAGGTATTGCGATACATGGTATTGCCAGATATACGAATATGTTAAACAAGCAAATCAATAAAACATAAAACATGTATACATAAATAAGTTAAACAATAAAAGCGGCGTGTTACGAAATTCCTTTCCGATAAAAACTGTTTCTCTTACATGTATCATTGGCAACAGTATAGAAATATTTCAATGAGAGTAACTGGATTTCATTTCGTTCCGCTCCACTCACGTTTGAGAAAAAGTTCAGAATCAACATTTCTCAATTTGAAAATAAAGGAAAATTTCATATTAAATATGTGCCTTTTAGTTAAAGAACGCTATCAACGTTTGAGATTTGAGAAAAGGACTGACTCAATTGCATCTCAAATTGAGATTTAACAAAAATGTTTATTGGGTTGCTAAGGGAGCCGATTTTGTCAAGAGGGAGCGTTATCTGAGCAAACCTTTTATTATTGAATCATGGTTCATGAAATAAAAAACACTGTACGACTTCTAATTTCACAAGAGGCAAAGTGATGCAAGAAAACTCCTTAAGATTAATTAACATATCCTATTACTAATATTTATGCAAAAAATTATTATTTTCCCTTTGCCTTTATGAAGCCTACAGGCTTGCAAAGATAATTCTATAAAAATTACGACTGCAAGACGAAAAGGCGCCCTAATAATGAATTGCTGAAATTTTGATTTTCAAAAACTACGGCAAAGATTCATTACAGTATTTGGCAAACAAACACTTTTAACGAAAATAACATAACCGGCATATATTAATTGAAAAAAAAAAGGATTTAAGTCGATGTTTTTTTTACGATGGGAAAATTGATTTGAGTAATTTCGGCAAACTTTGAGGGCTTGTTACTTGGAGAATAAATAATAAAATTTCGTGAAATTTTAGAATTAAGCTAAAAATAATAGCGTATAGATTTAATTAAAATATTAAGGAAAATATTAAATTTTCAAAATGGGCTTTATCGCACGAAATCGGCATTTCGTTACATAGCAAAAAACCGGATTTTTAAACGTAATATTATTTTTGGGGCATATATAGCGTTGCGACCTAGCTACATGGATCTATTGTGCTAACCCTTATCAAGTCACTCCAACCTTAGGCTGTTAATAAAATTAAGCACTTTGGAGGGTGTCATGTTCCAGATTCTGGATGGAGACGATATTCGCTCTCCAAAGTGTATAAGTCTGAGTCGAGTTATACGGGGGCAATCAAATCTACGGAACCGTGTGCTTTTGTGTCACACCTTTAAACTAATTTTATTAATGTAATTTTACCTTTTAAAAAAAATTGGCTAATTTTGATAGCAAATGTGACGAGTTCTTGTAACTTATTTATTTTTTTTATTGTAATAATGTCATTTTAATTTTTATAAGCAATCAAAGTAATTCAAATAACAATTTTGTGGTGTGGTAATTGAATTTTCAGGTAACCTTTTTTTCTTATTTAGTTAAAGATAGGGCTCATTTTACAAGCAACATCGGAAGCTATTCAACGTGTTATTGTTGTGTTTTTGTCCTATAGTTAAAATTTTGATTTTTTCTAACTTACATAAACTCAGAAGATAAGAATTACGTAGAAAAATAACAAAGCGAGAATTATATTATTTCAAAAAGAAACGAGCTCAAAAGAAGCGTAATAAGAATAAGCAGAATAAGAAGATTTTCCGATTAAATAATAAAACATCTATTGGAATTATTTAACCTATTTACAAGCTTTTTCTTATACTATTATTATTCTTCAAAATGCCGTGTCGTCGAATCTAACATTTGAAGGGTAAGAACTACTAAATGGCATAGAGCAAACAAAATAAGCCATTAAAGCCGTTTTTCGGGAACTTAACCGCGAAAAACCTCAACATCTCGGCGCAGTTCTAACATCGAGCGCGAGTTCTGCGCAGAAAATTACTTCGGAAACGACCTACAGCTGCACAGCATCAGAAACTTTGAAATCTGTATTCATAATTATCATGTTCTTAATTTCTTTGAATTACATGTCACATTCCAAGACTACTAGAGCAAGAGCCAGCGACGGCCAGACCTTCGTTATTTTATAAAGGCTGAAAGCTTCTCTATGTATGCCCCCAACGCAGGTAATAACAAACCCAGACTATGAAATTTGGTTAGTGGTGGCTTTGGCAGGTAACAGGTAGTAAAGGTGTATAAAATACCACCTCAAATTCGTGATAGTATAAA
>NW_023458556.1:87490558-87502773 GCF_013731165.1 Rhagoletis pomonella | reverse complement strand
TTTATACTATCACGAATTTGAGGTGGTATTTTATACACCTTTACTACGTGGTACCTGCCAAAGCCACCACTATCCAAATTTCATAGTCTGGGTTTGTTATTACCTGCGTTGGGGGCATACATAGAGAAACTTTCAGCCTTTATAAAATAACGAAGGTCTGGCAGTCGCGGGCTCTTGGGCTATACTGAATTCTTGCTACTTATTGCATAAAACACACTAAAAGCGATTTAAAAACCTAATTATAATCTTATCGCTACACGTATATCGCACAGGTAACGTAACAGTCTTTTTCTATAACGTAATAGTTCGACTATTTTTTACAAATATCGACCTCAAAATTAATTTTATCAGTTCAATTAATACGTAGTTCTTGAGTCCTATCCTTAAGGTAAGAAACTGTGTACCAACTTTTGAAAACATATTAGGAGAGCAGACTTTTTCAATAATATAAAGCATCTTTCCATACTTCCAAAAATTGTAATGCAACAGTCCGCTGTTGAAACATTCGTAACTCCTAAGCAACAGGAGTTACAATATATTTTTTGTATATATTAAATAATGCCACATACAGATGCAAGAAGAAAAACTATCCGAAAATTGTATTCTCGCGAAGTTTCAGCGGTATTTAAAAAGCAGTGTGAGCCAAAATGTAATGTAACAGTCCGCGTTTTGGGCCATATACATTCCGAGCAAAGCTCGATCAGCCTGGTAGTGTAGGTTAATCTAAGTACTGAACATGTATTCATACCAGGGATGTTGCGAATATTTGCATTCGCATCAAATGATACGAATGTTTTGTGAATGCGAATGTGTACATGGGCAAAGAGTCCACTCTAATATTGTTGAAATGGCTCTAATGGTTCATTTCCACCAAGTCTTAACTGCAGTTTATGGCTATTCAAACAAGGAGATTACAACTCGACCTACTGAGCGCAAGCAACCGAAAGGAGAAAAGCAAACACTAGGAAATAAACCTTGCCGCTCACCCCATATTGAAATTCTTGGAACTTATCTGAGCTCTTAACTGCAGTTAAGCCTCTGGTGGAAATAAGCTATAAGTCTGTCTAACCAGGGTGTGGACAATAACCGGCTTTTAGGCGCTAAACGGTTAAGTAGTATATCAAGCAACATTTATGGTCCTTCAACAAGTACTACTAAAATTCTTATAAGCAACCTAGAAATGATTTTCGATTCCTCCAGCGAAAGCGAGAGCTCAGATGTAGAATCTGGAGACATTAAAAATGTGAAACTAAAGCTCAATTGAAGGCCTATTTTAAAGAAAAACAAGCTCATCTCGATGAAAATCCTCTCGATTGGTGGAAAACTAAACTAAAATAAGACAAATTGACAAATCCGGATCGCAAATATTTGAGCGCTCCACCCGCCAGCGTTCCAAGTGAGCTCTTGTTCAGTGTAGCCGGCGTTATATACGAGCCTCTAAGAAATCGCCTCATGTGAGAAAAGGCAACAAAATTACTTTTTTTGAAATATAATATACCCCTTTTGAACTTTGACTACTAGATTAATACACTGCATAGGTACGGTGACCATCCGTCCTGTATTATACGGGACAGCCCTCTTTTTTGACCAATTGTCCTGGTAAATTATTTAGTTTATACGGGACGCAAATGTTCTGTATTTCTTTTAATGTCCTGTATTTGTCCCGTATTCGGTGTTCGGTATTTCGACGCCTTAACACCTCATTAAAATGGCATGCATATGAACCTATTTTAAATGATGTTGATATATGATCGAAACTTTCTCCATAAATAGTTATTATTTTATAGTCTGAGTGACTGTGATTCGAATCGAGGAACACATACAGTGACCAAAAAAATATAAATTAGGACTCTAAATTTAAGAAAGGCTTTCCTAGTTTCCTTTGGGTAATGTTTATTATTTTTTATGAAAGTAAATTTCTTTTCCTAACAAAAACTATATAAATCCAAATTTCCAACTTTGTGCTAAAATTATAAAAATTAATTCTGTAGAGTTTAACCAAAATTTTAAACTTTTTAATCAGAATCGTTAGAAAATCATTTGGTTGCAGTTTTGTAGCTCATTAAAATAGAGTATAATAAAGTGCAAGTGCAAGGTGCTGCTCATTTGCTTCCCTATCAAAAAAATGTCGAACATACTTACTTTGGGAGTGTACTCGTACGCCCAACTATCGAAAGTTTTAGAAAACTTTTACTGGTTTTGCGTTCTCGTACCCAAAAAACTTGTAAAGTAGGGGAAATTGAGAGAGCAAAATGTGAAAGAGAGCTGCAAATTTCTGCTAAAAAATTTTTCCCAGCTAAAACTTGCAAGTAAGAAAATCAGCTGATCACAAACACATGTTTGTAAATAAACAAAAGAAAATATGGCCTTTTTGAGTTATTTATTGCAAATTTTATTATTAATGCTAGTATACAGCTAAAAAGTGCGTAAATTTAATAAGCACAACGTTTGTTGAGTTTATTATTCGTTAATTTGCTATTAATCTCCAGTTTGTTTACTTTAGTGTGTGCTGACTATGGTTGCCGTATAACATTTTTCGTTTGTACCATAATTTTCCTTTAAATATACCAAAATAGATTTAAATGAAGCATGCTGAAATGTTTTTTTGCTGAAGTTTTCGGTTTTGGTAGGTTGATTGTTGAAATGAAAATTGTATAATTTTAAACCTACTCTATTACATTTTTTTGGATCAATGATGGGTGTTTGGAGGAGATACTCTTGTTTTTTAATGCGTCACCATGTGATATCACAAACAATTATGAGAAAAATAACTTATTCATTCCGATATAATTAATTCGTATTTTATTGTATTGTATAAAATGCCAAATCGGGGGAAAATGCACCAAGCAAAAAATAAATTGTCAAATTAATCAGCTGTTTCGAAGGTTGTAAGTTTTTGCAATTTTTGCGCTCTCGTACTTCTGTCGATATTTCTTCTCTTTGAGAGCGAATGCTGCTAAATTCTCAGAAATTTTGCTGCTGGAGAATTTTGTCCTCTCAATACGAGTACACACCTATTGTATGAAAAAGATGCGTAACGCCGTTAACAAAAAATTGCCAAAAATTAACGGTAAGTCCTAGCTACTTCAAACTTGCACTTTATTATATTCTAAAAAATTTAACGAATTTTTTGTAACAAATTCTGCGAGGTAAAAACTCCCAAGAAAAATATCCAACAAATTTATGATGTTACTATAAGGATGCTGTTTCAGGGCTAATACCACTAGGCTCATTGAAGAAGGTTTTAAGATCTGTTAGCCTTTGTGGAGAAAATTAGCAAAATTATTTTTTGTCCCGTATTCGGCTCCTATAAATATGGTCACCGTATGTATAGGATAAGCACTCGTTCAATGTTGTAATAATTAACACAATTTTTATGTAATAAAAACGATGACTTAAGTTGATTATAGCTTTTTTGATGTTATTCCTAACATTCGCATTCGCGAATGTGAAAAATATGACATTCGAAACATCTCTAGTTCATACATATGTATATATTAAGAGCGAGCCGAAGGTGTCCATACTAATACTTCTTTCATCGGTAAAGAAGTGCTCTTTCACTCTCTTTCCTTTAATAATATTATAAATAAATGCTGTATTATAAGAATTAAAGAAAATTCTGCTTGGGAGAGTTAAATAGTTCCCCACATTTACAAAGTCCTTGCGAATTAGATTTCGTCTATACGTTCTAATGACAATCATTTATTTCAGCGCCGCCAAGAAGAATTGGATCGCAAAGCCGCAGAACTAGATAGACGTGAACAACAACTACAGGGGAACGTACCGCAACTGAACAATTGGCCTCCGTTACCAGACAACTTTTGTGTAAAGCCATGCTTTTATCAAGACTTCAATTTGGAAATACCGCCAGAATTTCAAAGGCTTGTAAAGCATTTATACTACACATGGATGTGTAAGTAGCAATTTTAACCCGTCAATTCCCATTTGCAGGGTTCTGCAATATTCTGATATTTCGTTTACTTATTCATTACATAATTGTACAAATAAGTGAAACACATTAGCGGAATTCGCTCTTATGTGTATTCGTTGTATGTTGTGTAATTGTAACTGCATGAGCGTGTGATTTGTTGTTGCTAGCGGTACATAAAATACACCTGCAACAACAACCACACGCTCGTCCAGTTACACTCACGCAGGATACAACGAATACACTAAAGCGCGAATTCCACTATTGTGTTCGTTAATTTCATTGGTATTTTTCATTATCTAAATGACTTTCATCTCTAAACGATTTACCACTGACAATACCTATTTGCATTGTTATCCTCCCTAAGTCAACTATTATATTCATCTATATCATATTCCATATCTTGGTTTGCCAACTGTATATACTTAGACACATCATTTACGATTTTGGCATCATTAGCTGAACTTCTGATGTAAAAAACACTCAAAAAAAGACGAGTAAAAATGTTTAAAGCTGACTTGCAATTACAATTGCAAGAAAGTTAATTAATTTGTTAACTTGTTGTCAACAAAACAAAAAAAGTTACAGGCAGCTATTTCTACCGCTTAGACTTTGTTGTTTTTTCCATCTTTCCTAATAAACATAATCGTGGTACAAAGCTCAATAACAACATTAAAATTAAATGTGAATGAGCCACAATAACATTTACAAATACGTAGTTTAGGAAGAGCCTGCCAGAAACTATACAATAAAGCAAGTGCATGTATAGAATTGACAACACAACGGCGCTGTCAAGTTTAAATAGCGGCAAATCAGCTGCAATTGATAGCAGTAAGTTGAATAAGAAGATGAATTAGCAACACGAGTTTACGATGTGTGAATAGCTCAGTGGTTAACGCTTCTGACTTTGCACATCGATGATGCGGGTTCGATCCCTGCTGAAGTCTAGAAAAAGAAGTCTGATGAAGAGATGTGGTGATCTTCGAAATAGCTACTATAACTTCTACCGCTTAGACTTTGTTGCTTTTTCCATTTCTCCTAATAAACATAATCGTGGTACAAAGCTATATAACAATATTAAAATAAAATATTAATAAGCCACAATAACATTGACAAATACTCTTTCTATTACACCGGAAAAAAATCAAACAAAAGCGTTGCTTTGTGTTTGTATAAATTTATTGAAAATAAGGGAATTAAAGTTGAAGTGTGCATATTTATAAATAACTAGCAGACCCGGCGAACTTCGTCCCGCGGAAATTTTATTTGGTCCCACCTTTTCGCATCAATTCACGTTCAGGTTTGGTTTTGTGGTTGACAGAGGGCATATCCTCCATTGCCGTCTCAAATAACCTGACGAAAGCATTATGCCGGGAAGAAGTCCTTGCGGCAGCAATGATCCGGCTCGATGGTGCATCGTCCTTGAATCTGTATAGTATAGTTGGTGGCAATTTCCAAACTGGGAGTATTATTGGTCGTCAGAAATCCAATACCTTAATGTCTTACAATTGTAGGCATTCATTAAGAATTGTCTTTATTCTGTTTAGACGCCGAATAACTTCACTTGACGATTTTTAGCAATAACTCGGCTCCAGCACCATCTTGCGTATCTTTTTTTGTAATAGTATTGCCCCTATCGTTGTGCATGTACCGAAGAATTATATACACCCACCAGAATAAGTATTTTACATACTGACGCTCTTCAACATTTTTTCCCGTACAAAAAAAAAAAACTATCACGCATTCGTTATACGGAGAAAATGCGCAACATCATCAGCAAAAAAAATTCACAAAAATCAACGGTAGCTTATTGCCACTGAAAACTTGCACTTTATTATACTGAAATTCAGTGAACTACAAAACTGCATACTCAAACTTTGGCTAAAAGTTCAAAATTTTGGTGAAGGTTTGTCGAATTTTCCTAAATTTTTTTAAAAACTTTTTAACTTTCTGCTATTTGATTTTTTGTGAATAAGATTGCAAATATTAAAAAAAACACTACGGAGGCTTATTCTGGAGGATGCATATATTTACAGAGAAGTAAAAGTTTCAATATGTTTGGAAGGCGCCACGTCCCCTTTTCCAATAGCCCCGACTTTTCTCCATGAGTATGGGGTTGATTTCAAAATCTCAGTACCAAGTTCCAGGACTCTAACACAAATACTTCCAAAGATACACGGTATGAAAAATTCGATTTGTGTGGGTGATGCCACGCTCCCTTAATATATCGAAAGCCTGCTGTAGGTTTCCCAAATTTCAAAAAAATCCCGCGAGCCGTTCGCGAGATCACCTGTTATAAAAAGAAGGAGCTTCTCTTAATTAGTATAGATAACACAGGGAAAGACTGATTTTGATGCGGAAAATGTTAAAGCTATTTTTGATAGACTTTTTTGTGCTGATTACGAATTCCTAAGTACAAAGTTTCCATCAGCTCTTGAGAAAAACGTCGTGAAAGGGTAAAAAAATCGCGGTTTTTGCAAAATTTGAGAAGCTCTAGCAAGGAAACAAAAGGTGATAGAACCTTCCACTTAAGCTTAAATTAAAGCTAGAACTCCCGACTACTATCCCTCAAAATACTATTCCTGCACCTTGGCCTGATGGTCACCTATAATCATTTACTTTTTTCTTGTCCAACAATAAAAAAAAATTACGCAAAAATTATGTTATTGAAAAAAGAATAAAAAATGTTGTAAAAATCAGTGTTGGCTGTTCAATAAGTGACTCACCACCGCAAGACCGTGACGTAGACGTTGCTTCTCTCTCTTTCCATCAACAGCAAACTTGATATGTTTAAACGTACTTCTACGCTACGCTACGTACACGTTCGTGGGCAATCGCGCTCTTAATTTAAGCCTAAGTGGAAGGTTCTACCACTCTTTGTTCCTCTGCTAGATATTGAAAAAACGCGATTGTTTCACACTTTGACCTCGTTTTTCTCAAAACCGGGAGCTGGAAACTTCGTGCTTACTGATTCGTAATCAGCAAAAAAAAATCTATCAATTTTTGTTGGCCAGTGTAATAAGTATTGTTAAATAGCTAATATCGGAAATAAGATTTTTTCGAATAGATCGGTCCCTAGTCCACTTAACTGAAAAATGGATCCTACAGTGTAATCCAATTATAATGGACTCGCTTAAGATGGGAACTCTCTTAATATGCACCCATTTGTCAAATCCTAGTTCAAACATATGAAAAAAACTCAGTTAAAATAGACTTGGTTATGACGAACTCCGCCTATAATTGACAAAAATATCGGTTTTTGTCCATTATAACTAAGGCCAAATTAAAAAATAATCTCTGGAATAAACAAAGTTTGGTAATTCCCCGAATTCAGTAAAGAGAGGCAACCGTCTCTGCAACAGAAAACGTCTATATACTTAAACAAAGTTCATTGATTAACCGAAATGTGTCAAAATAGGCAATAAGCTTCCGGGGTAGACTGCAAGTGACGGTTCGTTGGTTTTTGATCTGTGTTTTGCTCACTTTAAGAAAAATGTCGGAACGGAAAAACGGGCATTTACCTCGTATGAAAAGTATACAATTTTGTATTTATACATGTACATTATTTCTTTATTATTTAAAAATATTATATTCTAATAAAATAGACACTCGGTTATAATGGACAATTTGACGCGGTCCCGTTGATTCCATTATGACCGGATTGCAATGTATTTATATGCTAATCTATGCAAAACGCTACCTACGTGACAAATTTCAAGTAAACCGGACCTTAAATAAGATTTTTTGAATAGATCGGTCCCTGGTCCACCTTCCGGAAAAAAGTAAATTGTTTCCCTTGACATGGTGGTTGCTGAAAGCTATTTATATACAAAATTTCATGAAAGACGGATCTGCCGTTCGCGAGATTACCTGTTGCAAAACAAAGGACTTCTGTTTATATAATTAGTATAGATGGATAAGAGAACATTTTGCATGGAACTGAATTTGCTATAACTCGGTTTTGGACGCACTTATCGGGTCCATTTTTGGCAGGTTTATTTATCCTTATGTAGCGAAAAACAAAACGTTTGAAGCAAATCCGATCATAAATTCGATTGTTTAGCGTAGCTCGACCCCTGCGCCACCTATCGGAGAAATTAAAACTTTGTCACTCCTCCTTCTAAACGCCTTTCCAATAAAGCAACAACCATTCGAATCGTTTAGGAAACCTAGGAGAAATTGTTCCCAATTGAATCATGCTCACAATGAATTTCACAATTATCCGAAATTTTCCAAACATCACAACGAATTTTTCACCTTGACATCGTCCAAAATCATCAAATCATGCGACAAACTGCAAAATTTCGCCGAAAAAAATTCAAAATTTTCGCGTTCTTCCGGAACTTTCCGAGTTTTCCCACTAAGAATTTTCTATTTTTCCATTCGAAAAGCCATTCCGAAACAATTACTCACACAATTTTATACAAAAAATCTATTTTAGATTTTTCCAATTTCCCGACTTTTCCAGAGGGTTTTCCCAAAATTTTCTTTCGTAAAACCCTTTTCCTGGCAATTACGAGCAACTAAAAAAAATTGAGCTAAATCTGCCCAGCCTTTCTCAATTGATGAATTACTTGGGGTATTCACACCGCTGTCGTAAGTGACGTATTGTTGTCGTATATATTACGGGGGTTCGCAAAGTACCAGCAAAGTCATATTATGAATTTTCGAAGTGTTAAAAATAGTTGTTTGTGGTTTCAGGTTCTCTAAACATTTATTTAAGCTGTTAAAGTTTACGACATCCCTTGTCAAATTTGGTTTGGATACAAACCGGTTTCGGCGTTGTGTCATTTTTCGTTCCCGAACAAAATACAAAATACAAAATTAAATATATCTGATGCAGACAGTGAAATTTTGAAGTGCTTTCTTGCAACTATAACTCAACATACTTCAGATGGGCTGGCTGACCTTTTAACAGCACATTAGTAATATTATAAATAGATGTAATTTCTACAGCCAGTCCCTTCTGATGGTCTTGAAGTACTGCCAACCCATGTCGAAAGTGCATTGTTGCAAGTATGAGAGATAGAAAACACTTTGCAGTTACCTCCCTAGTTTGAAAGATTACTTTGAGAGGATTTTAGGGTAAAAAAAATCCGTCCTTGGTGAGTCCTAAAACGGCCAAAATTTACTTTTCTTAATAATTTTTTTTATTTTTTTTATTGCCCAATCCCAAAGTGTGATATATCGTTGAAAGTTCGATAAATGGTTGAAAAGATAATTTTGAGTACTGTATATCTCTCTCAGATCCTTTCACCCTAGAATGTCTCAACCTACTAAGTTCAAATAACTCAATTTGTACCCAGTTAAACACAACTTTACTCTTCATAAAATTAAACATTTTAGTAAGCGATGCATTTTTTTCCTAGCAAGCAAGGCATATCAAACAATTAGTAGCATTAGAGCAAAAATAACATTTGCGTGTGTTTTGTTGTTGCTTCTGGTATCGAAAGTGTGAAACACTGTTCTGATTTTTTTTTTTAATCAAAGCGTGCCATGTGAAATAAAAAAAAATAAAAAAATTTAAATTGGAAAAAATAAAAATTGATGCAACTTTCTTTCTTAGTAATTTTGTTTGCTTCTCGATGCATTGATCCATCCTTTGCAAGGCCCAGTAATCAGTAGTTGTTCTGCTGAGTTGGGCGAACATTCCAAAAGCTGCTATTCGATCGCTTGTTTTGTATGGAAAAAGGTTTCACATGCAAATATACCCTACATATTTTAACAATTTTTATGAAAAAAAATTAAAAATATTTGACATTTTTGAGACCAAATAATTTGAGAAGAATCAAATCAGCCGCTCTACTGAACTACCTGTTCAATGTGAGACCTCTATAAACGGTTGAGGGCACAATAGATTCTTTGGTCGCAGTGCATACCTCTACTTAATCCATCTAATCTACCTGTTCAATGTGCCTTGCTAGCAAGCGTAAAAATAAATTAATAATTAGGAAATATTACAGTGACTTGAAATTTATCTTTCAACCGGAGAAAATGTTGATGCTGATAACTCATACGCCATGGCAACCGAGTAATTTAGGCATACACTCTAACAAGCCAATAGTCAAGTGCATGTCTTTTGCCGTTGAGGTTTGAATGCGAGTTTGGTAAGACGTAATTGCAAAGTGGTTTCTATCACTTATGCTTGCAACAATGCACTTTCGACATGGGCTGGCAGTACTTTATGAACATCAGAAGGGGCTGGCTGTAGAAATTTCATATATTTATAATATCACTAATGTGCTGTTAAAAGAACAGCCTATCTGAAGTATGTTGAGTTATAGTTGCAAAAATGCACTTTCAACATGATCTCGCGGTACTTTAAGACTACAAGAATGGGTAGACCACCTTGAATTCTTTTTGTATATTATGTAAACAAAATTCCTTCAAAATTTCAAGTCATCTGAAATACGTTGAGTAATCGGTTTTCATTGACATCTAAAAACGCATAATCAAGACCGTTGAGCCCTCCGGATCTCGATTTATATTTTAACAACCTAAGCTCACAAAAAATGTCAATCGATCTGAAGTATGATGGGTTTTTTGGTCATGAGCTCTTGGTCTATATGGGACAAGACAGGCTACGTAACTTGGCTATTCTGCCTAATGAAAATTCTATGGTTCTATCTTTAAACTTTGATGATTCTTTCTTATCAAAATTACAATGTTATTTCATTATAAATTTGTATGTATAAACTTATGTATGTTCTTGAAAAAAAAATAGATATTTAACTAAAATGCGCACATTATTGTAATAGTGTTGGATAACCACTTAAGTGGTTTATGGGCCCCATCAGATGGTATAGTTACGCCAGAGCTGGGCGATAAGGATTACGATCAGGGACGTGAACCGGTTTTGAACCGAACCGGTTTCGAACCGGAAAACCGCTTTTTTCTATTAATTAACTGAACCATTAACCGAACCGAAATTTTCCACAAATGTTTGATCCGAACCGAAAACCGAACCACTTTATTTAAAAGTTTAAAGGTTCGTTTCAACCAATTTTCAATAGATAAATGTACCCACTTTGTTTTCTTTTTGTTAAACATGGTAATACCTACCATGCGACAATATCAAATGGGAGGTTCCATGGGAAAGTGGACCTCATTGCGAAAATTATTTTCTTTATAAAACTAACAAACGTGTGGATAAGACATTCGTAAAAATCTTGAATCAAACAAAATAATAAAAATTAAAGTTTTAAGCGCATTTTTATTATCTTTTTTTACGTTTTGAAATCAAGTTTTTGTAAATTTTTTGATTGAGTTTAAAGTAGGTTGTGTTGAATGCACTGTCAAATAATTTGCGATTCATAATTCAGGTGTTTGGTAAGAAAAATATATAGTAGAACTCATCTGCGTTTAATAAAGTTGTGTTATATATTAAGTTTTGTGAGTGCTTAATATTTATTATGAGTTATTATTAAGCAGTCTTGGCATTGTCCCACCCGTGACAAAAAAAGGTAAAAGTTGTTATATTTAATTACAGAAGTTGAGGTTGTGTTTCGTGTTTGTTACATAATGTAAGAAATTCATTGCAAATATTTACCACAATTGCATTGTCGTTTCCACGTTGTTAGATAAGAATAATTCAACAGAGAAGCATATCCCACCCGTGACAGATATGTGTGGGACAGTTGTCAGATGTAGGTTTACAGGGCTGATAAGCTGTATTTGTTTGTTGAGGTGGACGCAGGCGAGGAGGGGGGATGCGCCGCCGGCTCGTCCATTATCTATATACCCTTGTGGTCAGCTGATTAAGTTAAGTTACATTTTGACCAGTTTTGATTTTTTATTTTGTTAATCTAATGTTTATAGTTTTTTTTTTATAAAAGTAGAGCACATTACCTAACCGGAACCACCTAAATCTACATTTCAAACTTCTTACAAAAATTATAAAAACTCAACAAACTTTAACAATTACGCCCAAAAATTTTAAACTTTTTGTTCAGGATTTTTAGGTATGCGGTTTTGTAGAGCATTAAATTTAAGTAGGTAAAAGTGAACGCTAGGAAATCGCGTTAATTTTTAATAATTTTTTTTTGGCTGACGGTGCTAAGCATTTTCTTCTATATAAAAAAGGCACCATCCTAAGATAAAACGTGAGTGAATTTAACCCCTACTTGGCTTCTTATATTTTTTAACAGTGTTTAAAAAACTGTAATGAGTTTTATTTCATTAACTTTTGCTTATGCTTATGCTTCGGAACAAGACGACAGTCGCAGTCGAAGCACAAGCAGAAACTGATTGCCGACAAAATGCGCAGAGCTGCTGGCAGTCGTTGGTT
>NW_023458556.1:87488752-87490458 GCF_013731165.1 Rhagoletis pomonella | reverse complement strand
CAAATCCTAGAGATCCACCGTTCCGCTGCCCACAACTAACGCAGGCCGCCAAGCCCTGCGAAGCGTAATGAAAACATTAAACTATCACATGAAAGGTGTTTAAAGAATCATTAATGAAAACTTAAAATTGTTGTTCCCATTTCCCAACATTATCAAACAGTTAACTTTTAATCATAAATAATTTAATTTGGGGTCGCCATAGCCAGTGGCGTAACTCAGAGCTGGGCGATAAGGATTACATGTGTAATCAATAGCATCTAGGATTACGATTACTTTAATCGCAATTTCAAAAATTATTAAATTCGGATTGCGGTAATCGGTCATCGAAGGCATCTTAGAATACGATTACAGTAATGGTAATTTCAACTTTTTTAAAATTACAATTACTGTAATCGTAATCTAAGTTCGTTCGATGAATGATTGCAATAATTTTAAATTTACAATTTTTCTAATTACAATCTTTCGAGTAATCTTAAACGAAGTTATTCTATAAATTTGCGAAATATAAATGCGCGCTTAACGATAATATGAGGATAATATGTATTTATCTAAAAAAAAAAACAGACAAATAAAAGAAACTAATATTAAAATACAAATAATAAGTAAAGTAGTTTGGGCGAAATAAACTTTGTATAACCGGCAAATAAAACAATACAGGATTACAATTAAAGTAATCGTTCATCGAACGAAGTTGGATTACGATTACAGTAATCGTTATTTTAACTTTTTTTAAATTACGATTACTGTAATCGTATTCTGAGTTAGTTCGATGAAGGATTACTGTAATCGTAATCTTGTGTTTTTAGCTTGTTGGGATTACTGCAATCCTAATCGTTTAGTAATCGTAATCAGGGACGTGAACCGGATGAAAAATTTGGTCGGCTCGGTTCAGCGGTTCGAACCGTTGATGTACTTTCGGATTGGTTCGTCAAAGCGGTTTTTTTTGGTCTTTGAACCGGGGTTTCGGTTCGGTTCAACGGTTCGAAACACAAAAAAATAACGCGCAAATTTAAGTGTCAATTGTCAAGTGCAACAACGCGCAAGGTTAAGGGTCAAGTGAATGGGCTGCCTTTACATTTGGGCGATTCCACCGTCACGGGTTGGACATTTGTACAGAAAAAAAATTTCTTTCTTGTTTAAATTTAAGTATAAAGTACTCAACAATTCTACATTTTGATAAAGCTACACCTAGTTGACTATTATACAAAATGCGAAAAAAATTCCAGCTTACTTTTATATGGGAAAAATCTGATTAATTTCTTCTGTCACGGATGGGACAAAAAAAAGAACCTGCTTTTTGGAGCAGATATATTTTACGGAAACTCTGCGAACTAATTTCACTTTCACAGGAACACAAACAAGGCAAAAACTACAAAAAATGATGGCTTTATTATACAAAAAAATCCGAAATTCCTCTGTCACCGGTGGGACAACGTTTGTCACGGGAAGGACACGTACAAATTTTTATATGAAAAGGTGCCTTTAGTGTGGTCTATATAAAGATTAGTTATTAAAAAACAGTGTTTAAAAAACTTAAGTCGAAGTAGCAAAAGTAATAAAATTTTCGCTTCTCACTGCTTCAACTTATTGTAACTGTTCAAAATTTACTTATTGCTTGTGCTTACGCTTATGAGACAAGACGACAGTCGCAGTCGAAGCTCAAGCAAAAACTGATTGCCGACAAAATGCGCAGAGCTGCTGGCAGT
>NW_023458556.1:87483020-87488652 GCF_013731165.1 Rhagoletis pomonella | reverse complement strand
TATGTATGTATACATATGTTGTTTTGACAGCTGGTGATCGTACAAGTGAGCGAGTAGCGCACGCGTTGCCAACTACCCGGTTGGCTGATAGGGGTGTTCCCGTTGCGAGCTAATTATTAGTTCAAAAAAGTTACATTTCATAGAAATAATTCAAGTCTAGATACTTCAATAAATACGAATGGTTAATGCGGGGTGCATGCGCTAGTCACTCACTTAAACATCCTGCCCCGCCTAGGCGCGCTAGACGGCTAGTGCCACTTTCAACTGCTCCAGCGCTCTAATGGCCTCATCCATAAGCCGATTTGCCGTCTTTTCTCGGAATGCAGCGGTATGGAGCCCTGTTGCCGAACGTTTGACGGTGCGTGGTTGTGTAATGGTGGCTGCAGTCGGATTGTAGCGATGGGTAGCGGCCTGGGTAGGTGGGTTGCGACGATTTTGTTTTGCGTTTGAGCGGGATGCAGGTGTCGGAGGTGTTTGAGCTGGAGGTCCGGTGGTACGGCGATGTGGCTGCGGTGGCGGCGGGGCCCGATGAAGCATCATGTGGGATGTGCATTCGCTGGTAGCGTGCGACAGTGCCAGGCAGTTGGTGCAGTAGTTATGGGCCCGCGCCAACAAGTACCGCTGCGCTGGCTGCATCCTCCTAAAGAGCGGGCATGTTCGTAGCGCGTGGTGACGCGCGCAAACTCGGCACTTCTGATAATCAGGGTTTGGGCGCCCCCCGCGGTCGCTAGCGGCCACAAACACCTGCGAGCGGAGTGATGTTCTTGGTGCTGGTGTGGGTGCTGAATCCATTCACGCCTGTAAATAGTTGTGTATATATATAATTTTAGTGGGACGTATATCGAGTATCGTGGGTCATGAGACAGAGAAGTATATAATTGTTATTTTGGAGAAAAGGCGCGTTTGGTGATTGGAGGAGAGACAAATTTACGATCAAGCGGTTTGTGGTATAAGTGGTAACGAATCACGATGATGGTGTAGGGTTACTCGGTCGCACTGGGACTGAGTTGAAGTTCGGCCGGTGGCAAAAAACATAATTTAACTATCGGCCGTGTGAGAATGCCGGTTTGAGTGCGTACCTCGACAACACGAACATGCCCATCCTTGCCAGGGTGCAACCTATCCATGCGGCCTAGGCGCCATTCCGTGGGCGGGAGTGTGTCATCATTAATGACTACGCATTCTCCGATTCTGGGTTCGACTTGAGCATTCTTCCACCTGTGTCGCTTATGTAAGTCTTTGAGGTAGTCTTCCTTCCATCGTTGTGCGAATTGGTGGTGTAAGACCTTGAGTTTTTCCCATCTATTAATGAGCGAGAGGTTTTCGCGACTAGATTCGGGGAATGATAGGAGGGGAGCACCCCGGAGAAAGTGGCCAGGTGAGAGCGCTGTAAAGTCCGTCGGGTCTTGGGTGAGTGGGGATATCGGACGAGAATTTAATACAGCTTCTACTCTTATTAAAAGGGTAGTAAACTCCTCAAACGTAAATTTATGGGGCCCGGCAGTCCTTTTGAAGTAAAGTTTAAAACTTTTAACGGCAGACTCCCATAAGCCACCCATGTGCGGGGCGCTGGGAGATATAAACTGCCAATTAATACCCTGGGGTGAGTATTTTTGGACAATATCACGGGATGAAGTTTGGAGGAAGACAGAGAACTCCTTTTCAGTGGCTCTTTTGGCTCCTATAAAAGTTTTGCCATTGTCACTCATCATTTTAGCGGGGTAACCACGGCGACCAACAAAACGAGCAAAGGCGGCGAGAAATGCCTCTTTGGTCTGGTCTGAGCACAGCTCGAGGTGTACCGCCTTTGTTGTGAAGCACACAAAAACGGCCACATAGCCTTTCACTAAAGTGGGGGATCTTAGCATGGAGGCTTTTATTTGAAAAGGCCCAGCAAAATCAACACCGGTGGTGGTGAAGGGCGGAGCGAAGGTGCATCGTTCGGGCGGCAGGGCAGCCATAATCTGCGAGCGCATTTGCTGTTTGTGAATGGTGCAGGATTTACATTGATAAATGCATTTTTCGATGAGGGGCTTGAGCCGGGGAATGTAAAATTCTTGCCTGGTCATCTGCTGCATAAGTCGTACTTCTGCATGGAGGAGTAGATCATGGAGAAACTTTAGATAGAGGAATGCGAATCGGGACTTTTCCGGAATTATAATGGGGTGACGTTCGTTATAGCTCAAGGTAGCATGAGCAAGGCGTCCATTGACGCGGAGAACTCCATTTTTATCCAAGAAGGGGTTAAGACGGGTTTGCGTGGTTATAATCAGACGGATTTTCGCGCAGCGGAGATCATCATGTGATAGCGGGGATGATGCGCGGTCATGAGCTCCTGGCGCTTTGTCCTTTAGTCGTCTGATGAACTTGAAGACGTAGGCCATCACTCTCAAGGCTCGAGAGAAAGAGGAAAACCTGTCCAGAACGTCGGGATCTCCTTCGGTGGTGAGTAGTGCCTCCACTCTTCGCACTTCCGGCGGGTTGACATTTCGAACTGGAGGTTTTGGCCATTCTTCGGGGGGCTTGGATAACCAATCAGGACCGTTCCACCATAACGAAGACGCTGCTAGGTCTAGTGGCTTGCAACCCCTTGTGCCCATATCTGCGGGGTTGTCGCTGCTGCGCACATGCCGCCAGGTGGCGTTTCCGACGAGTTCCAAGATCTCCGCGGTTCGATTCGAGACGAACGTTTTCCAAGAGTGGGGTGGTTTTTCCAGCCATGCCAATACTATTTCAGAGTCCGACCATAGTACCAGTTTTCTTTGAGAGAGGTCGAGATGGGAGTGGACAGCTGCGACAAGTTTGGCTAAGAGAAGAGCACCGCAGAGCTCGAGCCGGGGTAAACTAGTTGTCCGAAGGGGTGCTACCTTGCCTTTGGAAACCAGAAGATGGGAAGAGGTACTGGAACCATGAGTAGTTCGAACATATACGTTGGCACAATATGCCTTTTCTGAGGCCTCACAGAATCCATGGAGTTCAACATGCTGGTCAGGAATAAAATTTACCCATCGTGGAATTTGAATGGTCGAGATTGTATGGAGATTGGTTGCGAACTGAGACTATTTAACAAGACGGAGGGGTTTGACTTTCTCGTCCCAGTCAGTTCCGTCGATCCAGAGCTCTTGTAAGAGAATCTTTGCCTGGATCATTATCGGCGTAAGCCACCCTGCGGGGTCAACAAGTTTCGCGACAGAGGAGAGAATCTGTCGTTTAGTGCTTGCAGATGAGGCTGGGATGGAGTCGATCGTATAGGAAAACGTGTCTGTGAGCGCATTCCATTGGATCCCTAGAGTCTTTGTGGTACTTGCTTTTTCGAACTCGAGAAAATTAGTATCGAGCAAGTCCTCTTTCCTCATATTTTTGAGCATGTCTGGGTGGTTCGCTGTTATTTTCTTCAAGGGAAAGCCTGCTGAGTTTAGAGCCTGGATGACTTGGGTGAGAGATTGAGTGGCGATTGCCAGATCGTGGCTACCAGAGAGTATGTCATCCACATACGCTTCTTTCTTCAGAATGGGGGCTGCCATTGGGAAGTTGGTTTTTTCATCTTGTGCTACTTGGTGAAGTGTGCGAATGGCGAGGTGGGGCGCACAGTTTACACCGAATGTGACCGTTTTTAATTTATAATCTTGAATGGGACTGGTTGTGGGTGAACGAAAGATTATTCTTTGAAAGTCCTGGTCTTCGGGATGTAGCAGTATTTGTCGGTACATCGGACATCATCATTAAATACAAATTCATACATTCGCCACTTGAGGATGAGAAGCATCAAATCAGGCTGGAGAGTTGGTCCGGTATATAATACATCGTTTAGAGAGTAACCGGACCCTGAAATCTTTGATGCGTTAAAGACAACTCGTACTTTTGTCGTTCGTTTTTCGGGCTTTATGACCGCATGATGAGGGAGGTAGAACGACATGTACTTGCCTGAGAGGAGTTTTTCTTGGGACATAGTTTTTTCCATGTGGTTTAGGGTGAGATATTCTTCCAGGACATTATCATATGAGGCCTTTAAATCGCCCTTTTTGAGGAGGTTTCTCTCCATTTCGAGAAATTGCTGAAGCGCTGAGGAGCGAGAGTAACCTAAAGAGATTTCTTTGGGGAAACTTGGCTTGAACGGAAGCCTGACCACATAACGACCATCAGAGTTGCGAGAAGTGGTGGATTTATAGAAATCTTCGCAAAAGTCGTCTTCAGGGGTGGTATGCTTGAGGTTTGGAACTTCTTCTAGTTCCCAAAACCGACGCAATTGTGAGTTGAGGTGCTCATTAGAAATTTCCTCTATTTGTGTAGAGTATGAAGCTATGTTTTCGTAAATCTGACCACTAAGTATCCAACCAAATATTGTCTTTTGAGCTAGCAGAGTTGGTGAGATTTTTTCAATGCCCTCCTCGATTATTTGAGGGATGATATTTCTGCCTAACACGAGGTCAATCTGGGCTGGGGAGTGGCAGTTTGGATCTGCCAGTTTCAGATGAGACCATTTTTCTTTGTGGTCATGATTAAGTGGGAACTTGGGGAGCATTTTTGTCAGCTGTGGTAACACGATAGCTTGAGCATTTATTTGAGTTTGGAGATCGGCGGAGACCAAGACTAAAGAGCATAATTTGTTCGAAGTTTGAACAACTCTTCCACCCATTGTCGAGATTTCAAATTTTGAGGATTTGCAGGGCAGCCCTAGCTTATTCTGAGCTTTGGTGGAGATAAAGCTTCGTTCTGACCCCTGGTCTATGAGAGCTCTGAGTTTAAATATTTCTCCTCGGTGTGATACCGGTACCATAGCTGTAGGGAGGAGTATTCTGCTCTCATTCTCTGAGTAGAATGATTGCACCTGCGTACCTGAGGCTTCTTGTTCGTCAGCGTCTGTTTGAGTTGAAGTTTGGGCACTTAAGTTTGTGGAGGTTGTGGTTGCCACTTGTGAGTTGGTTTTTTGCACTCTTGGGGGTTGCCTTTTCGGCATGGAGTTTGTGGCTTCATGGAGCACTGAGTTGTGCCGTTCATTACAATGGCTACAAGTTTGGGTGCTAGGGCAATCTTTCAACGAGTGTGACTGAGATAGACAATTGAAGCACATATTATTTTCTCTTACGAACTTCTTGCGATCAGGGATTGACAACTTTCGGAATTTGAAGCAGATCCACAGCGAATGAGAGGAGTTCTTACACATCGAACATTTGTGCATTATTCGCTGCTCTGTCACGTGAGATTGTATTTGTGACATTGCTCTGTTTTGAAAGCTTTGAGAGTGAAGGGGTTTAAAAGGTGGTTTGTTATGCGAGAAAGGAGGCTTTGAGGAGCTATTGGGCTGACCAGGAAGTCTCGTCTTCGGCAGGCGCCATTGATCAACTCTTTCTACCACCTCATAGCGAGTAGTCAGAAACTGGTTCATCTGGGACCAGTTGGGGAGGTCTTTTCTGGAGATGAGAGATTGTTCCCACAGAGTTACTGTGTTCTCCGGAAGTTTGGAGGTGACCAGATAGATGAAGATGGGGTCCCAACTCTCTGTCGAAACTTGCTGGGTAGCGAGGATTTGAAGGCAGTTATTTACAGAAGATTGTAATCTCTGTATATCCTCGCTATTTTCAACTTGAATTGGTTTCAAATTCATTAGGGTTTTTATTTGGTTATCTACCAA
>NW_023458556.1:87477508-87482920 GCF_013731165.1 Rhagoletis pomonella | reverse complement strand
CCAAATTTGACAAGGGATGACGGAAATTCGTTCCATAATACATCATATCTGGTTCCAAACACAACTTTGAGTGAATAATGGTGGGCTGATTTTGGAAAATGGACCCATAAATTAGGGGGTAAAACAAGTATTACTTAGCTTAAAGGTAGAACTCTCTAATTTAAAAATATAAGAGTGGTATATTGTGGAGACCTCCAAAGTTTTTATGAAATATGTACCCAAAGTTATATATCGACGCTCGAACTAATGCAGGAAAGGTTTATGCAGATAAGCAAGGCCGTTTTTCAATGGTATAAAATGTATATACACATATTCTTAAATACATATTTATCAAAATATTCAGAATGACGAAATGAATTGGTTCAGTCGTGTCTGTTTGTAAACACGCTAAATCGAACAAAATTTAGATATTTTAACGAAAGTCGGTGCCGAAGTTGCCTTTGGTATAATTTAAGTTAGTATTAAATTTTGGTGAAATCTGTCTATAACCACGACCACCTCCCATGTAGTAATCAACATTATTTTTGTTTTATTATTTCTTTTTACGAATTTCGCTGTTAAAATCTACATTTCAAATATATCAACAAACATTTGGGGGTAATTTTGCACAAGTCATTGCCTATGGGTTAATGACAAAACAATCCTATACATGCACAATATTTCATGTATTAATTTTCAAATAAGCATATTGTCAATTGCTGGTTTACTCTATACTGTGCTTTTTGGAATATTTTTGTAAACTAAACCACGCATAAACAATTATATTAAAATAACTTCGGAAAAAAAGTACTGATACTTAAAAGTATGCGAAAAACTTCACTCTAAAAAATTAATATTTTTACGCGTCACAATGAGCAACGTTTGACACCGATTATTTTTGTTGTTGTTTTTTCTTATGAATTTATTAGATTACATTTTCCTTTGGTTACTAAACTAAGGGCCGTTTTCTCATCTAACCTTTAGTTTACCGGCCACTTTATCGTCTCGATATACAAGTTTTCGTTTTCTCATCAGCGCATGAATTTCTCGAATCGATAAACTGTTGCTCACCCGATGCAACCTTTAAAATTTGTACCCAACTTTAAATTTTGGTTTGGTTTTGGTTCATGAGCCAGCTATATTAGATATTTCAACCAAGGTTTTGGTTTTTGCTAACAGTTGCTCTTGCTCTATATTTGCTTATGTTGCATTGCCAACCTTTGAAATTATATGACGAATGTAGTGAAGTTTCCCTCTCGGAAATGTAGTGAAGTTTCACTCTACGGAATAACAAATTTATTTTTACCGGTAAGTTAAGAAAACCAAAACACTTTAAAGTGAGGAACAATTTATCTGCCCTGTTAGTGAAGGCAACTTTACTGCTTACATTAGAAAATGGCCCTAAATAAGCTATTTAACGCTTATATTACGTTGCACTAGAATCCCCTTCGATTAGGGTAAAAAAAGAACTCAATATACCTTTGATTGACTCGCCTTCAGTGCCCCCTACGTTTTTCAAAATTGTAAATATATATTTTTTTTTTATAATTTGTTCTTTTTTTCTCCTTTTTTTAATTTTTCATGTGCCGCGATCCCCCTTGTAGCGCGGGCTCGCTTGCCATATTAGCAAAAGTCAAGCGTTGGCCGTATAAAACGTTATCGGGTAACCGAGTTTTAATTGCCATCAGATTGCCTATTTGATCACAGCGTTTGTGTGAGTCAAAATTCAACTAAGCCTAATATCAAGAAGGAGCTCGTGGTTACAGAGATAAAAATGCAATTTTGGTAAATGATACAAAAATTATTAAGTGTATGCATATTAGGGCATCGTACAGTTTCCTAAGTAAAAACACTATCAGCTGATTGCTAAAAAATGCCTACAGCTGAGATCACCTGTTTTTTGGCATTTGCTTTTATCTTTTACGATTTCTTTTATTTCTATTACAATTTCTTCCATTTCTATTACAATTTATTCATAATACACTAGCACATTGAACCAAAAACACCAGTACACTAATCAAAAACACACCTACAGCCTGCCACATACACAACTACAGCCTGCCAGGAAAAACGGTAAGAAGAAGAGTTACTTTACTTATGAAACTGTACGATGTATTAGGGTTCTTTTTTGATACTATTTCTTTGTTTCACTCCTACCTCGAAATTTTGTGGAAAACGCCTAAAAAAATTCCCTGAAAATTTGAACTCTTAATACTAACATTAAGTACTCCACCAAGTTGTGCAAATATTTCCGATATAAAATACAAGTAAACTTTGAGTTTTTTCTTCAAACGTCTACAGCTCAGAGGCATTTTATAATATAATATTGGTCAATGATGGGGTTTCTTTAGAAGTTTGGAAAATGCTCTACAAATGTGCTCATTGGGATGTAATCCTAACGCCCACCAGTTTACGTGTATTTTATATGGAAAATCTTGCACCCTTGGGCGAGTACTTAATGTTAATATTAACGGTTCAAATTTTCAGGGAGGATTTTTTTAGGTGTTTTCCACAAAATTTCGAGGTAGGAGTGAAAAACAACAATAGTCGCAAAAATAGCAGCCTAATGCATATACATACATATATGTATTGAGTTTAGTGTTCAAATGTAGATAATCGGGCTTAACAAAAATCATGTAGAAAAAAATAAAATTCATCGTTGGCCGCCTTTGATGCTAATCATTTATATTTATACATATGTAGAATGTGCGATTGCTTTCATTCTCCACACTGTAAAAAACATATTACACAACACTTTTCTTTGTTTTTATCGTTAATTTTAAGCGTTTTTGTTTAACAAAATGTTTTGCAAAAACGCTGAACATTAATGATTAAAATATAATGAAAGTGTTGTGCTATAATTTGATTCATATTTTTTACAGTGTTAATAATAAAAGCAATAATACATTCTACGAAAGGAGTTCAGATATTACAAGTATAACTGTCGTAAATAATAAGTTTTACCAAAAATTTTCTGACTACACTGTAGTTTTAAATTAATAAAAAAGGTTATTTTACCTGTAATAAAACTTAAGTCTTTTATTTATATGCATTCGAATAGGCTCTATACTTCATATTTTTTTTATTGCTTAGGCTTCATTCAATAAAGTATATTGATGCAAAGTGTTAAACTCTGAGACTCAACAAAACTTTATCAAGTCCCACATTGCATCGCAAGGAGCAGCGTAGGCGATGTTAAAAACAACATGGTCAACATTCGTTTCTTGAGCTCATCTGCTCTTTTGCCAGACTGCCGGGAAGTTTTTCGTAGCACTTTTACGAAATTTTTTTTTCAGTGTATTGATAGTTTTTGATAGCTGTTGAGAGTTTTCTGCTGGAAGAATACGCGAATACACCTAATATGGTGAATCAATTAAATATTTACATACGTTCGGTTCGTATCGGTATGACAGTCAGTTTGGCATCATCTTATCATTTACTCAAAACTTAAAAAATATTTGTTTGTTCGTGAAGCAGGGGCGCACCCCTTATACTCCTTATACTTCTAAAGATATATCCCCAGAAAATACTGAACATTTTCTTCAGATAATATGCTCTTTAAAATATATTTATGCATGTTTTAAGTACAGTATGTAATAAATAAATAAAATTTTTAAAGATCCATAAATTGCACTTCATTTACACAAAATTAAGAACTCCCACATTTTTAACCGACTTCAAAAAAGGGGAGGTAGTCCATTCGTCGGAATATTTTTTTCTTTTTTTATGTATTCTACCGCATAACTCTGGATTACGTGACCAGATTTCAATAATTCCTTTTTTTTTATCGGAAAGGTGGTACCTCAAGGGTCGTCCCGTAATTTGGTTTAGATCCGATCATTGGATCATAAAAAAATTAACAGTACTCCTAAATTTGTATATAAGAATTGAAGTCGGTTGTATTTTTTGCTTAAAAATTACTTGTTTAATATAAAGTTCTATAAACACAAAATGCGCCCAACTTTCAAAAGTAATAAAAAATGTTAAAAAAGAGTTTTAATCAATGTTCATTTCCTCGATTTCTTGCTTCTGGTGTTCGATGGAGGAGATGGTGTTTTTTCACGATTTCCAAATTTTTTTAATATTTCG
The DNA here is from genome assembly GCF_013731165.1 of Rhagoletis pomonella. Lineage (NCBI taxonomy): Eukaryota > Metazoa > Arthropoda > Insecta > Diptera > Tephritidae > Rhagoletis > Rhagoletis pomonella. The sequence continues at coordinate 87,478,852 of NW_023458556.1, read as the reverse complement.
AATACCGACTGAATTTGTATTTTTATGATGTAGCTCATTTTGATGGAACGAATCCGAAGTTGGCAAATTAAATCTTCGAATCCTTGTTAAGTACATATCAGTGATAAATTCTTTTAGGCTGTAATGCTCCTATGCATGTTTATTTCTTCAAGATAATTCACAGCAAAAGTAAAGTGCTTTTTTCAAGCAACAGAAATAATAAAAAAATATTTCTTGCGATTTTTCTTGAGAGCTGGACACTAATAGCGTTTTCTTTTCTCGAAAAAAGGCTGCACTTATTCTGCCTTGAGTTAGCGCTGTCAAATTTTCATGTTCTTTTCTCAGCCCTTTCACAAGGCCTCGTGTTCTTTTCTCAGCAGGTTGCGCTCTGATCCGGCAAAAGTGCTGCCTTTTCAGCCCTCAAATAAACGTGAGTGGGAGAGTTGCACGGTTGATTTTTAATTTACGCTTGTAAAATTACAATTATTTTCCGTATCAGAAATAAGTATTTGCTTTAAAATTACTAAAGACTTACAAGCCATGTGAATAATTCAGCTTTATTAAGTTCTATAAATAAATTGTGATGGAGTAGCATAATTTCTGTTTCATTCTCATATAAAAACGCAACATTTTCTGAGGTTTCAGGGCAATGCAAAACAAGAGCTCCCACATAAAAGGGCAGAACTTTTTTTGAGAAAAGAAAACGCTATAAGCTTTAAGACACAGTTTGTATATGAGGTTGTTGGCCTTAGGGGGATTGAACCCCAAAACCCACCCCTTGTGTGCGCTAATGTCGTGAAGGTTAAAGTGGTCAGACAGATACTCGCCATCCTGACTCATTTCATAAATCTCTTCTCTCAGACGTCTCTGCATGAGAAATGGCGCGACTGATGCCTTTCACGGCCATGATGCTTAATCAGTATTTAGTGATAACTCCTAGACACTTGATCTATGAATGCAAAATTGAAATCAATTTTAAAATTTCCATATGTATGTATGTATGTACATAAATTGTGTACCCAGTAGAACTTGGGATCATCGTTCGATAGCTCGGTGAGTACTCCCTTGCGAGTTGACGACGAATCCCGATTGCTCCTTATACTTCTGTGTATAAGCGTGTTGTTCTACAAAATACCTCCTCATGACGAAAGAGGAGACTACTTCAACAAATGTATATGGCTGCTAATTTGTGTTATTTATGTTATAAATAAAGAGTAAAAAAATTTACGGCCGACAACTTGTCGAGTCGTTTTTGCCTCGTAACCTCATAAACCTCGTAAATAAACCGATTTTCCATATAAAATTAAATAATTTTGCGCGGTTTACATTAGAGTCCGACCGATTCCCAATTTTTGGCCGATGCCG
>NW_023458556.1:87476829-87477498 GCF_013731165.1 Rhagoletis pomonella | reverse complement strand
AAAAGTAATTGAGTATAGGTGACCATCAGGGCAAGGTGCAGGAATAGCATTTTCAGGGGTAGTAGTCTGTAGTTTTAGCTTTAATTTAAGCCTATGTGGAAGGTTCTATCACGTTTTGTTTCCTTGCTAGAGTTTCTCAAATATTGCAAAAAACGCGATTTTTTGACACTTTCACCACGTTTTTCTCAATATATGGAGCTGATGGAAACTTAATACTTACGGATTCGTAATCAGCACAAAACATTCTATCAAAAACAGATTTAACATTTGCCGCATCAACATCGATGTTGCCCTGTGTTACCTACACTAATTACATAAATGTCCTCGAAATTGGTATAGAGATTTTGGGGCTACTGGAAAGGGACGCGTTGCCTATCTGTAAATATATACACCCAGAATACAGTGTTTTTTTCTTTTTCATAATAATTTTTTTTGGTGATTTTTTATAGAAATATTGTTTATTTTGCATCAAATGGTACCTAATTTTGAGTATGCTGTTTTATAGTTCACTCTATTTCAGTATCATAAAGTGCAAGTTTTAAATGGCTATAAGTTACAAAACCGAACGTGAACGTGAATTGCTGACGTAAACGTTGGACCAAATGTTTCAATAAAAAAATTAATTTTAGGCGGGACGAAGTTCGCCGGGTCTGCTAGTTTATGTATATA
>NW_023458556.1:87471685-87476729 GCF_013731165.1 Rhagoletis pomonella | reverse complement strand
GTAACACCACCTTGTATAAATCCGCCTTGGGATATGCCTTCTGACGACCACAAAACCAAACGTGAACGTGATTGTTGGTAAAAACATTGGACCAAATGTTTACATAAAAAATTAATTTTGGGCGGGACGAAGTTGGCAAGGACTGCTAGTAATAACATAAAAACCGATTTGTTTTTTAACTCGTAACTTCAATTCCAGTTTTGCTTAGATACAAAAATGTAAAAGCAAAGGTTTGTCTCTACGGGAAAGCATTGGTGTTATTGAATGGATTAAAAGTAATTAACTGAAATGGAGAATAACAAATATTTGAGAACAATTAAATTCAGTCTTGAAAATAAAGTAAGGAAAAAAGTGAAAACTAAATCGATGCATGAACACTACTGGAAATATGAAAATTTCGAATGACGTCCAATCCTTGAAATAAACTCAACAAAAAAGAAAACATTAAACTGTACTTAGATTTTTGGTTGTTTTTCGAGCATATTTACTAATATTTTAATGTTTATCTAAGCGCTTAAATTTGTTTATTTTCTTCGGTCCTGCTCATCACACATCACATTAACTGATACACCACTTTGTAGTTTTTCCAGAATACTGGTTAATCAAAGAAATGCAAAAAGTTCAAATTTTGTGTGCGTGGCATGCATAAACAAAGAAAGTTGTAGGTATTGAGCTAAAAGTATTTTGAAGTTGCACTTATAAAGGTTACAATGTTTTGTTTTAGAGACTTGCATTAATCAAGGAATTGCACGTATTGAGGGTTGCGGGTACCGTGTACGCACTGTATATATTTTTCATCGGAACAGAAATTAAGTTACGAACAATTATAAAACTCAAACTACGAAAAACGCGTTTTTATACCTTAAGTCCAGATTTTGAGGGGGTATTCAAATTTCTACGTATGCATATTTTTTGCGCATCATTAGATCTATAACTTTATCAGTCACACAGTGTTATTATCCCGACGAAGTCCTTGACGGAGGTACCGGGTGGGGAACGGTACATGACGGTAGAAGGTTTAGTTTGGATTAAAGTCTCACACTGACGGGGTTAGGCTTTCGATGCTTCCTCCTCGTAAAAAAACATGTGCAGTAAAAAAGTTAATTATTTAAATCGACGAATAGTTTTATATCAACTTTTGTGAACTTCTATTTATGTATGTGTTTGTGTACAACATACCTCTATTGGTTACAACAATTTTAAGCTATAATAACAACATTTTAGTAATAATTATTGGTTTTGAAAAAAAAAATGTTGTATAGGCCCCCTCCCCTAAATTTCGTTCTGGATACGCCCATGCCAATAGGTGTATTTTTTTGACTGAATAAGGGTCCATTTAATTGCGATGCAAATCTAGAAAAACCTCTTTAAAATTTTGACTTTTTCAATTTTTTTTTTTTTTAATTTTGACATACGAGCTTCACATAACGCCAGTTTGGAAAAAAGCCGTATACATACATATTAAATAATGCAACTATTTATTCATTTATTAATATGTAATATTTCTGTGTTTGTATAAGCTTCGTACCTTATGTTGGGAAGCTGGCGTTGGTATAATGCAGCATTCTATTTATTCTTTAAACGACAAGGATTTTTTTTGAGACTTAATAACAATACACTGAAAATAAAATTTCGTAAAAGTGCTACGAAAAACTTTCGTAGTCTTGGTTTTTGTACAATGTACGAAACTCTCGTTCATAATACGAACACATTTTTCACAACGAAACAAGATTTTACGAACCATTCGTAAATATAACGAAAGGACTTTCGTAAAGCCTTTTTTCAGTACAATTTACGAAATCTTACGTTTATTTTACGAAACACATTCGTAAATTACTGAACAAATCTCTGTCCGAATAATTTTGTATATTGTACGAAGGCATTCGTACTATTTACGTATGGTATTAAAATTAACGAAATCTTCAATTCTGTATTAGTATAATTTACTTAATACTTTCGTACATAGAACAAATGTAGAAACATTTTTTTTTAATTCGTACAACAGACGAATATTTTCGTACAATATACTAAATTTCCGTCAGTTTAATATTTCATCATATTTTTATGTACCGCGTCTCATTGCGAAACTACTGGTTGGCTACTGTGTGACGTATAATATAATTTTAAAAGTTTTAAGAAGCTTTTGCTGGATAAAAATACAATATAAAATTAAATGTTAAAGCTGTGGATAAATGCTTTTAAGCATACAATGTGGGACTTCATAAATAGGTAATTTCATCAGTTAGCTATCAACGGCAAGCCCAAGCCAGGAACAGACGCACTACTTAATAAAATTTTAAGTAAGTACATGTATGATTTTTCACTGAAACTTGCCTTTCAAACGCCTTATAATTATACCTTTCATGAGCATGAAATGGTATTATAACTTCGGTCCGATGTTTGTAAGTACCAGAATAAGAAGAGATGGACCCATTAAAATGTATACTTAAACGATCAGAACGGCGAGCTGAGTCGATTTAGCTATGTCCGTCTGTCCGTCTGTCTGTCTGTCTGTCTGTTTGTCTGTCTGTCTGTCTGTCTGTCCGTCTGTTTGTATGCAATCTTCTCAGTTTTCGAGATATCCGGATCAAATTTGGTAGGTGGGTGTATTTTTATAATGTATTAATCATTTGTCGGCACCGGAAGAATCGGACCCCTATAACATATAGCTCCCATACAACTGATTGTTCAGATATGAGATTTTTCGTTATAACTTCTCCATTTATGCAGCTAGGAACATGAAATTTTGCAATAATTTCACCCATTCTAAACAGAAAACTTAGAGTGAAAATTACAAAGATCGAGTCACTTTAACCTATCGGTCTCATACAACTGATTGTTCAGATATAAGATTTTTCGTTTAACTGCTCCATTTAAGTAGCTAGGCAGATGAAATTTTGCACTGTTGTCACTCATTATCAAAAGAGTACTTTCAGTGAAAATGGCGAAGATCGGGTCACTATAACCTATATCCACCATACATCTGATTGTTCAGATATGGGTATTTCCATACGTCGCATACGTGACAGTCGTACGTATCAATGTAATACAAACAAGGAATACCATTTGTTTTCTTTAACTTTTTTGGGCCATTGTATAGCACAGTTTGGTCTTAAAATATAAGCATTTAAAGAGAGTGTCGTTACGTGACAAAAAATGGAAGTAGATTTTTTCTTTTCTTACAAAAAATTGTGGATGGCTGTTTTCATGAAACTTATTTTAATATGATTTGGAGCAATTCTAGTTGTTTTTAGAGTTTTTTGAATTAATGCAACTTGTTTCAATTTTCTTTTACAACCCCAAGTGTGAAACGTCACGTGACGTAGCGTCACGTGACATAATATTCCATCGTTATATTTTTGTTAATATTGCTTTTAAATGAATTTTTAACGCAAATAAAAGATGTATTTTATGTAGAATATACTTTATGTTTTGACTTCAGCGCCAATTCAGGGTGAATTTGTTGGAAATCTATGACTTATTATGTTTCAACTACATACGCCAAATTCGAACCAAATCGGACCATAAATACGGGTTTTCGAAATATCTCAACATTGGCGCCACCTTGGAAGACCATTTTACGCAAACATGATTCTACTTACATAGCCAGTATATATTTTAAAAAGCAGCCAAATCGGCCCGTAAATACGTTAGATAAAAGACCTTTATTTTTTTTTTGTCGTGGTGGACCTTCCGACGGAAACACCCATATGAGATTTTTTTGCCATAACTTCTTCATTTATGCAGCTAGGAACATCAAAATTCGCACCGTTTTCAATCATTATTTACAGAATACTTACGGTGAAAATAACAAAGATCGGGTGAAAATAACAAAGATCGGGTCTCCCATACAACTGATTGTTTAGTTATGAGAACTTTCATTATTACTCCGCCATTTATGCAGCTAAAAACTTAAAATTTCGCACTATTTTCACTCATTATCAACAGAAAGTTTACAGTAAAATTAACAAAGATCGGATCACTATAACCTTTTTATTGCCCCCATACAACTGATTGTTCAGATGTGGGGTTTTACTGTAACACTCCTTTATTTGGACAGCTAAAACCGATAAATTTCGTAAGCTATTTTATAAATAATAATACAAAGTCTACTGAGAAAATCGTCAAAATGTGTGCTGTATGAGCTTTATCTCTTATACCAATGATTGTTCAGATACCAGTATTTGCGATATATCTCCTTTATGTAGGAAGCTAAACCCATTAAATTGTGTTACCGGTTTACATACCGATCACACAACACTCTGATTGTTTAAATATGATTTTTTATATATGTAGAGTAGATACTATGCCTGCTGTAAATATATAAATTTTTTCACATGCAGTAATCTGTTAAAGTAAAATTTCCAGATGCTCATGAAAGGTATGAAGCCTTCGGCACAGCCGAAGACAGCGCTGCTCTTAGTTGTTTTTCTTTAATTTATAGTCGAGAAAGGAAACAAACATCGAAGAAGCTGCGAATATGCCAAGTACCTCCACATAAAAACATTGCAAAACATTTTGTTAAAGAAAAACGCTTAAAATTAGGAATACAACCAAAATAAAAGTGTTGTGTTATAATTCGTCTTATTGTTATTACAGTGTGCTGAATGAAAGCAATCGGAAGTTCTACTTAACAACCGCAGATTTTAGGAAAATAATTTCGTTAATTATACGAACTATTTTGTGCATAAAAAATAAAGAAATAGTACGAAATTCTTTAGTAAATAGTACGAAATTCGTTCGTAAATAGTACGAATACGTTCGTAAAATGTACTAAGATCTGATGTCTCATATTTTCGTAGTATGTACGAAAACGGTTTTGTACAATCAACGAAAACTTTCGTGGCTCAAAATTACGAATACTTTCGTAAAATGTACGCAAGTTTTCGTTATATTTACGCAGATTTTATTTTCAGTGTAGGCATGTTTTATTCAACCATCACAAGCAAATGGCTAAATCTTGGTCAAATAAAACGAAATTAAATAAATAGGCTATAAAGCAACCATTTTGGTTCTATACTATCGAGATCAGATGAATTTTCGT
>NW_023458556.1:87462004-87471585 GCF_013731165.1 Rhagoletis pomonella | reverse complement strand
ACGAAAATTCATCTGATCTCGATAGTATAGAACCAAAATGGTTGCTTGATAGCCAATTTATTTAACCTTAATGTATAGTGCTCTTGACGCGCACTGGTGAACTTGCCGTCACTTTGTGTCATCATACGTGGAGAAGCCTTAAATGCCACCTGAAGACTAAAAAGAAACGGATGTTGGTATAACACTACCCTACCTGGCTGCGCCCATGCGCATAATATTATTGGCGGTAATAAAGATTGAAAATCAAAATGGAAGCTGATAAAAACCACAGAAAACGTACGGTACTTGCAAGTTATGACATAGATGTAAATTTTGACAATTTCAGCAACACACAAAAATAGAGCTTTCGCACAGGCCCTACATAAAAATATCGATATTGTTACCGCCAGAAAATTTTAGTGCAAAGGAAAACGTAGCTGTTAAACTACCAAGTTACCGCAATAGATGGCAATATATAGCCTTGGTATATATTGCTCTCTACAAAATAAAAGCTCCATCCTGTGACTCGTATCACTAGCCTCCGCTGGAAAGCGTTTATTAACCAAAAAAAAGAAACCTAACAAACCTGCGGGAGCTGTTGACAATAAGCGACAACTATCCGTAAAAAACACAGCTATCGTCAAAATTACAGACCTTCCATGCAGTTTTAGAGTTGCCGCACGCTGTAGAGAAATATTAGTTGGTGAATTTTTCCGACACATTACCGGGTGCAATATATGCCGAAAATATTTAGATTTCTGCGCGGCGGACAGTTATCCATAACAACATAAGGGTAAGATTGCAAGCAGAAACTTTCTTTGAGGTAAAATTCTTTAGTTTCTATAATTAAATAAGCATAACATCTTAACTACTGTAGTGATGTCTATAATGTAGAATTTATTGAAAAAAAACCAGTTAATAATAAGAAATTCGAATTGGTGTTGAGAATTTTTTTTATAAGAAACATATTAAATAAACACACATTAACTTTACTTTCACTTGTTTTAGACTTTACTTTTGAAATTTTTAATTCGCCACTCATAATTTTATTTCGTATAGCAGCACTGCTTAAGTTGTTGTTTGTGACAACTGATTTGATGGTTAATGTTTGCAAAAAGCTTTATACCAAATTAGAAAGCAGAAATAATACATTCATAAAAATTAAAGTACATACATAGTTTTAAAAAACTGTTTACGTAGTAAAATTTTATGAGAATGTCATATTACAAAACTGTTTAAATCTATTTTATCTATGTATATATATAAAACAGAGTCGTGTTAGTTACACCATTTATAACTCAAGAACGGCTGGACCGATTTTTATATTTGTTTTTTGAATTTGTCTACCTTTCGAATAGCAGAATAACTATTAAAACAACCGCTAGGTGACGCTGTAGTCGAGTTATTAGTAAAACCCGTATTTATGGTCCGATTCGCCTCATATTCGAGATATGTATTGACAATAGGAAAAAAAATACCATTGCAAAAAAAAAGAGCCGCCAGGTGGCGTTGGATTCGAGTTATTTAAAAATTGTTTTTATGTATTGATAGCAGTAAAAAGAATTAAGTCAAATATCGATGGTCCTCCGCAATGACACAGCTCAAAATTCAAAAAAAAAAATGCCGTATTACTGTTAAGAGGCTCATGTTTCTAATCCTTGGCTAACCCATGTCTAATGCTAACTAAAGTAAGTAGTAAAGATTATACATGAATAAGACAACGATTAAAGACATGAGCCACTTAACAACAGTACGAGTTTTTATTTTTTGAGTTTTGAATTGTGTCGTTATTATAGAGGACCATCGATATATTTATGACAGAAAACATATATATACTTTTGCAAAAAAACTGAAATTCAGTCGGGAACCGCCGTTTACGAACAGCTGTTCCTTATTTATTCTTTCTTAATATATATAAAAATCCCGTGTCACTGTGTTCGTTTACGCTAATCTCCGAAATCGCTTAACCGATTTCAATGAAATTTTGTGGGTGTGTATTGTTTGTTCCAACTTAAAAGATAGGAGAAAAATATATTATTTTTTTTCATTGAAATTTTTTATATGCCTCTCACATCGTGCTTATCTCTCTATATATATAAATGGTGTAAAAAATAAATAGTAATTCATTAATTGTAAACGGTTGGACCGATTTGGCAAACATTTTTTTTAGATGTTCGTAATTGCCAGAAGGTTTTTACGAAAGAAAATTTTGCGTAACCCTACGGGAAAGTCGGAAAATTCGAAAAATCGAAAATTGATTTTTTTTTTGTATAGAATTTTGTGTGCGATTCCTTCGGAATGGCTTTCGAAAGGAAAAAGGAAAATTCTAAGTGGAAAACTCGGCAAAATTCGGAAGAACACGAAAACTTTAAATTTTTTTTCGACGAAATTTTGCATTTTATCGCATGATTTGATGATCTTGGATGAAGTAATGGTGGAAAATTCGTTGTTGAGCTTGGAAAATTTCGGATAATTGTGAAATTCATTGTGGGCATGAATCAATTGGGAACAATTTTCTCCTATGTTTCATAACCGATTCGAATGGTGGCTGCTTTTTTTGAAGGGTGTTAAGAAGGAGGTGTGCACAAAGCTTTATTTTTTCCGATAGGTGGCGCAAGGGTCGAGCTACGCTAAAAAAATGCATTTGGTAACTAGGTAGCCTTTTCCTAGATTAGCATATAGGATCCATTTTTTTCGTTGAGGGGGCCAGGGACCGATTTATTCCAAAAAGTCTCATTTGAAGTTTGGCACGTAGGTAGCTTATTGCCTGAATTAACATATAGGATACTTTTTTCTGATAGGTGGACCAGGGACCAATCTATTCCAAAAAATCTTAGTTAGTTATCCGATTTGCTTGAAATTTGGTACATACGTAGCCTTTTGCCTAGATTAGCAAACAGGTTCCATTTTTTTGCGTTAAGTGGGCCAGGGTCCGATCTATTCGAAAAAGTCTTATTTATGGTCCGATTTGCTTCAAATTTGGCATGTACATAGGTAGCTTATTGCCAGGATTAACATATGGGATATTTTTTCTGATAGGTGGACCATATACCGATCTATTGGAAAAACTCGTATTTATGGCGCGACTTCCTTTAAATTTGGTATGTGGGTAGCTTATTGCCAGGATTAACATACATATACGATACTTTTTCCTAAATCCTATTTATGGTCCGATTTGGTTGAAATTCGATATTCGTATTATAGATATGCGTAGAATAAGATTGAGTCATTGTTTTACAGTTCGAAAGGTGTTTGAAAGCGCGGAAACATGCGGGTATTGGCTAATTAGCAACACTTATTACACAGGCAAAAAAAAAATGGATAAAAATTGTATGCAGCAAATGTTGACAATGTTTTGGAGAATTTTTTTTGTGCTGATTACGAATCCGTAAGCATAAAGTTTCCATCATCCAGATTTAAAAAAAAAAAAACGAGGTCAAAGTGCCAAAAAATTGCGTTTTTTGCAATATATGAGAAGCTCTAGCAAAGAAAAAAAGGGTGGTAGAACCTTCCACTTCGGCTTAGATTAAAGCTAAAAATCTCGACTACTATTCCTGCAAATTCCTGAACTTTTGCTTGATGGTCACTTATAGTCATTTGGTGATCAGGAAAAACTGATTTTGGGAAGTTTGATTACCTACCGCAATTAAGCAAAAGGTGATAGAACATTCCACTTAGGCTTAAATTAAGGCTTGGACTTCTGACTTCAATCCCTGAAAATACCATTCCTACACCTTGACCCTAAGGTCACCAATAGTCGTTTATTGAACGGCTAGCACTGATTTTTACACACTTTTTTTCAATTGCATAATTTTCCAGTATTTTTTTTATTGTTGGACGATAAAAAGTAGTTGAGTATAGGTGACCATCAGGGCAATTTCAATTTCGATTTATTCAGTCTATGCCATGGTATATCTTACAGACTAGAGGTACATATAAAATTTTCTTAAATCTAATGTATACGCAGATGAAAACCCTTTATGGAAAATTAAAACTAACAATACAGATCATCTATGGCTGACTTAAAAACAGATTTTTGTGATGAAAAATCAATATTTAATTGTTTTGAGATTGTATTATACTCTAAAAGCGCTCTGAATATTGGTGCATGAGAAAAATAATTAGCTGTGGCTACAGAAAGATAAAATGGTTTGTGAAATCGAAGAGCTTTGCTGGGTATATTAAAACTAATCAACCCTAGAAGTTCGGAACAGTCAATGACTCGTAAACAAACATTAGAGACTGGATTATTCTTCTATTCTCAAGTGATTTTAGGCTTATTAACATACAGCGAGCACTATATGAGGGCAGCGGCTCTTCAAATTTTATCGATCGAAGTGCAAAGCGAATGAACTTCCGTTGCACCCTTTCAATTCTAGTAGCTAGTGATAGAACTTTTTAGTAAAGTATCGATACTAGTACTCATTTATAATACTCTAAAAAAGAATCGATGCCAGTACTCATATTTGCAAAAAAGTATCGATACTACTCGTACTGCCAAGTATTTTTAGGGCAAACGCGAAAATTTAACAAAAATCAGATTACTCTGTTTACATATACCTACATATGACCTCTTTCTTTTTGTAAATTGAATAGACATTGCTTTTAATAGCTGAAATCTGATCTAACAAGCATTTCTAACGAAGTTTTTGAAAAGAACTTGCAACAAGTTTAAAAGCGTAAAACAAATGTTTATAGCAAAAGGCTTATTTGACGCTTTCAAAAGCAACTAAAGCCATTTTCTAAAGGAAAGATAAGCTCCCTTTCACAAAAATTTTCTCCGAAAGCGGGCTGGATTTCGAATTTAAAACCAAAATAGGATACATTGGAAAACGAAGGCCGTTATTCTGGAGAATTGCCAAGTTATCGAACCGAAGGCCACCCTCCTAACCCATTCCTTATACCGGCACAAAAAAAATTGGTGTGTGCTTTTAACCAGACCCACTTGCCGCAACGTATTTCGACCTACTGAATCCGAATCTAAGGCCCGGTTGACTCGTTTTTGCCATTTTTTCACAATTTTCGCAATTAACTCCAAATGTATGAGGTGTACGAGTCAAATGGACCTCAATACATGTCGATGTGTGGGTCTGGTTAAAATAATACTTTTTGTTGGCCAGTGTTATCGAAGGTATGACAAGGGATTCGTTTTCCAATTATTTAAGAAGTTTTAACCGAGCCAAATGTCCATATGACTGCTACCTCTTCTTCTATGTTGTATAGAAATTTCATAGCGATTGCCAGTAGCTCACCAGAGTGACAGTATTGAAGTAAATGAACGTTTTGCCCATGGTGTAAATTTTAAATATTTTTCAATGTGATTGAAAAAAAAATTTACTTAAACAAGTTTTTAAAACGTCGATACTTCTCGGTATTCGCGATATTTACTCAATATTTGTCAAAAAGTATCGAGTCTTCGATACTACTCAGTACTCATGAAAAGTATCGATATTCTCTACTCGGTACTCGTATCGTTCTATCACTACTAGTAGCATGGCAAATATAAATCGGATTCCATATAATAGCGGCATACTCAAGTTTTGAACGAACCAAAGTATTGTAGAGAAGTTTCCGGGTATTCGGATCCTTGAAATCCTTTGAGTAGCGGCGCAGAAAAGCAAGGTTACTGTAAACCTTAGGAAGGACATAACATATGTGATTTCTGAACGAAAACCGATTATCGAATACAACTCCAAGATCAACAAAATCTTTAACTGAAATAAGTTGGTGGTTAAAAATAGTATAGCGCGATTGCCGAAACTCCGGAGCTTTGGAGATAGACATATGAAAACATTTGTCAATATTAAGTGAAAGTTTATTCCTGCGACTCCATTCGACAAGGTTATTTAAGTCCTGTTGTAGGAGATGAGAATCAGTCTCACCGGTAATACTACGAAATAACTTCAAATCATCAGCATAAAGTGAAAAATTCGAGTTTTTAAAACAGGAACCAATGTCATTTATGAACAGAATAAATAAAATTGGGCCAAGAATGCTTCCTTGTGGGATACCTGAGGACGCAACAAAAGAAAACGACTTACAATTTTCAATTTCAACAAACAACAATCGGTTCGAGAGATAAGATTTTAGCCAAGCCAAAAAAACAGAGTGGAAACCGATACATTCGAGTTTATGCAATAAAATTGCATGCGATACTCTATCAAAGGCTTTCGAGAAATCTGTATAAATGGTGTCTATTTGAAAACCACATTTGAATGCAGAGATACAGTATTGAGAGAAAACGGCTAAGTTACTGACAATAGAACGCCCATTGACAAACCCATGTTGGTGCGGCTCTAAAATAGATTTTATAGCGAACGTAATTCTTTCTTTAACAACCTGTTCGCAAAGCTTTGAAAAGACTGTTAATTTGGATATTGGTCTATAATTCCTTATATCATTCCTACTGCCTGATTTAAAATTAGGGGTAATGGACGCGACCTTCCAACGATCTATAAACACACCAGTAGAAAGAGATAGATTAATGATGAAACGTAAAGGCGCACAAATAGAAAATTTACATTGCTTTAGAAAATAAGAGCAACAACCATCAATATCAACTTTCAAAGAAGTCTTTAGGGCAGTTCATACCATTCAGAACATCTATTTCAGAGACAGACAAATATCCAAAGTCCAATGATTGGGTAGAGTAGACGGGCGTGCAAATAGGGTCATCATCAGCTACAAAATTAGACTTGAAAAAATCTGCAAAAAAGTTTACAGACTCAGGAGGTGCAGGAGTAGCATTTTCAGGGGTAGTTATAGCTTTAATTTAAGCCTAAGTGAAAGGTTCTATCACCGTTTGGTTTCCTTGCTAGAGTTTCTCAAATATTGCAAAAAACGCGATTTTTTGACACTTTCACCACGTTTTTCTCAATATATGGAGCTGATGGAAACTTAGTACTTACGGATTCGTAATCAGCACAAAACATTCTATCAAAAACAGATTTAACATTTGGCAGCATCAAAATCGGTGTTGCCCTGTGTTACCTACACTAATTATATAAATGTCCTCGAAATTGGTATAGAGATTTTGGGGCTACTGGAAAGGCACGCGTTACCTATCTGTAAATATATACACCCAGAATACAGTGTTTTTTTTTTCTTTTTCAGAATATTTTTTTTTGTGATTTTTTATAGAAATATAGTTTATTTTGCATCAAATGGTACCTAATTTTGGGTATGCAGTTATATAGTTCACTCAATTTCAGTATCAAGTTTTAAATGGCTATAAGTTACCGCTGATTTTTGAGAACTTTTTCGCTGATGATGTTGCGCATTTTCTCCGTATAACGAATGCGTGATAGTTTTTTTTTTTTGAATTGGAAAAAATGCTGAAGAGTGTCAGTATGTAAAAGACCTATTCTGGTGGGTGAACTTCTCCTAAACGACCGAAACGATTTTAATGAAATTTTTGTATTTGTTTGAATAGGTCCCTGTACAGTTTAAGTCCACAACTTAAAACGCCAGGTGCCGCTGGAGTCGAGTTATTACTCAAAATCGCATTTGTGATCCTATTTGACTTATATTTGAGATATATATGTATTCGTAACGATAGGGGCAATACTATTGCAAAAAAAGATGCGCAAGGTGGCGCTGGAGCCGAGTAATTGCCAAAAATCGTCAATTCGGAGGCACCAGGGATCAAAGTCCAACTACCCCCGTTAAATGAACCATCAGAACCATTGCGGTGCTTGCTTTACGGTGACTAAACAGAATGTGGACCAATGATACTCACCAGTTTGGAAATTGCAACCAACTATACTATACAGATTCAAGGACGATTCACCATCGAGCCGCAAGGACTTCTTTCCGGAATAACGCTTTCGTCAGGATATTTAAGACGGCAATAGAGGATATGCCTTCTGTCGACCACAAAACCGAACGTGAATTGCTGGCGAAAACGTTGGACCAAATACTTCAATAAAAAAGTTAATTTTGGGCGGAACGAAGTTCGTCGGGTTTGCTAGTTTTTTATAAATAAGGCATTCAACATTTTCTTACATCGTCAATTTCCATATTCTATTTTTAATCTTTCAATTTCGGTGACCAGAGCCGCAAACGATATCAACTAGTAGGCTAACAACCAGCGATTTTTTTCAGAAATGGCTTTTTAGTTTTTAAACAATCTGGAGACCCCGCTCTCAACGCCAAGGAGTGTATTTATACGAAAAAAGAGTAACAATGTGTTGAGAGCAGAGTACAATGCAAAGAGTACTTATTGAACGTAATGCGGCAAATATACTTGCGCTGGCCTTTAATGTATATGTATATTGTTATTTTGTAAAAAAACATTACTGGTATACAGAAATACAGACACATCTATTATATCTTATCTATACTATATATAAATTAAAACCCAAAAAACACGTGAGAGCAAAACAGCCGATGTACTGGGTAGATTACTATGATTCAAGTTCTAAAATGACATATTTCTACCACAGTAGGACACAGTGGTATTTTTATACCCGAGCGCACTTGTGCACAAGGGTATTATAACTTTGTTCACATAACGGTTGTTTGTAACAGGCAAAACGAATCGAGATAGATATAGACAAATGCATACATCAGAGGTGGGCACTACCACAAACAAGCGTGAGCTAAAAGTGAGCATGTGTTAGTGTACCTAATTCATTTTGCATGCTGTCGTGTTCTCATCGCTGCGCTCTCGCTTGTATACGTACACGCAACGCTTACGCTCTTTTAGCACCTGCTAACTCTCTGCCCATGCCTGCATACATAAATGATCAGGATGAAAAGAGAAATCGATTAAGCGGTGACACGATAACTCGAGTAAAAATTGAGATATCTTAACGAAACTTGGTACGTGTACTTCTTTCGGGCGTAGGACGGATGGTATTGAAAATGGGCAAAATCGGACAATAACCACGCCTACCTCCCATATAACGGTAATTTTCAGAAATACGAAAACTGCGATATTTTAGTAACTACTGAAGATTATTCACTCAAAATTGATATTTACAATTATTTTTAGACGAAAAATAAGAATATTATAAATTTTTGAAAAATGGGCGTAGCCACGCCCACTTATGGTTACATGTGTATATCTTCGCAACCGATGCACCGATTTCTTCCAAACTTGGCACAATTGTTGGCCTTGATACAACCTACGAATTTTAATTTTAAAATCGGACAGTAACCACGCCCACATCCCATATAACGGTAATTTAGAGAAATACGAAATCTTCGATAAATTGGTAAATATTCAAAATTGATGCTTGCAACAATTCTTTACCAAGAAAGACGCTTATGATAAAATTTTGGAAAATGGGCGTGGCACCGCCCACTTATGATCATATATATATATCTCGGTAACCGTTCTACCAATTTGTACCAAACTCGGTGTGGTTATTGTACTTGCCACATAGAAGCAAAACGCTTGAAACCGGACTAAAATTACTGCCGCTTTTCATATAACGGTAAATTTCAGAAATGCTTGAAACTGTAATATTTCGAAATTTAAGGACGCTAATTTACTCAAAATTGTTACACCCCGGCTTACCATGCAGCGGTAGCTTTCGGAAAGGTGAAAAGCTTATATTTAATATTTGCGCCGGGTATTTAATGTTCGGCTCCGCCCG
>NW_023458556.1:87461844-87461994 GCF_013731165.1 Rhagoletis pomonella | reverse complement strand
TTATTTTACTGCCCGTCTCCACAGGATAAAGTTTATATCTTGATACATATGTTAGAATATAAATAGCCAATGGAGACCGCTCATTGCTCTTCAAGAGCAGTATATAGGTGCGTTCGTTTAAAATCTCCAGCAGAAACCAACCAACTGCCA
>NW_023458556.1:87433956-87461744 GCF_013731165.1 Rhagoletis pomonella | reverse complement strand
AGCGAGTAGCTCACGCGTTGCCAACTACCCGGTTGGCTGATAGGGGTGTTCCCGTTGCGAGCTAATTATTAGTTCAAAAAAGTTACATTTCATAGAAATAATTCAAGTCTAGATACTTCAATAAATACGAATGGTTAATGCGGGGTGCGTGCGGTAGTCACTCACTTGAACAACGCTTTTTACTGTTTTTTACATGCATATGAGTAGTTTTTTGTTAAATAATTTTTTCCATTGTGTAATTCGTATATCGACTCTTCCTTTTTCTTAATTTAAATTGTTCGGCTTTTGGATAGGTGGAAACATTTAGGAAAAATTTTGTAGTAACCCAGCAAAAAACACGATTACCACAGGAACGAAAGTAGAAACGAGCTAGGCGATGGGAATCGCTTAAACTTTCGCTTCAAGAAGGCCTTATTTTAACATTGGCATGTCATTGGAGGTAAGCCCTTGCCCGCAGCATTACCTTCAAACGAAGGGAGAACGCATGGATAAACAGAATCCAGAGAAACGAACAAAGAATGCCTTACAGAGAAACTAATGTAGAATGCCTAGATGGGTACATATTTATTTATATTAAATTTAAATCAGAAAATGTCTTAAAAGATTAAAATTAATTAAAATTTTTATAAATCAGCTTTTATACAAACATGTATTTAGGTATTTAGATTTTCTTAAAAATCGGTATGTACATACATTCATTATTAATTAAGCTTAAAATTGTACTTCCTCACTCTTGTACTTCACTTCATCGACTGACTTCAACTTCGCTGCAAATTGAACAAAGCAAAACATGATTTTTATGCGAGACAAATTTCCACAGAAAGCAACGGTAGAAAAAGAACTTTTGGATATTCATTCTATTTTTCAGCTGACTACGATGCAGCATTCTACTTTGCATTCCCGGAAATGAAGCAAAGAAGCGAAACAAATAAAATATTGTAGGACATTCTACTTTGCATTCCCTGAAATGAAGCAAAGAAGCGAAACAAATAAAATGTTGGAGGACATTCTACTTTGCATTCCCTGAAATGAAGTAAAGAAGCGAAACAAATAAAATATTGTAGGACATTATACTTTGCTTTCCCGGAAATGAAGCAAAGAAACGAATTAAAAAGGAAATATTATAGGACATTCTACTTTGCATTCCCCGAAATGAAACAAAGAAGCGAAATAAATAAAATATTGTAGGACATTCTACTTTGCAATGCATAAAAGAAGCGAAAAAATTCGAAGGCATTATAACGCTATGCCTTCTAGAACACGTTACCACTAAAAGCGATTACCCATTTTTTGCTGGGAAGGCTTTGCCAAACACCTTTAGATTGGTACCAATTATGTACTATTTCATTTAATTTCAATACTTTCAGTCTTTACTTTAAGATAGGTGGATTATCACCTAAATAATAATAATGAAAATATTTCCAAATCAAGATTTCTCAAATACCGTTTGTTTGGTACCCATACTGTAATATTTAATTTATTTTATCAATTTAATTGAGTTACATTTTCAAACAGGTGGGAACCTTCTTCGAAAATATTTTACTACGCATTTTTAAAAATTGTTAGTTTAATACCCGCATTGCAACATTTCATTTATTTTATTAATTTAATTGAGTTAACATTTCAAATAGGTGGCAACAATCCTCAAAAACTGCCTCCAACAGTTATGCATATTTCTTAAACTTCTGTAATTTGATACCCACATTGTAATATTTAATTTATTTGATCAACCAAGTAGGAACCCTCTTCGAAAATCTTTTTGACTGTAGGCAATCGAAAAGTGTTCGCGCCGAGCAGTCGTGTTTCTATTCGCTCTCCAATTTTCTTTGATTAAAATCATATACCTAGTTATTTATTTGCTAATCATTGGCATGGTGCATATTGAACAATCTGAGACAGTGACTCTTTTATTAAAATTGGATTTATTTAAGTGAATAAATTTTTGTAAATCCATTTAATATGCCTTGTGTTTGTGGGCAGAAGGTTGAGCGCCCTGAATCTAAAGTGCAGTGCTCTAAGTGCATAGAGTTTTTTCATCTCAAATGCGTCGGCATTCAACAGGCTGATCTTGACTATTTGCTGAGCATAGATAAGCCGTTTTTTTGTAATGTTTGTTTGGATGTGTGCCGTAAGTCAATTCGTTCTCCTCCACCACCTGCGGTTGTGGATATGAGTGACGAGCGCCAAAATAAAAACGCTGATGGAAATGTAGTTAAACAACAAAGGTTATCTACTGTGGCCGAAGAAATTAAAGCGGATAATGCTCGCCTTTTGTCTGCTGTCAGTGTGCTTCATGAAGAAAATAAGTGTTTATTGCAAAAGTATGACACTCTTCAAGCGGAGATTCGTGAACTGCACACTAAACTTGATGCTAAAGATGCTACATTGTCTCTCCTGCTATCGGAAATCAAAGGTTTGCATCGTGTTGTTATTAGCTGCCTTGCTCAAAATTCAAATTCGGAAATTGACGAAAACAAACAAGTAAAATCGCCATCTTCATGCTCTTTGTCTGCTGGTGCTATTGCTTCGGCTGCTGCTACTCATAATTCAGTCTCAGTCACCGGCACGGGGAGTGCTAAACTACTGCCTCGCTCTGCAATTTCGGAAATTAACAAAAACAAACAAGTAAAATCGTCATCTTCATGCTCCTTGTCTGGTGGTGCTATTGCTTCGCTCGCTGCTGCTGCTCATAATTCATATAATTCGTATAGTGACTCTGTCACTGGCATGGGGAGTGCTAAATTACCGCCTCGCTCTGCTAATTCAGAAATTAACGAAAACAAACAAGTAAAATCATATAGCTACACTACCGCTGGCGTGGGGAGTGCTAAACAGCCGCCTCGCTCTGCTACTGCGGCGGACGCAGCGTCGACGCTATCTTCCCATGTCACTGCTACTGGCACTCAGTTATCTTCTTTGCTGCCCGCTCAAATTTGCCCATCAATGTTGCACTCTCCCTCGTCTGCTACTGTCACTAATGTAGTGACTGCGACGTCAACTCCGATGATTGCTGCTAGTCCATGTACTCAGTTATCTGCTGTGCTGCCCGATGATAATCCTTATACGGGTGTGGGTGTTTTGATCGCTGTGAAGAGCGGTTTACGATCTTCAATACAACAGTTATCAAATAATGATACTCTTCTTGATCAGCTTTGTGTCTGCATTCTTAGTAGTTTTCGTAAACTATTTATATGCGTATCTGAAAATATTGTTAATCTTTGTGAAAAAAATGAAGATTGTAATATTTGCATTCTTGGTGATTTCAATCTTAGCGATCTCGTATGGTCTGACCTACAATTTAATGGTATCTTGACACCAACTAATGTTAATAGATCTCATGAAATGTACTTTATGGATAGCCTTCTTAGTCTTAACCTTATCCAAATTAATACCTTATTTAATAAGTTAGGTAAAATATTGGATCTTGTATTTGTTAACATAATATTTAATTTATTTGAATGCGCTTTTCCAATAAGTAAAACAGATAAACATCATGTGACTCTTAAAGTTGGAATTTTATAGCGTTGTTGCTTATGGTAATGAAAAATGCATTTCTTATAACTTTCGTAATGCTAACTATGAAAGGTTAAACGCTGCCATAACCAATATAAATTGGGACTCCGTTCTTAACACCAGTGATTTAGCTGATTGTTTTGAAAGTTTTATATGCGAAATTCACGATGTCTTTTCGAAGAACCTTTCAGTTCTCTCACCTCCTATTCATAAATTACCATGGTATAACAAAAACCTTAAAAAGTTAAAAAATCAAAGAAACTAGTACTATAAATTATTTAAAGCTCAAAGTAATAATTTAGTTTTGAAAGAAAAATACATTTATTATATGAATCAGTTCAATGTTCTCGATAAGTTTTTATACAAGCAATACATTTGTAGATTTGAAACTGAACTTAAAGACAACCCCAAAGCTTTTTGGAAATACGTTCGTTCCAAAAAAGGTTGTACCAATATTCCAACATGCATGAATTTCAATGGATTGTGTTTACAATCACTGTCTGAGTCTGTAAACTTTTTTTTCAGATTTTTTCAAGTCTAATTTTGTAGCTGATGATGACCCTATTTGTACGCCCGTCTACTCTACCCAATCATTGGACTTTGGATATTTGGCTGTCTCTGAAATAGATGCTCTGAATGGTATAACTGCCCTAAAGACTTCTTTGAAAGTTGATATTGATGGTTTTTGCTCTTATTTTCTAAAGCAATGTAAATTTTCTATTTGTGCGCCTTTACGTTTCATCATTAATCTATCGCTTTCTACTGGTGTGTATAGATCGTTGGAAGGTCGCGTCCATTACCCCTATTTTTAAATCAGGCAGTAGGAATGATATAAGGAATTATAGACCAATATATAAATTAACAGTCTTTTCAAAGCTTTGCGAACAGGTTGTTAAAGAAAAAATTACGTTCGCATAAAATCTATTTTAGAGCCGCACCAACATGGGTTTGTCAATGGGCGTTGTACTGTCAGTAACTTAGCCGTTTTCTCTCAATACTGTATCTCTGCATTCAAATGTGGTTTTCAAATAGACACCATTTATATAGATTTCTCGAAAGCCTTTGATAGAGTATCGCATGCAATGCATGCATAAACTCGAATGTATCGGTTTCCACTCTGTTTTTTTGGCTTGGCTAAAATGTTATCTCTCGAACCGATTGTTGTTTGTTGAATTTGAAAATTGTAAGTCGTTTTCTTTTGTTGCGTCCTCGGGTGTCCCACAAGGAAGCATTCTTGGCCCAATTTTATTTATTCTCTTCATAAATGACATTGGTTCCTGTTTTAAAAACTCGAATTTTTTACTTTATGCTGATGATTTGAAGTTTTTTCGTAGTATTACCGGTGAGACTGATTCTCATCTCCTACAACAGGACTTAAATAATCTTGTCGAATGGAGTCGCAGGAATAAACTTTCACTTAATATTGACAAATGTTTTCATATGTCTATCTCTAAAGCTCCGGAGTTTCGGCAATCGCGCTATACTATTTTTAACCACCAACTTATTTCAATTAAAGATTTTGTTGATCTTGGAGTTGTATTCGATAATCGGTTTATTTCAGAAATCATATATGTTATGTCCTTCCTAAGGTTTACAGTAACCTTGCTTTTCTGCGCCGCTACTCAAAGGATTTCAAGGATCTGTATACCCGGAAACTTCTCTACAATACTTTGGTTCGTTCAAAACTTGTGTATGCCGCTATTATATGGAATCCGATTTATAATTGCCATGCTACTAGAATTGAAAGGGTGCAACGGAAGTTCATTCGCTTTGCACTTCAATCGATAAAATTTGAAGAGCCGCTGTCCTCTCATGCACCAATATTCAGAGCGCTTTTAGAGTATAATACAATCTCAAAAAAATTAAATATTGATTTTTCATAACAAAGATCTGTTTTTAAGTCAGCCATAGATGATCTGTATCGTTAGTTTTAATTTTCCCATAAAGGGTTTTCATCTGCGTATACATTAGATTTAAGAAAATTTACCTCTAGTTTGTAAGATATACCATGTCATAGACTGAATAAATCGAAATCGAAGACTCTCGAGTTTGATACCCGCATTGCAATACTTATTTCAATTATCAATTTAACTTAGTTAAAGTTTTCAAAAATATCTCTTGAAACTTCTTTAATTTGATACCCTCATTGCAATATTTCATTTTTTATCAGTGTAATTGAGTTTAAATTTTCAAACAGGTGGCAACTCTCCAAATTTTTGTGTGATAAATGATCCCGGTATTATACACAACAATTAAAAAAAATTATTCAAATCGGTTCGGCCGGTTTATATATGTATATATAAGAATATAGTAGATGAAAAGCTGATTAGGGCACAGCGTTGTCTATCGGTAACTCTTCGTACATATGCTCTGAACCTTCATGACATGATACCGAACTTATCATTTCAATAATTTATACTAATTTGCTTTAGGGCATAGTTGATTCCATAAACCTTACCCAAACGGACGTTCATTTTTATATATAAGAACCTTTTTTTGGTGATGCATCGTAGTATTTATTTAAATAACTGACTCATTTGTAATTGCTATATTTTCAGTTTACACCATGACAATGGTAGTAAATATAGTCGGTGGGCTAATACTTTTATTGCATGATGGAGGATTTACTACATTTGGCTTAGCTTTGTTTTACGCCATGCTTTCAACACCCGCATCATATATTTGCTGGTAAGTAAATTAACTAGATAAAATTAACTTAGAAAGGTCCTTATAACTTTTTTTTATAGGTTTCGACCGGCTTATAAAGCTTTTCGAAATGATTCCAGTTTTAACTTCATGGTATTTTTCTTTGTGTACTTTTTCCAAACTGTGCTTACGGTTTTTCAAGCCGTTGGTGTTCCTGGTACAGGATATTGCGGATTTATTGTTGCTATCTCGCAGTTTGATTCTTCGGCAACTGGCATCATTGTCGGATTACTTTTGCTTTGCATAGCTTTTTGTTTTGCAACGACCGCCGCTGCAAATATAATGATGATAACTAAGGTACACTTTAATATCCTAATAGCTAGGCTCGAAAGCAATGACTGCGAAAGTCGGTGGCTTAAGACGACTTAAGCGGTTATTAATAATTAAGAGATTTATGATACATAAGAACTAAACAACTTGTCGTATGCATATTTCATTTACGGTTCTCTTTTATACCTTAGATTCACACAATTTACCGTAGTACTGGAGCCAGTATGGCCAAGGCGCAGCAAGAGTTCGCTACAGAATTCATGAGAAATCAACATATACAACAAGCTGCCTCGTCAGCAGTGAACACAGCAATAAATTCACAGATTAACACCAGTAGGTACTAAAAATATACGAGTATATTCGTATATCACTATAATAGGCAAGGGCTTTCATGGCTTTTTAAATGTTTAAATTTTCTTGAAATGTAAGTTACACTATCAGTATATATAAATAAAAGCTTGTAAAATGCCCGGCGACTTTAAACCCTAGCTTATTTTGTTTTCTTGCGAGCTTTGTATAAAAGACCCCTCGGGAGCTAGAACTACGAAACTAGGTACTAGGTACTAGTACGGAAATTGCGAAGTGTTGGATCATCCTTTTATTCCTGCACAAAGCTTCCCGGACTTATTTTTGGGCAGAAATGGACAAAAGATCAAAATTAACTGTTTTTTCTTTATTAAGAATTTTAACAAAATTACTAACTCTTCCATAATTTAACCGATGAAAACAGAAGGAAGTTCTGGAGTCGATCCGTAAATTTTTAAGGGTAGAAAAATAGGGGAGATTGAGTGTACATCCACTGTGCTTAATTTGTAAGCCAATTCTTTTGAAACTTAGTGCCGTTTGTTTTGAATGTGGCATAAGTTATTTCGTTCCTTTTGACTTCATTGATCATTTAACTGCATGATACAATAATTGAAAGGTAGTTTCACTTCTTCTTAGGGGCCATTGCTTACATTGGATATAAACTGTGCTTTTGAGATTTTCTTTTAAATTAGAGATTTTACTTAAAAAAAATATTCCAAAAATTATTTTAGAAACATATTTCGAGTACCATACTGTAGCGAGCCTTTAGTGACATGTGTCTAAAGTTAAATACATATATAACGAGAGTAAGTGAAATATTACATTGTGTAATACTCTTAAGGATAATATTTTTTTATGCAATTATTTGTATAATTTAGTAAAATTAGCTGTATATTTAGGGATTGCGAATATTCAAGAAGCAAGTGCCGCTGTGGTGTAGTGGCAAGCAGTGCGCGCTTTCACTCATCACCACCTAGGTTCAAGCCCTGGTCAAAGCAACATCGCAAAAAATATAAAAAAAGGTTTTTTCTTAACAGCGGTCGTCCCTCGGCAGGCAATGGCAAACCTCCGAGTGTATTTCTGCCATGAAAAACAGCTTCTCATAAAAATACAATCGCCGTTCGGAGTCGGCGTAAAACTGTAGGTCCCTCCGCTTTGTGTGACAACATCAAGGCGCACGCCACAAGTCGGAGGAGAAGCTCGGCCAAACACTAACATATGTGTAAGCGCCAATCTATTATTATTATTATTATTAAGTGCATGACACACGCGCCGTTCGGACCGGTTCTGCTCATTTCTATAACCGTAACCACATTAACTATCATCGATTATAGGGCCCATAACCATAAACAGCTGATTTTTCGTAGTCACAGTAAAAATGGTATAAAAAAACGGCTATCTGGCCATTTTTGGTAAGGTCCATGAATCGTTTTGATTACACTGTGCTGCACAAAAAGTATGCAGGGGTTTTCATATAGAAATTATGTTTTGTTGTAGCCCATAGGATACGACTATACTTATAGTTTTTCTCCATCACTTCGTTTATTACTTTTTTTTACTAACAAAGATAATAAGAAGTTATAACTTTGTAGTTTTTTGATCAAATTAACAATTTTTGAAAGACATGGGTTTTACCTTCCCAACAAAAAAAAAGTTTGAAAATCGGTTGGAGAATGGCTTAGTAAATTTTTCAAAAAACTTTCATTTTATTTGCGCTCTTATTTGATCGTGAGGCAATACAAAAAAATTATTTGAAATTTATAAAAAAGTACATAAAAAGTCATAAGTAAATTAAAATCGAATAAAAAGTGGCTTAGTAATGCTTTATTTAGTGATAATAAGTATATCTGTGAGTCAAGTTTTCTCAAGTGAGCCACCCAATTGCAAACAAATTTTTATGCAGGCTTTTACACTTTTTGAAATATTTCAGCAACCATTCATTCGAATCTTTTGCTTTTTTGACAGCAATTAGTGAACTTATTGGATATCTTGGGGAAAGCTCCTCTGGAAGGACTGCTAGGATTTGCCAGAAAATTAAAATGTTTCGAAGACATGCAGGGATAGGCTTGGGGTAACCCCCATGGGCCTCTGCGGCCTCCGAGTGAACTCTTCTTTTCAGAGCTGCCCGTTTAACCTAACCTAACCTAAGGAAAAATAAAAATTTTTTTTTCTTTAGTTAAAATTTGTTAATTTGTATGTTGTTTTCTGTTTTTAATTTATGAGTTGCAGTGTTGTTGGAGGGACTTTCCGGCATAAGGGTCATAGGAACAGCACTTGGCATCAAACGTGCCTTTCCTGTACCTCCCGGTGCATTTATGAAATTTACTGCTTTAAAATGTTTAACGCACAGCAAGGCATTTCGCTGCAGCTCTGTCCCACAGCTGTTTTCGCAACGCTCTTTACGCGAAGGACATTGAGGCACGTTAAAAACAATTAGTGGTATCTGCTTCATATTTAACACCACATAAAAAACAACGCTTCAGGTGTTGCATTTTTAACACATACACTAAGTATAAACCGCACAACACTACACAAATTCACATGTTAATTAAAATTTGTTATTAACGAACATAAAAAAAAAACAACGATATGACATTCAAAGCGTAATGAAATATAGGAAATAAAAGAAAAACAAGTTGAAGTTTAAAGGTTTGGTTCTCATGAGAGCAACGTCATTTTGGCTTCTACCTGTATTTATGTGCCTTGATCTTGTATTCTATCATTCTTGAATACGAGCGCTATATCTGTTGGTGAGAGTCGCTCTTCGCTTTCTGTTTGTTCTCCCGTACCCGCTGATTCAAGTGCTAGTGTTGCTGTTTCTGAGTCTCGGCCGACTGCTGCTGCTTCATCTTCATCATTTCCAGCATCTTCGCAAACACCTTCAATTGCTTATCATGCTGTGCACATGCCAGTTTCATTGTCTTTGCCGGCTGCTAATACTATGGTAACAGATGTACTAACGACATTGAGTTCTGCTGGTCAGCGTTCAACGTCTCTGCAAGCTTGGTCGTCTTATGCTGCTCATGTACCAGCTTCGTCCCTTTTCCGCTTGTCCATAATGCTAATGCTTCTACGCCGAATGTAGATAAAAGCACCATGTGGAAAACTGTTCCCTAGGATAACAGACGTAAGATATTGGATCAAGCAACAATAATGAACTAAGTGTTGTATCAAAAACCAAAATGAGATGGTTACGCATTTTGCCCTTTTCGTCCTCAGTTACCGCTGGTCATCTCAAAAAATATATTGCTAAGCATACTGGCATTCAGGAAAACTATATTTTGTTACACACTTATAAAAAAAGGGTGTTGATCCTACAACTCTAAAGAGTGTTAACTTCAAGGTGGGCGTGGATGCAAATTCTTATTCGAAGCTATTACTGCCCGAGCTGTGGCCTAATAACGTGATTATTCGTCCTTTTAATTTCCTTCCAAAAAACGATGCGCTGCCAGTGGAACCCAATAGCGATCGATCGGAACAGGTGGAGGAAGTAACAGATTAAAGATATATTTTCAAAACATGTCTGGTATCAGAACCAAATCTCAACTTGGCAAATTAACTCTTTTCAGAATAAACTTGGGCGCACTTTAGATCTGATTTTTTTAAGTAAAAGTGTAAATTTTTCTTTGAATGAATGTAATTTATCTATTATAAAATCGGATATGCATCATGTACCTCTAGTTCTCGATCTTGAGTTTTATGAATATCCTAAAACTATTAATGTTAATTCAAATTTCTCCTTTAATTTTAAGCGATGCGATTTTTTGAAATTCAATTATTCAGCATTAATTGGGTCAGCTTGCTCCATCATCTTGACATTTCTGAGTGTTTTGAGGTGTTTAGAGTCACTGTCGTAAACGTTTGTAAAAGTGGTAACGAAGAAGCATTATAAAGTACCTTGGCACAATGCGGCCTTGATTAAACTTCGATATAAGAAAAACAAATTTCTACGTGAAGGATATAATAAGAAATTCGTGTGCTTGGATAAACTTTTGCACAAAAACTATGTTTTAAGTTTTGAAGAAAGTTTAAAATCCAATCCGAAAGCGTTTTGGAACTTTGTTAATGCGAAGATGTCTACTTCTAATATACCGTCTTCTCTTTTCTTCGGCCACAAAGCAGTTAACAATCCTGCAGATGCCGCTAGTCTCTTTGCCGAGTTTTTAGTGTCGAATTTTGCATCTCTATCTGACTGAAGAAAATGTTTTCTTCGATATAAATATAACCATCTATCGACTTCGGCAAGCTAGTGTTGTCCACCGAAGATGTTTTCAGCGGCATTGCTCGACTTAAACCCTCCTCACACACTGATGTTGATGGGGTGTCTGCGGTTTTGTACAAGCGGTGTAATTCCTTAGTTAATCCATTGGTGTTAATCTTCAACAAATCTCTATCTTCTGGTACTTTTATTGATGCCTGGAAATTGGCTTTCATCTCACCTATTTTTAAGAGTGGTAATAAAAACGATATTAGCAACTACAGACCTATTTCATAGCATTCCGCCACGGCAAAGCTTTTTGAGTGTATCATCCAAAATAAATTGCTTTTCGCAGTCAAAAGTATGGTGTGTCCAGAGCAGCATGGTTTCTTTCCAGGCCGTTCATCAGTATCTAACTTAGCTGTTTTCTCAGACGATTGTACCGCAGCCTTTCAATCAGGGTATCAAGTTGACACCGTTTATACAGACTTCGCTAAGACTTTTGATAGGGTTTCCCATGTGATCCTGATTAAAAAATTAGCATGCATTGGTTTCCACTCAGTATTCCTTAGATGGATCGCTTCTTACTTGCACAATCGTCGTTGCATGGTTGTTGTTGACAACGTTAGATCTCTTCCGTTTGTTGCTTATTCTGGGGTACCACAAGGTAAAAATTCTGGGCCCGTTGTTGTTTGTTTTGTTTATCAACGACATTTGCTCTTTCTTCGCGTCAGCAAAATTTTTGCTATATGCGGATGACCTTAAGATCTACTCGTTGATCAGATGCTATCATGACTCTGCATTGATGCAAATCGATTTAGATAATGTGAGTAACTGGTGTAACAACAATCGTTTGTACCTGAACATACACAAGTGTTTCCATTTAAAATTTTCCAAGCGTGTCAATGTCATTGACACCTATTACCACATATCTAACTCACACCTGTCACGAGTGAGTGAAATTAAAGATTTGGGAGTAATATTCGATTCTAAGCTTGCCTTTACAAACCACATAAATTTTATTACTGTAAAGTCTTACACCATGCTTGCTTTTGTGCGGCGTCATAGCTCGGATTTCTCCGATCCCTACACGCTTAAGCTTTTATATACTGCTTTTGTGCGTTCTAAACTGGAGTATGCCTTCTTCATTTGGTCTCCATATTATACATGTCATGCTGCTAGAATTGAGCGAATCCAGAAAGTATTCTTATACTTTGCGTTGCGTAATTTACGCTTCTCGGATCCTATCCAAACCTGTGATTCACGATGCTTATTGATCAACTTAAAATCACGATTCGATCTGCGGTGATGTTGACTGTCCCGTGCTCCTTGGGAGGATTTTCTTTAATATTCCGGCTAGAGCCCTTCGTAGTCCGGAGCTTTTCTATGTTGGTCTTTCTAATGCTCTTTATGCTCGAAATGCTCCTATCACTCGAGACCTAATTGAGTTCAATAGAATCTCCAAATTTATTGAGATAGATTTTTCATTTTCAAAAGATCGCTTTTTGAAATCTTTGAATACTTTTTATCAGAGACCCAGAACAATAATTATTTCATGGTGGAGTTTAAAAAGTCATCAAAATTTTCGTAAGAATTATAAAAGTCTTTTGATAATAATTATGTGAGAAATTTTTTTTAAGTCATCGATAACTATTATTTTAAGACTTATATAATAGAAGTCTTTTCATAATAGTTATCAGCGATATAAATATTTTTAAGTCTTCAAAGACTTTTGAGACTTATATTATACAAGTCTTGTCCTAATAATTGTCATTTAGATAAACATTTTTAAGTCTTCAAAGACTTTTATTTTGAGCCTTTTATTAAAAGCCTTTTGATAATAATTAGGAGTGCGAAACAAATTTGTATGTAGTCCTGAACGGGTCCCAAACCAAGCCCCAACTGGTCCCACACTGCTCCCCAACTAGTCCCGAACTGGGCCCCATCTAGCTCCGAACTGGGCCCCAACTAATCCTGAAATGCTCCTGAGCAAGTCCCGTCTTTTAAGACTTAAAAAATTTTTTCGCGCTCACAATTATTATGAAAAGACTTTTATAATATAAGTCCAAAAATAAAAGTCTTTGAAGACTTGAAAATATTTATATCCATGATAATTATTATAAAAAACTCTTATAATATAAGTCTTAAAATAAAAGTCTTTGAAGACTTAAAATATTTATCTCTCTGTTAATTATTATGAAAGGAATTTTATAAAATAAATCCTTGAATAATAATTATAGATGACTCGAAAAATATTTATCTTAATATAATGATTATTGGTTGACTTTTATTCTTTTCTCTTATAATAGTTATGTCTCTGCTTTTTATAAATAGTATATTTAGTCATCATTTTCGTTTTATCTAAATACTGTTCAACTTGTACATACATATGTCTACTTAGCCTATAAGAATATTTTATATTCATTGGCTTAATAAATAAATTAATTAATGCCCTCGTAGGGAATTTTATTAATATATTTATTCTTTTTTATTGGTTTAATTAACATTGATTCACAAATTTCTTCATTTGTTAAAGGTATTCCTACTATATAAAATAACATTGTATCATTTGAAGCAATTTTTATATTCACTAGTTTTAGTGATTCTTCCACATTATTTAATGTAAAATTATTTCTTCAAAATACAGATTTTACTAATTCTATTTCTGCATTAGATAGAATATACGAATTGACAATGCCGGCCTCTTAGCCCAATGAATGGCATAATCTATGTTAATGATTTCTTCTTTTAAAATGTTTAGTTTGTATTTTAATTCTATAGCAAAATTGTGCTGTATGTCTTCTTTATTTTGCATAGCTTTCAAAATTTTATTTGATTCCGCTGTTATATTACACTGTACAGCACTCGGCTGGGTATTGGACCAAACCAACTTTTTTTAAAAGATGAGATTGAGTCATAAGTAAAAAAGTAAGTTCTCCGTTTTTCGAAGTTAGCCTCCGAAATCGAGATATGGGCCTTCGAAGTTCGAAATTGGACCTTTGGTAAAAAATTATTTTTAACTATTGCATGTAAAAAGCAAAAAAAGTAAAAATACAGACGTGGTCCGCCTTTTTCTCTTATTTATATGGTATATAACTTTTTTTGTGAAAACTTATATTACAGGTGCTATAACGGGTCAAAAGTCAGATGTTCGAGAAATTAATAACTTAATATTTCAGCAAATTTTGAACTGATTTTTAAAAGATTCGTACCGTTGTAAAGGTGATTTAACCCCCCTTTCTTGTGATATGCATATTTGTATACTTCGTATATAAAAATTTGAGAAAAAACACATTTAAAGGAAAAAATACTTTTGTAAAAAAAAAATTTAAACAAAAAATTACTGACCGATTTAAAAAAAAATTGGTATCGTTGTAAAGGCGATTAAACCCCCTTTCTTTTGATATGCATATTTGTATACCTCGTGAGTAAAAATTTGAGAAAAAACACTTAAAAGGAACAAATAACTTTTTTTAGCAAAAAATATTTTAAACAAAAAAATTACTCACCGATTTTTAAAAAATTTGCATCGTTAAGGCGATTAAACTCCCTTTCGTCTAATATGCATATTTGTATACTTCGTATATAAAAATTGGAGGAAAAACACTTAAAAGGAAAAAATACCAACTTTTTCATATAAAAAAAATTTATAAAAAAATATCTGGGGGTCATTCTTGACTCCAAAGTTTCATGGAAGAAGCACGTTGAGTACGCTGTCAATAAGGCCACACGGGCTCTAATGGTGTGCAGAAGACTGGCCGGCAAATCATGGGGTTGCAGCCCCTATATCCTAAGGTGGATGTACACCATGAGGACCACTCTTTACACAATGAGGGCATCGCTCTCTAGGCTCCAGCGGCTGGGGTGCCCATGTATAATGGGTGCCATGCGCACCTGCCCCACCGCTGCCCTAGAGGTCATTTTCGACCTAACGCCACTGTACATAGTTATAGAACAGATCGCCAAAAAAAAGCCATCCTCAATTTCATGAAGGAGGGCACTGGCAGAGGGAAAGTGATCTCGAGCCGATTGGGAGATGAAATTAGATCTAAGATCTCTATTTACCAGCCCAACAGAGATGGCATGAGTACTACGACAATCTTTGAGAAGAAATTCAGGATCGAACTAGGCAATAAAGCGACCTGGAATGAGACAATCTTAGAAAACACCTTCAGGGCTCACACCCAAAGGTGGTTCACAGATGGCTCGAAAACCGACGAAGGGATAGGAGCTGGAATATTTGGCCCAAGGGGTAAGATCTCCATCCCCCTGGGAAACTACCCCCGTATATTTCAAGCGGAGGTTTACGCCATAAGTGTTTGTGCGGAAACAATTCTGCAGAGACGAGCAAGACTGCAGCATATAGTTATCTGCAGCGATAGTCAGGCTGCATTAAAAGCCATATCCTCGTGTGAGATTAAATCACGAGTGGTATGGGAATGTGTAGCCAGATTAAACACCCTGGGGTAAAACAACACACTACAACTGGTGTGGGTCCCGGGCCAGAAAGGCATACAGGGAAACGAGGAGGCTGACAGACTAGCAAGAGAGGCCGCAGCCACTCAACCTATGGGCCCAGAACCCTTCCTTGCATTGGGGCCTCACAAAATCAAGGAGGAGTTAAGAGCAGAAGAGCGAAGGCTAAGCGGAGCACATTGGGAGAACACGTCTGGGCTAAGGTAGGCGAAAGGACTTCTTGGAGGATATAATTCCAAAAGATCTAGGGAACTAATAACCCTTAAAAAGACTAACCTGAGATTCTTAACAGGAATGCTAACGGGGCACTTCGGACTGCGGGCCCATATGCATAACCTGGGGATCAGTGCGAGCGGTGTGTGTCGGTACTGCGACATGACACCAGAAGCCCGGCGGCATCTCCTATTTGAATGCGATGCGGTTGCGAGAAAAAGGCTAACAGACCTGGGAAGGATGGGGCCAGAGGTTACGCATATACACTCTCTACCTCCCTCGAAACTGCTCGTATTTATCAGAGCATTGTGACTGTACGATGTGTTATGATGAGCTCCGAGGGCACAATAGACCTAAGGTCGCAGTGCACAGCCTCTAATATTCTATCTATCTATCTATAATACGGTCCAGATTTTAAAATTTATAAAACTATTTTAACCCTGTGCAAAAAAAGAACCCTTCTTTCACATCTTTAGATTCCTCTCAGATAGCCTCTTCGTTTGATAAATATTGTAACCCTGTTCAAAAAGACACCCTTCTTGCACATCTCTAGATTCCTCTTAGATAGCCTCTTCGTTTGACACCTCACTATTGAAAATCGGGTGAACAGTGTAAATATTAAAATTTTTTGGACAGGTGGAAACCCTATTCAAAAAAATAAAAACTTATTTCATATCTAGAGGCCAAGCCCTTTCGTTTGACACCTCATTTTTGAAAATCATGCGAAAGATGTAAATATTATACTTTTGTAGACAGGCGGCAACTCTATTAAAAAAATAAATCCTTATTGTATATCTTCAGGCCCAGCCCTTTCATGTGACACCTTATTTTTTTTAATCCACCGAACCGTGCAGATTTTATAATTCTTAAAAAGGTGGAAATCCTATTCAAAAAATAAAAACTAATTTCATATCTAGAAGCCCTTTCATTTGACACCTCATTTTTGAAAATCAAATAAACGGTGTAAATCTTATGCAATTAACAAAATTGCCTTCGCATAGAATAATATCTCTAGCCACACAAACTTTCCCTGAATGTTTGACGCAGCATTTACATTCACTTATGAACGAGAACAACAGCAGTGAACGTTCGCGAAGGCATCGATGCCACTTATAGCTACATACATAGTTGCCGACTTGGTGCTTTAAGCACTAGATTTATGGCTTTTTGAAAATTAAAACGCCAAAAAATATTATTAAGTGCTTAGTGCCTTTTTTAGTGCTTTTTTTCTGAACTAAAATTACTCCGAGATAGTAAAAACATGAAATAAAGCTGTGGCAGCACTAAATTTACCAGAATCTACAAATTTAAATGCACTAAAATACAACCATGATTGATAAAAAGCTGAAGTTGCAAACCTACCTTGTTGAATTCCATTCGCGTTGAAAATGCTAGTACGCAGGTAAGTTAAGTATTTCTTTTGTTCTTTTGATTTGTTTTACCTCCTGAGTAAAACACATCGTTTCTGGGTGGTGAATCCAAATCTGGCCGCACAGTTGCTCTAGCACTACAATTTTGAGATATCCTAACCTCAAAGTGCCAAAAACACCGTTTTTGGCGATATTTGAGGTTATATAATGACAAGTTATTTTTAGAAAAAAACCGACTTAAAATATATATATATATATCTATATATTTCATGATTCAATGATCGGATCTTAACCAAATTAGTATGGGACCACCTCTTTTTTTTTATAATAATAATAATATCCCAACGGTTTTTACCCTCCATTCCCGCCCATCCGCACGAGGGGCGCAGTCCGCATGACGTACGGAACCAATATTTTAAATTTTTGTGCCGAGTCACGATAGGCAGGAGTTTGTTAAGTGTCGAGATCTAAAACTGTTCAGCTACAGAACTAAATTCATCAGCTGATTTTATGTATTTATGTCAATAATTCACTTATTGAGAGAGGAGACACTACCTTTCCGTTGCAAAAAGAATTATCGCATAGTCTTGGAGAAAAATTTGAGCTATTGAAAACAGGGGCGTGGAGCCCCCCATACAAACCGAACTTCTCATGCTACATATCTCTGAAAGTGTTCATGGTAGAGTTCTGGATCTTGGTATGGAGATATACGAAATCAATCGCATACACTTGGAGAAAAATTTGAGCTATTGGAAAAGGGGTCGTGGCACCTCCCATACAAACCAAATTTTTTATACTACGTATCTCTGGAAGTGTTCACGGTAGAGTTCTGGAACTTGGTATGGAGATATACGAAATCAATCGCATATTCTTGGAGAAAAATTGGAGCTATTGGAAAAGGAGGCGTGGCACCTCCCATACAAACCAAATTTTTCATACTACTTATCTCTGGAAGTGTTCACGGTAGAGTTCTGCAACTTGGTGTGGAGATATACGAAATTAATCGCATACTCTATGAGAAAAATAGGAGCCATTGGAAAAGGTGGCGTGGCACCTCCAATACAAACCGAATTGTTCATACTGGATATCTCTGGAAGTGCTCATGGTAGAGTTCTGAAGCTTGGTATGGAGATATAAGAAATCCATCGCATAATCCTGAAGACAAATTTGAGCTATTGGAAAAGGCGGCGTGGCACCTCCCATACAAACCGAATTTTTCATACTGGATATCTCTGGAAGTATTCATGGTAGAGTTCTGGAACTTGGTATGGAGATATACGAAATCAATCGCATAATCTTGGAGAAAAATTGGAGCTATTGTAAAAGGGGGCGTTGCACCTGCCATACAAACCGAATTTTTCATACTGCATATCTCTGGAAATGTCCATGGTAGAGCATTGGAACTTAGTATGGAGATATATGAAATCAATCGCATACTCATGAAGAAAAATGGGAGCTATTGGTAAAGGGGGCGTGGCACCTCCCATACAAACCTAAAATTTATACTGCATATCTCTGGAAGTATTCATGGTATAGTACTGGAACTTCGTATGGGGATTTGTATGTATATGAAATCAAGCCCATAATCATGGAGAAAATTGGGGCTATTTGAAAAGGGGGCGTGAGGCCTACAAACGTACCGACTTTTAGCTATCTTTTAATGTTTTTATCATTCTTCTGTAGGTGTGTTTGAGAGTGAAATCCTCCTAAATGATTGTACGGATTTTAAGGAAATTTTTTGTGTTTGAGTGGGTCTGGATGGTTTAGAGTCACAATTCAATCCGCCAGTTGCGCTGTAGTTGAGTTATTACTAAAAACCTTATTTATGACTCGGCTAATATTTTAAATATGTATTGGTCATGGTAAGAGCAATACTATTGCAAAAACGTGCTGCCAAGTGGCGAGTCGAGTTATTATTAAAAATAGCCAAGTGAGAAAAGGTGCCGTGAAGGTCAGATCAAATCGACCTGTTGCACCATTGAGTATATCGAACTCTCCTGTGTTACGATTGGCCCAATGAATGTGATTTTCCAATATTATTATGCGTTCAAGCTTTTAAGGTATTTCGTTTGAATATGTATATGTATATTGCATTTCTGTAGAACAATGATTCCCACCCATTTTGAAATTTCCACCAACTATACTGTAAAGCTTCTAGGACAGATTCACTATAGAACCGGGTCATTGTTGCCGCCAGGGAGTGAAGAGGAAACAATTCTTCAAATTTACTTCATTTTGCGAATAACCGTTCTATGAAATGCTGCACAGTTGGAGAATTTCGAGAACTTCTTCACGGATATAACACTTTCTTTAGGTTATTTAAAGCGGCAAATGACCACCAAACCATAATCTATAAATGAAAATCGTATAAGTGAATTGTTGGTGAAATTGTTGGACCAAAAAGTTTCAATAGAAAAATAAAAATTTTGGGCGGGACGAAGTCCAAAGGGTCTGCTAGTTTTTTATAAGAAAAAATTTGTGTTTTTTTCTTTTTTTTTCTCAAATTTTTATATACGAAGTATACAAATATGCATATAAGAAGAAGGGGGGTTTAATCGCCTTTACAACGGTACCAATTGTTTAAAAATCGGTTTTTAATTTCTTTGTTTAAAATCGTTTTTTTTTATAAAAAACAGTTATTTTTTCCTTTAAATGTGGGTTTTTTCAAATTTTTATGTACGAAGTATACAAATATGCATTTCAGAAGAAACGGGTTTAATCGCCTTTGCAACGATACCAATTTTTTAAAAATCGGTTAGTATTTTTGTGTTTAAAATATTTTTTTTTATTTTTATATACGAAGTATACAAATATGCATATCAGAAGAAAGGGGGTTTATTCGCCTTTACAACGATAACATAATAATAATAATAGATTAGCTCTTACACATATGTTAGTGCTTGGCCGAGCTTCTCCTCCAAATTGTGGCGTGCGCCTTGATATTGTCACACAAAGGGAGGGACCTACAGTTTTACGCCGACTCCGAATGGCGATTGTATTCTTATTAGAAGCCATTTTTCATGGCAGAAATACACTCGGAGGTTTGCCATTGTCTGCCGAGGGGCGTCCGCTGTTAAGAAAAAACCTTTTTTATATATGTTTGCGATGTTGCTGTGACCAGCGATTGAACCCAGGCCCTGCGGAGTGTAAGCGCGCACTTACTTACCACTACACTACAGCGGCCGCCGATACAACGATAACAACCTTTTAAAAATCGGGTAGTAATTCTTTTGTTTAAAATATTTTTTTTTATAAAAAAGGTAGTTTTCCTTTAAATGTTTTCTCAAATTTTTTTATACGAAGTATACAAATATGCATATCAGAAGAAAGGGGATTAAATCGTCTTTACAACGATCCCAATTTTTAAAAATCGGTTAGTAATTTTTTTGTTTAAAATATTTAAAAAAAGGTATTTTTTCATTTAAATGTGTTTTTTCTAAAATTTTTATACACGAAGTATACAAATATGCAAATCGAAAGAAAGGGGGTTTAGTCACCTTTACAACAAAAAAAAAAGTTATATACCACTTAAATAAGAGCAAAAGGAGAACTACGTCTATATTTTTAGGTTTTTAGTTATTTATATGCAATAATTAAATATAATTGTTTACCCAAGGTCCTATTTCGAACTTCGAAGGCCCATATCTCGATTTCGGAGGCTAACTTCGAGAAACGGAGAAATTACTTTTTTACCTATGACTCAATCTCTTAAAAAACAAAATTGGCTTGGTCCAATACCCAGAAAAAAAGTTGATTTTGCCGTGTAGTGTTATTTATCCTATCAAAGATTGTTTTATTTATTATTACTTGGTGGCTTTCTAGAATTACAAGGTCGTCATGATCGGGGTTTCCTGCAATCCACTTCCAGGCTTTTCCTAGTGAATCTATTGATTTCTTAAATCTCTTGGGTTTGAGTCTCTAGAAATTTTTGGGTTAAATTCAATTCGTTAATAAGAATGAGTAAAAGGGAATTTGCCGTATTTATCTTGGTTTTTATGATACTGCTTATTTCGTTTAATGAATTCTGCCATGGGTCTAAGTCTACTTTATGTATAATTCTGTAGGTTCCTGTTTGTATTCTCGTCAGTCCTGTGTCGAATGTTGCTAACTGAGAATTTGTATAGTCTATTATTTTAAAGTTTGCGTACACTAGGTGCACGAAAAGTCTGTAAAAAGAAGAAAGAAAAAACAATTGTTTACTAACGTTGTCTAAGTCTTAATGTTACTCTTATGTACAGTTCGTCCTTTTTCGGTGATTACTATACCAGATTTGTCTTCCTTAACTATTTCCTTTCTACATCTAGCCGTTAGTTTAGATCCTATGCTCTTGTTTATCCTAACATAAATTACCTCGCCAGTAGTGCGATACCCATTTTTCTTAACGACAATATTCGTATCGTTAGCTAACGATTCCGACAAGTTTCGTTAATTGCAACTCTCAAGCACACTTTTAGCGAATATTGTCGGTAGCCTTGGCAGTTGTCTAACGAAATTTGTCGATAGCCTAGCTACGAATATTTTGTCGTTGAAAAGCCTAACGATAAAATTGGTTTAAGTTCTTATCATTACACATATAGATGTGCTTATTATTATTATTATTATTTTTATTTATTACACTGAAAGTTGAAAACTTAGGCAAAGGTTTTGATAGTTGATCTCACTTAATTGGGGCATTCTAAATTCAATGGCTTCCCCCGTTTTGTTAGATTGGTTCTAGATAACGACACTTGACCATTTGCTCCAATTTTAACTTGTTTGTAAATAACTCAGTTTTTGTGTTGTTTTAATAAAATTTTTAACATGACTGATTTTTATAGTGAAGGTTATTTTAAAAAATAGTCACGTGATAAAGTTTAGTAAAATGACTTTAACGGACTTTGTCGGAGTTATTAAAAAAAAAAACTGTTACGTCGAAAACTAGAGCCACAGCTGAATTTTTAGACGTGGAAAGCATAACGTGAAAATGATGTGTTTGTTGTAATTTATACTGTAATTGTGCGTATAATTTTTTACTTATATACGGCTAACACCACCTTATTAAATTCGCCTTGCACGAGGCCCTTATTGCAAAATAAAAAGTCCAGCATCCTATGGTACTGCTCCGTAGTAGCTTTTGCGCTTCTGTTTTTTTTTCATATTGTATTCACAAACAACAATCTCGACAACAATAATACGCGCAACAATAAAATGTTTCTTTTAAATATTGAGTGTCAAACGTCAATATTGCCATATTTGCCTTTGTAATTAACGACAATCCTCGTAAACTTCTTTATCGACATGTCTAACGAATTCTGTCGTTAAGTGTGTTTTTGAGAATAGCCTATTCGCTACTGCAAGCTACAAACGTCGTTCATTATCAATAACGAATATCGGTCGTTAGGAAAAATGGGAATCGCACTACAGGAGTGTATATTTTAATAGATTTTCGAGTTTTGTTATGATTTTCTAAATCTTTTGCCTGTCTTTTCCTAATAACATGTCCCCACCAAAAAGTTAACCATCTCAAATCGAACTTAACCACATCACTAACTATTGCTGTCCACAATGCGGTTTGAGGTTTATAAAGCAGTACAAATGTAGAGAACAGTGTTCGGACCTTCAAAACTCGATTCAGGACTAAAAATCCGGTGGTGAACACTCAAAAAATGGCCCCAAGAGAGGCATAAGATCAATGAAAAAAAAAACGGAATAGATTTGAAGTCAAGCGGAGTAGAGGAGTAGATTTAAAATTTTTTCAAAACCGGAGTAAATCTAATCTGATCTTAGTAAGTCCAAACACTAGTAAGAAACGAATTTTTTACATTTTAACGCTAATGACCCACAGATGGCGGGAAAACACAGGGTTGTATCAGACTTTCGACGTGGTTTCGAGTTGGTTAGCTTTTAACCATCTCAGTGAAATGGTTAAGTGCTGTCATTTTTATATTGCGAAACTACGCTAAATGAAGTGGGTTATCGGGATAACCAACTCAACAGCCATAACTACGTGGTTAGCTCCGGTGGGGACATGGTATAAGATTTCTATGTTTTCGCGTCGAGAGTTTTCGTATTGTTCTGGGTCTATCGATACACGTCTGCCGAAAAATGTTTCTATTGGTCGTTTTCCTGTCGCGGACTGTATGGAGTAGTTATATTCATATGTACATCGTTCTAAAAGTTCTTGGAATGAACGGCGGGTTTGCTCTGTTTTAAGACAACGCATAATTTCGGATAGGGTAGAGGGAAATCTTTCTACTTGTCCGTTAACTCTGCTTGTGTATGGAGGGGTTCTATAAATATTAATTCCGA
The DNA here is from genome assembly GCF_013731165.1 of Rhagoletis pomonella. Taxonomy (NCBI): domain Eukaryota; kingdom Metazoa; phylum Arthropoda; class Insecta; order Diptera; family Tephritidae; genus Rhagoletis; species Rhagoletis pomonella. The sequence goes on along the minus strand of NW_023458556.1, from coordinate 87,438,404 downwards.
GTTGGTCTTTACCCATAAATTGTATGGATGCTGAATTTAAGGCTTTTTCATTATCGATTACTATTGTCTTTGGTACACCGAAACCGAAAAGTATTTGTCGCAGGGGTTCTCTGATATCTTCTATTGCTTTTGACACTATTATTCTGACTTGTGCATATTTTGAAAACTTGTCTACTGCCGTTAGTACAAGATTTTTCTCTGTATTGTAAATATCTATATGGACTATTTCACCAGGATATTGGGGAATTGGGGTTTCGAGTAGGTGTGCTTTATTAGGGTGACGATCATATTTGTATTCTTTGCAAATTTTGCATTGTTTAACTATATTTTCTATTTCTGACTTCATTTTACGAAACTAATATTTTTGAGTGTAAGCAACAGGAAGAATTTTAATTTGGTACCTTCTAGATTAAAAAGATTTAGAAATGTGTGGTGTGTAATTTTTATTTTTCCACCAACTGAGTTGGCAAGAAATGGGTCATCATTCTCCATTGCTTTGCTTACTAGACTGGATTGGATATAATTTTTGTTGCATCCTGTGTCTACCAGGATGTTTAATATTTCTCCGCTCTTCGTTTTGCATATAAAATAGGGTAACGAAGAGCTGTTCAATCTAAACAAGTAAAGAAGTATAAGTTTGTGCGGAAGCGAACTTTATATACCCGGAGCAGGTATCAAATATCATCGTTTCGACTTTCCCTGAACTACCTTTGCATGATAAGTAGGGGTCTTTACCCGATTTCAAACGTTTTCCACAATATGCAGAGTTAGTCTTAACGATATAATTAAACCTAGTTAGGTACAAATCGATTAAGTGGTTACCGAGGTACACCTTTGTAGTTATAAAGTGGGCCTTGCTACGCCCAATTCTTAAAAGTCTATAGCAGTCTTATTTATTGTTAGGAGATTGTTGTAACTATTAACTTGAAGTAAATTAGAGTCCTCAGTTATTGTTGTTAGTTTTCGTATTTCTGAAATTAGCCGCTATACGCGAAGTGGGTGTAATTTTAGTCCCATTTGAATAATTTTCAATAAATTGCTTTTCCGTACCAAGGTTATGAAGTGCACCGAGTTTGGTGGAAATTGATAAATCGGTTACCGAGATACACATTTGTGGTCATAAGGGGGCGGCACCACGCCCATTATCCAAAAATTTATAATAGTCTAATTTTTTGCTCAGTGGTCATTACAATAATAGATTTTGAGTCAATTAGCTGCAGTAGTTACTGATTTATCGCAGTTTTCGTGTTTTGTAACGCGAGCTTTAAGATTGTAAATACACTTTCAGCAACTCTCCGCTAAACGTACATCAGCCGTGTATCCATACATGTTCCCAGAAAGAACAGTGACGGTCACTTTCGATACGTTTTGCTATCACATTCTTAATAGTGAATCAAAAATTCTCCCAGAAGTTTTGTGTACGTGTGATTTTTCAAACCAAATAGCTAGCCTGCTTGCTCATATGTGAAAAGATTAGCTTGACTACTTGCTCATATACGAAAGATAGCTCGCACGAAAAAACAATAGATGGCACTCCAATCAAAAATTATTACAGATGTGTTAGTAACACCATAAAATTTGCGTTTTTGTTGGAGTTTTGGTCACGCTGGTTTTGCTGGGTTGCGCAACATACGTGAAAGGGTACCTACAAGAACAGTGATAGTCATTTGATTAATCATGTGTAACTCAATGCTGATAGAAATGTCCATCAAACACTCCCATCACGTTTTTAAGGCCAATGTGCAAAAAATGATGAAAACAAATATATACATGTGATTTTTTATCTTCTTTCAACCTATGACCTTATTTAATGGTCTCTTTTTAACCACCGCAAAGTTTGCAAATGCCTTAGTAAGATAAATGAGAGTGCCAGAAATTTGATGCATACGACATCGCTGTTGGTGGCATGCGCTTGCTGCTGTGTATACATGCCAGTATAAATGAACCTTCATTTCCATTTAACCCGCGTGGTTTCTCAGAGCGTATGCGTACTCTAACCATACATTTGTACTACTGCTGTATGTATATGGCTGTATTAATATTACAAACATACAAAAACGCATTAATGGAACAGTATTAAAGCATTCTTACAAGATATGTATCCCCATATGTAAATGCTACTTTTCTGATACAAAAAATTAGCATTTACATATGCAAATGCTTATCTTGTAAAAGCCCGTTAGTGCTGAAAATAGTATCGCACAACACGTCCGTTCACTAAAATTTTTGTACAAGACTGAAAATATTACAAAAATTCCACTTCAAATTTATCAAGAAGTGTACTTAAAACAACAGCAACGTACGTTCGCTTGCAATTCGCTAGAGTTTGAATTTCATCGTGGAAATTCATGACTACGCATGAATTGTTCACACTGATTTGCTCATACAGCATGCATACTTCATGAATGCATACAACCGATTTCTACTGGGGTATTAGTTTCCATCACCCAATTCTTGTAGGGATGTGTGTATGAGTAGGATCCCAACAAGCAAAATAAACTTAAAGAAAGTTTTTTTTAAGTTTTCAATTATAAACATTAAGCTTACAAAACGTTGATTTTTATACCCGAGCGCACTTGTGTACAAGGGTATTATAACTTTGTTCACATAACGGTTGTTTGTAACAGGCAAAACGAATCGAGATAGATATAGATAAATGTATACATAAATGATCAGGATGAACAGAGAAATCGATTAAGCGGTGACTGTCTGTCCGTCCGTCCGTCCGTCCGTCTGTCCGTCTGTCCGTCTGTGCACACGATAACTCGAGTAAAAATTGAGATATCTTAACGAAACTTGGTACGTGTACTTCTTTCGGGCGTAGGACGGATGGTATTGAAAATGGGCAAAATCGGACAATAACCACGCCTACCTCCCATATAACGGTAATTTTCAGAAATACGAAAACTGCGATATTTTAGTAACTACTGAAGATTATTAACTCAAAATTGATATTTACAATAATTTTTAGACGAAAAATAAGAATGTTATAAATTTTTGAAAAATGGGCGTAGCCACGCCCACTTATGGTTACATGTGTATATCTTGGCAACCGCTGCACCGATTTCTTCCAAACTTGGCACAGTTATTGGCCTTGGTACAGGACACCAAATGGCCGAAAATTTTTAAAATTGGACAATAACCACGCCCACATCTCAAATAACGGTAATTTGGAGAAATACGAAATCTTCGATAAATCAGTAAATATTAAAGCCAATTTATTCAAAATTGATGCTTGCAACAATTCCTTACCAGGAAATACGTCTATAATAAAATTTTTAAAATTGGGCGTGGCACCGCCCACTTATGATCACATATATGTATCTCGGTAACCGTACTACTAATTTGTACCAAACTCGGTATTTTTATTGTGCTTGCTACATAAAAGCAAAACTATGAAAATGATTGAAATCGGACTAAAATTATGGCTTTACATATAACGGTAAATTTTAGAAATGCTTGAAACGTCAATATTTTGAAATTTAAGGACGCTAATTTACTCAAAAGTGATACACCCCGGCTTACCATGTAGCGGTAGCTTTCGGAAAGGTGAACATTATATATTTAGTATTTGCGCCGGGTATTTAATGTTCGGCTCCGCCCGAACTTAGACTTTCTTACTTGTTTGTTTATAAAACGCTTGAGAGTAAGCGTAATATAATCGAAAAGGAACATTGGTTATAAGCGTAGAAATATAAACTTGTAATAAATGTTCAAAAGAAAGCTTTTTATAAGCGTAAAAGTGTAAACTTATAATAAAGGTTCAAAAAAAGTTTTTTATAAGCGTATGAATATAAACTTACTAAAAATTTTCAAAAAAAAGCTTTTTATAAACATTTTTATAACCCTTTATTTAAAGATATTTCATTAAAAACTCATACATAGATTGCTTAACATCTAGAAACTAAACGAAATGCGAATTTTCGGCGGACTCATCTACAGTCGCGAAAATATAAATAGGGAATAGACATTTTAGCATACAAATTCACAATAACACATACAAATTAAGCATAAAAAGTTAATTATTACATCTTGTTGCGTGCTTTCAATTACTTGCGGTTATTGGCAAATTGGAAAAGCGACATCGATGCAGCTATATATTCCGCTTCATCGCCGCCATTCTCATTGATGAACTTTTCTGAAAAAAATTTAATACATTTTTAATTGAATGTTAAACTAAGAAAGGATAAGGGGAACTCATCATTTTAAGACTCGAATGCTCCACCGATTAGCGCAGCGGGTCCTGGATTGGACTTTTTTTTTACCACATCGGTTTTATTTAATTTTTTCTTTTAATAATATATTTTAAAAAACGTAAACACGTCACTTACGATTGAAAAAATTTTATATTTACTACTTCATGTCGTTGGCATTTACATTTCATTTATAAGTTTAAGTTATTTATAAACATTCGCTCTCAAAACTTATTAAAGGTTTATTTGAAAAAA
>NW_023458556.1:87428536-87433856 GCF_013731165.1 Rhagoletis pomonella | reverse complement strand
GATCAGGTATTCACAATATGCCAAATCTTGGAAAAGACCCGCGAGAATAGGATCGACACACACCAGCTATTTGTCGATTTCAAAGCCGCTTTCGACAGCACGAAGAGAAGTTGCCTTTATGCCGCGATGTCTGAATTTGGTATCCCCGCGAAACTAATACGGCTGTGTAAAATGACGTTGAGCAATACCACCAGCTCCGTCAGAATAGGGTTTCAGACAAGGGGACTCCCTTTCGTGTGTTTCTTTAATCTGTTGTTGGAGAAGATAATAAGAGCCGCAGAATTGAACCGCTCAGGCACAATACTTTACAAGAGCGTACAATTGCTGGCGTATGCCGACGGAATCGATATTATCGGTAAAAACAAGGGCTACGTCTGTTCTGCCTTCTCGGGATTGGATTGAGAAGCAAAGCGAATGGGTCTGGTGGTGAACGAGGACAAAACGAAGTATCTCCTGTCTTCACACACACAGTCTGAGCATACGCGTCTTGGCACCCACGTCACTGTTGACAGTTACAAGTTTGAAAAAGTAGACGACTTCGTTTATTTGGGAACCAGCATTAACACCAATAATAATGTCAGCCTTGAAATCCAACGGAGAATCACTCTTGCCAACAAGTGCTACTTTGGGCTGAGTAGGCAATTGAGAAGTAAAGTCCTCTCTCGTCGTACAAAGATCACACTCTATAAGTCACTCATCATGCGTGTACTGGGGTATGGCGCGGAGGCATGGACAATGAAAGCATCTGATGAGGCGGCTCTTGGAGTTTTCGAGAGAAAGATTCTGCGAAAGATTTACGGACTTTTACGCGTTGGTGATGGCGAATATCGCAGGCGATTTAACGATGAGCTGTATGAGCTTTACAACGATATAGACATAGTGCAGCGAATTAAATTCAGCGGCTCCGCTGACTTGGCCATGTCGTTCGAATGGACAGAAACGCTCCTGCTCTGAAAATATTCAACGCGATGCTGGTAACAAAGGAAGAGGAAGGCCTCCTCTGCGTTGGAAAGACCAGGTGGAGAAGGACTTGGCTTCACTTGGCATTCCCAATTGGCGTCAGTTAGCACAGAAGAGAAATGACTGGCGTGCTGTTTTGGACTCGGCCAAAATCGCTTATGCGGTTACAGCGCCAATAGAGAAGAAGATATGCATCGGATGCATCGTGCATATGTATGTGCGGGTGTGTGCATGCAATGCTTGACCCTCTAGTAGGCCAATTTTTTTATGAGTTGAAAAATTCAGGAATGGGTGATTTTAGCACGAAAAATCCAAAAATTATGTCCGGTTGGAGACGGGCTCGCCGATATACTGAAAAATTTATTACGTCTCCAGACGGTCTCGAGAGATAATGACAAAATAATTATTTGCATTAACCAGTACCAAAAAATATAATTACCAGTATGAAAAAGGGGAAAATCAATAAAAGATATAGAATTTGGGGTAAGAAAAAATATGTTTATGATTTTTGTTCATAGGAAGTTTATTAATTTAAATAGTTTAATTATTATGGAGCACATAAGAACAATTACTATTAGTATTGAAACAATAGTTGACACTTTGAGCAAACAAATTAAGTTTCAGACTTGCATGATGGTCATTTGCATTTTTTTAGACCTCCTGTCAACAAACTTGGGATAGTGGCTGGTCTGATCCAAAGGAGCTTTATCATGTGGGATTTAAGTGGCTTACGTTTTGCGGTAACAGCAACAGTCATTTTACACCTCGTTTTTCAGGAGCTGTGTATTTTTCAGATGGTTGATATAAATAAGATGTCGATGGTAGCAGTTCAGATGAATATGTTGAGGGCTGGTTCAAAAAGACCGAGATATTGATGGTTCTGGTAATGCCCTATGAATATCATATCGTCGATGTTTTTGCAAAACCGCCCAACGACCAGTTGCAAAACCGCCTAAATCGCCGTTGTGACAAAAATGAGATTTGGTAACCCTGAACTCCAGGCATCGAGATTTATGCATAAAAATCGTTTAATCGTTATTAAAACAACAGATTTGTAAAATAATAGCTAAAGAAAATAGCAGCTATCAAGGCAATGCCTTCAAAGAACAAACCGTTTTTCGCTCTCCTGTAAAATTTGAGTGCCGTACGATAGGCGGTTTTGCAATTGGGCGATGGGCGGTTTTGCAAAAACATCGACGATATGTTGGTTGTGTAATCGGGTCTTCTCCAAAGGTGTTACTTTAACCAAGTCCGGCTTCTATAACAATAATAATAAGCAATTGGTTTTTGAAGCTGTGACACGAATCTATATCTATTGTTCTTTTTTTGTTGAAATATCGTCAATGCCTCTCCACTAAGTGCTAAAACTAAATCAAGATGTGGTGGTAGTGTGGATCCGCATTGAAGCCATTAACCATATCATCGTTTTCATAATATGCACCAGACCCCACATTTGAACCAGACACACACAAAAACTCATTACCCTGTCGGAAATTCTGTAGTCGACTACTAAAATAGCAAAAATGTTGGCCCACTTATTGGCGGCCGCTATGGTGTAGTGGCAAGCAGTGAACGCTTCCACTTCGCAGGGTATAGGTTCAAAGCGACATCCCAAAAAAGAAAATATAGAAAAACGGATTTTTCTTAACAGCGGTCGCCCTCCGGCAGGCAATGGCAAACCTCCGAGTGTATTCACAGCTTCTCATAAAAATATAATCGCCGTTCGGAGTCGGCGTAAAACTGTAAGTCCCTCCCCTTTGTGTAACAACATCAAGGCGCACGCCACAAATTGGAGGAATAGCTCGCCCAAACACTAAAGGCGCTGGCCCAATGCAGGCTTGCTTTGCTTGCCTCGCTTTGAGAACTGTCAAAAGTTATTAGGAATATACTAAAATGTATGAAGGCTGGCCAAATGGCAGCTTTGCTTCACCTGCTTTAAGCGCCTCAAAGTTTCAAATAGGCAAATGTTTTATTTGAAAGCGTTTCGTAGGCTTTTGACAAAAAGGTATGTTCCCGTCCTAATTAAATCGAACAAACTGCTGCACACTTTTATGTACAAAACTTTTCTTACGTAATTAAAAAAAATATATATAATATAAGTTATTCAAAGTTTAATAAAAATGATTATATGTTTCCATATTTATATTTAACTTATCGCTGGCTGAAAAGTTGCTAAGTCCATTTTTTACAAATTTTACAGGAACTTTGAATACAACATTTTGCGTGTTTAAAGCAAAGCAAAACTCCATACGAATCAAAAGGATTCGATCTTTATTAAAAGATTTCGTACTATTTTGGCCTTATCGGATTTTCGGGGCCTCTTCTGGACTTAGAAAATTTACCTTTCATTGAATATAAATGAGAAAAAATAAAACAAGTACATTAATCCTTAATTTCGCTTGCTAGCTAGCGATATTTATGATGTCAAACTACTGGTCAGTCGTCTTTTGAAAAATTGTTTTTTTTTTGTTTTTAATAAATGTACCTATAGTTATATATGTATAATTATTATCATTCCTTTGAAATGCATTAAAATCCTCATCAATCTAAAAATAAATCTGAAAAGAGTGTTTGTATTTTTTTTTAGTTTTCTGGAATCTTGTGGGAAAATTATTTTTAGTGTAAGGGAACAGACCTTAATTTTTTAACTACATAGCTGGTAGCTTTGACAGCGTTCCAAGCCGTCATTTGGCCAAACGAGTTTTTGAAGTAAATCAAAGCAAATTAAAGTAAGTAAGGCGTGCAAAGCAAGGCTTGCTTTGCTTGCTTCGCTGCGAGAAGTGTCAAAAATTATTTGGAATATGGGTGTTTCCATGAAAATGTCAACCAGGACTGAAAAAATAAAAACAACTGAAAAGGGTTTTTAAGACGAATTAATAAGAGTAAAATACTCGAATTTTTATATTATAGAAGTATTTCAGCTTATTGCAATTTTAAAACCCAAAAATTGAAGAGTAAAACTGAGTGTCTCTTCGACTCAGTTTTCTCTAATGAAATAAACTATTTTCTCTTTCCTATTAACTAAATTAAGAGATTTGAAACATTACAATTACATCTTGAAATCAAATTTGCAATAACAACTAACTATAAAAATGAGAAAAAGGAGAAGTTAGAGCTCGGTTAACGGTAATTTTTTGATTTGCTTCTGATAGTTTTCTAACGTCGCGTACGTTATGCAAAAACATTGTTTGTCTATGTCATTTGTATATTGGCAGCCGCAGGTAATGCAGACTACAATTCTTAAGCCAGAATTCTTCTAGTTAAAGATATACAGTAAAATTTTCTTTCCAACCGATGTAAAACAAATTTTATTACCCTTTAAAGTTTGTCGCATACGTTATTGTAAGTACGAAAATTTCAATCAAATACATCAAAACCACTGTTAATTGCAAATTTTCCATTTAAATTATTTAGAATAGTTGTAAAACAATGAAACGGTGGCGGGAAGAGTTTTCAATAAATACATTTTATAACTTACGATAGGGATGCACAGCAGAGGTGCGCGCAGTCGACGTCGCGGGCATACTGCGCGCACGCGAGCGTGCTAGGCGAGGGGAAGTGAGCTGTACGAAGATGGCATCGTATACATATTAACCACTACACACTTATTTTCAAGTAAAAATGCGTGTATGTGTGTGTACTTTTGCGACAACTGAGCCAGTGTGGCATCAGGCCACCAGAAAAAGCCAATTTTTCCAAACCAAAAGCGCCAAGTTTTTATTATCATGTTTAATAATTTTTTTGATTCAGTAAAAAGTGTATATACATATCCATTTCCTCACGTTTTTAATAATTAATTAATTTCAATACATTTATAACAACGCAAAACATATTTAATTTACCTATTCTTCACATTTTATTCAGTAAATGAATTCCATCTTAATGTAGAATATTAGTGTATAGTGTATACATACATACATATGTACCTATGCATTCGGTGTGCTTAAATTAAAAAAGCATCACTAAATACCGCACCAAGCATTGAATTCCAATTATTTTGGCTTTTTGGTTTCCCAAAAGCACTAAATTTAGTGCAAAATGCACGACCTTGGCAACCGTGAGTTCAGCACATCAATGCTCAAACAGTGATACCAGACCAAGTGTCGACAAAATGAATAATAACAAACCGTTTTAAACGCCTTTAAGGCAGAACTTCAAACTCTATTTTAATTTAATTGACACTTTAGCGCATGCTAGTGCGCGTTACAAATTTGGTGCTTACTCTGCGACGAAGTGAAGAAAAATGCTCCCATTCAGTGCAGAGTTGCCATGTCGTTGTATTGTGGCGAAGAGTTGACATGTGATTGTATTGTCTTGCTGACATCCCGCACCCCGGTGAATCCTTGGGATTCACAACTCA
>NW_023458556.1:87425387-87428436 GCF_013731165.1 Rhagoletis pomonella | reverse complement strand
GAACTGGAGCTGAGCCCGACGACAGATAAAATGTTCAGCGAATGATAACTCTCTCGGCTGCAACTCGCCAAGCAGACGTAACCGTACCTTTAAGTTATTTACAAAGCGTAAAACCCAAGCCATAACTCGCTGTAACTTTATAAAAGAGGAATATTTTGTGACATCTATTATGTCGCTATTGTAGATTATAAGTACAGTCTTATTATTATGCTCTTCAGACGCGCAGAGATCGGAATACAAGTTTTCTGGCTCCATGGGCCATGTGTTATCGTTGTCATACAGAAAATCTGGGCCTTGTATCCAACGCGAATCAGTTTGACATTTTGGAGAAGCTTTAAACTTCGTGGCTTCATCTGCCACGTTAAGCGCCGATGGAATCCACCGCCATTGACTTGATGAGGTTACTGATAGAACCTCCGAAATTCGACTAGCGACGAACTGCTTAAAATCACGTTTCGTAGACCGAATCCACAGAAGAACCGTTTTTGAGTCACTCCAAAACGTGACGTCGTTTACAGTTCGATCAAGACATTCTTCTAATAATGTTTTAAGTCGGCTTCCCAGGACGGCGGCTTGAAGCTCCAAGCGCGGAACGGTTGTTTCTCTCTTTGGAGCGCACCTAGTTTTCGCTGCTATAAAGGCGACGTTTACCTCTTGTGCTTGTTTTATGCGCAGATATGCCACTGCGGCATAGGCAGTATCAATTGCGTCAACGAAGACATGCAATTCCAACTTTTCTGCAGTTGTGTAAGTTGGCGAAATGCATCTTGGTACTGCGAAGTGTTTGATGTCCTGGAATGCTTTCCACCACATTATCCACCGCGACCCTAGTTCACAAGGCAATGGATCATCCCAATCGATCGGCTGTTTCCACGTGGCTTGAAGTACCAATTTGGCCGTTATGGTGACGTTAGCTAATAGACCAAGTGGGTCGTAAATGGCCATGACTAACCCCAAAAGTTCCCTCTTTGTTGGTGGTCGCTTACAGTCGATGACTTCTCGAGGTATCTTGTGGAATCTAAACTGAAATTCCAACACGTCATTATTTGAGTTCCAATACATGCCCAAAATTTTATCGGGTTTGGGTTGACGTTCCATATTTATAATGTCTAACGGTGCGGCGACACTGTTATTTAGCTGGTGTTGTAACCTCTTACAATTTGAGACAAAGTTCCTTAAACGGAATCCGGCGGCGGCGTTTATAGCTATAGCTTCCTTAACTACTTCACTAGCTTCGATAACGTTATCGAAACTGATTAGGAGATTGTCTACGTAAGTATTCTCGATAACAGCTTTGGCACCCCTTGGCATAACTTCATTGAACTGAGCGGCGTTAAAATTCTTAATGTACTCTGCGGCACATGGCGAACATGCGGCACCAAATATCATTGATGTCATCGCATATGTCTCAATGTCATTTGACTGATTCCCATCCCTCCATAGGAATCGTTGCGCATGTACGTCAGCAAGTCTTATCTTAACCTGTGAGAACATTTCCTCTATATCACCCGCAAGCGCAATTATACGTTGACGAAACTTAAACATTATGACCATTAACGGTTGCGCCCGTTCCGGTCCTTTTAGCAAAACAGAATTTAAAGAAATATTAGCAACGGCGGCAGCTGCATCGTAACTTATGTGGTTTATGCGGGTTTACTACCCCAAAATGTGGTGTGTTGGCCCTTGCTCTCGAGCTTCGGCAGTGGACAATAATTTTGCATACCCTTTGTCTACGTATTTATTTACCTCAGCTTTATAGCATTTGGCATACGCTTCATCTCTTAACATTTTGTTTTCGATGTGAATTAGTCTACGTTTGGCCATTTCGTAGCTCTGCGGTAATCTGATGTGATCGTCACGCCACAACAATCCAACTTCATACCGGTTTCCTATATTTTTTGTTGTTACCCGCAGAATTTCTCTGGCACGAATGTCTTCAGTCGATTCCAAAGGAGTATCTGTTGGCTTTACTCCGAAACTTTCTACACTAAAGTACTCGTCTACTAATTGATGTAATTTATGTGTAGTGAACGATTTCCGGACGTGGAAAACTTGCGCTGTAGGATTGATCTTAGATAGAGTTGGTCCATAAACCACCCAACCCAACGAAGTTTCAATGGCAATAGGTTCGTTGTTGCCAGCGCTTACTGTTTGCTTGGCGATACTTAAATGACTATTATCTAACCCAATAAGCAACGAGGGCTTAGCAGCAACATAGCTTGCTATCGGTAAGTTATCAAAATGTCTGAACTGACTTCGATTGAATGTTTGTATTGGCAAATCTAAACTCTTTACCGTGTGTACATTCTTTAATTGCGACGACATGGTATTATGTTCCGTTTTAATGTCCAAGTTAACTACTCCCTCCGCTTTGTGTGACAACATCAAGGCGCACACCACAAATCGGAGGAGAAGCTCGGCCAAACACTAACATATGTGTAAGCGCCAATCTATTATTATTATTATTAACTACTCGAGACCTTTGAGTAATTTGATTTTCGTTATACCATTGTAAAGTGAGTGGTACAACGGGACCTTTAACCCCAAGGTCATTGGCGATACCTTCCTCAAGCAAGGTTATAGATGACCCTTCATCAACCATCGCGTAGACCGTAATACATTTACGAGGCCCGACTAGACAAACTGGCAAGATTTTGAATAAACAGGTGCTCTGGTTATCAACGCAACAATTCAAAAAATGCTCACTATTGGCCTGTATAGGTGATATCACAGCAGGTTGTACTGAGGCAGACGTCTCACCTTTTAAATCAACTGCCTGATGCAACAAAAGATTGTGATAGCCCACATACCTTTTTTGATCCGCATTCCAGTAGACTATGTCCTCGTTGAAGGCAACCAAAACATAGGCGGTTGGCCTTTACCAACTTCCATCTATTGTTAACACTGAGTGCTTTAAGCTCTTTGCAGGCGTTTAACTTATGATTCTGCTGACATTTAACGCAGGACATTTGCTTTTCCTGCATTTGCGTTTGTTTGTTTGACTCGGTCCCACTGCTGTAAAGCACTCGACGTGGCACATTTGCATTCG
>NW_023458556.1:87423604-87425287 GCF_013731165.1 Rhagoletis pomonella | reverse complement strand
GTATCAACAAAGTTGCACCAAAAGTGCGTAAAGTTTTACTGTGGTTCCATCTTTGCCACATTAACAACGGTTTGTTCATCGAATTGAACAAGGCAACCATTAATATGCTACGGATTGCCGAACCCTATATTACATGGGGCTATCCAAATCGTATACCAGTTCGTGAATTGATCTACAAACGTGGAATTGTCAAGCGTAACCATCAACGTGTCCCAAACTCTGACAACTTTGTGATCGAACGCAAATTGCACAAAGCGCACGATATTCAGTGCGTTGATTATTTGGCGCACGAAATATTCACTGTTGGATCCCACTTCAAGAAAGCCTCGAACTTACTGTGGCCACTACGTTGAGGTTGGTGATTTCGGTAACCGTGAAGATAATATCAACAAACTGCTGCGCAAGATGGTTTAAAGAAATTTTCTGGTGTACAAGGTGAAGTATTTTTATTTCAAATAATAATAAAAATAAATGTATGAAATGAAGTAAATAAAAATCTAAGAATATATTTCTTGAATATTTTGTCATAGAGCCGTTATTAAATAAAGACACAACTGCGTCGGGCGTTGGTCCTGACGTATATAGAATTAATGCATTAGAGAGAGATAATTATACAAGCTCAACGTGCTAATTTAGGTATACTAACATATGTAAGTATTTACCTGTTACTCGCCTGGCATATACTTCAACTGCGAAAATAATGACAATTATAATTTATTTAGATGCATATTTTAGCTAAATGTTATATCGTCGAAGATAAAAGATCGTTGAATGTTACTTTCGGCAGATTTCGGGAAATCACAATTGAAGTTTGGAATGCAATTTCTCAGAAACTCGACTACAGATTTTCTCCAAAGTGTCGGAGAATGCTATGTACTAGTTCACGAAATTCTTAAATTATCTTATTTTTTAGTTTATAAAAATGAAATAAAAAAAAAGGCGTGAGTACTAGGTACTCATGAAATTTGATGTGTAAACATATGCGAACGGCAAAGCATAAAAGTACGTTTACATATAAATATAATCTCAATCAAAGCTCGTTAGCTGTCAAATTGGTTGTGCTTGTTATTCACACAACTCGAGGAAAAGTTAAACTTCTTATCTGTGCCACCGTGGTCACTTTTTTCTGCAACACATATTATGCCATTTAAATATATTTTAACTGAATATTTTATTAACAAGTAAGAAAGTCTAAGTTCGGGCGGAGCCGAACATTAAATACCCGGCGCAAGTATTAAATATATGTTTTTTCACCTTTCCGAAACCTTCCGCTAGATGGTAAGCCGGGGTGTATTAATTTTGAGTAAATTAGCGTCCTTCAATTTCAAAATATTGAAGTTTCAAGCATTTCTGAAATTTACCGTTATATGAGAAGCGGCCGTTATTTTAGTCCGATTTCAAATATTTTCAACGTTTTGCTTTTATGTGGCAAGCACAATAACCATACCGAGTTTGGTTCAAATTGCTAGAACGGTTAGCGAGATACATATATGTGATCATAAGTGGGCGGTGCCACGCCCATTTTCCAAAATTGTATCATAAGCGTATTTCTTGGTAAAAAACTGTTGCAACCATCAATTTTGAATAAATTAGCTTTAATATTTACTGATTTATCGAAGATTTTGTATTTCTTTGTATGGCAAACTGGCCGTATAGTTGATGTCTCTTCCGCTAAAGATGGAC
>NW_023458556.1:87422409-87423504 GCF_013731165.1 Rhagoletis pomonella | reverse complement strand
TTTCTCGCGACGTCGACCCACAGCAACGAGGAATGGCCCGCAGTAATCCACACCGGTATACGAAAATGGACGAACATATGGTGTCAAACGATCTGGTGGTAGCTGACCTATTAATGGTACTGCTGGCTTAGCCCTTTGCCGGATACACACTGGACATTTTCTTTGGACCTCTTTCAACAACGAATTCGAACGCGGTATCCAGTACCGCTGACGCACCTCATTTATTATTAATTTATTGTTCTGATGATGATTCTTTTTGTGATAATAGTCCATCACTAATACTTAAAGCTGATGGTGACGAGGAAGAATGATTGGACAACGAGCTGACTCGGGAAGGAAGTAGGCGGCATCGATTCGACCATTAACATTCTAACTTTGGTGTTAGCTGATACAGTTGACTAGATTTGGCAAGGCAATGATTTCTTCTTCAAAGAACTGGAGCTGAGCCCGACGACAGATAAAATGTTCAGCGATTGATAACTCTTTCGGCTGCAACTCTCCAAGCAGACGTGACCTTACTTTTAAGTTATTTACAAAGCGTAAAACCCAAGCCACAACTCGCTGTAACTTTATAAAAGAGGAATATTTTGTGACATCTATTATGCCCCTATTGTGGATTATAAGTACAATCTTCTTATTATGCTCTTCAGACGCGCAGGGATTGGAATACAAGTTGGTGGCTCCATGGGCCATGTGTTATCGTTGTCATAAAGAAAATCTGGGCCTTGTATCCAACGCGAATCAGTTTGACATTTTGGAGAAGCTTTAAACTTTGTGGCTTCATCTGCCACGTTAAGCGCCGATGGAATCCACCGCCATTGACTTGATGAGGTTACTGATAGAACTTCCGAAATTCGACTAGCGACGAACTGCTTAAAATCACGTTTCGTAGATAAAATCCACAGAAGAACCGTTTTTGAGTCAATCCAAAACGTGACGTCGTTTACATTTCGATCGAGACATTCTTCTACTAATGTTTTAAGTCGGCTTCCCAAGACAGCGGCTTGAAGCTCCAAGCTCGGAACGGTTGTTTCTTCTCTCTTTGGAGCGCACCTAGTTTTCGCTGCTATAAAGGCGACGTTTACCTCTTGTGCT
>NW_023458556.1:87416636-87422309 GCF_013731165.1 Rhagoletis pomonella | reverse complement strand
CTTGATTTGACAATTCAACAACTTTTTCAAGTTGGGTTTAACTAATAGCTAGAAACTGTTGAATTTTTTGCATTTGAGCTCTTCCAACACAAGAGGCACATTGTCGGGAATAATTAACAATGAAGAAACTACTCGCTTAGCATGACCATGTAATCCTTTATGAAGTCGCATTAAATTCTGCCTATTATTGTATCCAAATTCGGTAGTGGTATCTCTGTAGCTAGCTCTAAACAAAGGCCAATCCTCTGGGTTGCCTTGCTGACATCCCGCACCCCGGTGAATCCTTGGGATTCACAACTCAAGAGCGGCTAGCTTCGATGACGGACGTCGTATAATGCCATGTGTTGTGCGTACCCTCGCGCTTCGCACCTGTCCATCTTTAGCGGAAGAGACATCAACTATACGGCCAGTTTTCCATTGACTTCGTGGAAGACTCGGGTCGCACACAATTACAAACTGGCCCGGCTTTAACGGTTGAACCTCTGTTCGCCATTTCGGACGCCTCAGTAGTTGCGGCAAATACTCCTTGACCCACCGTTTCCAAAAACGGTCTTTTAAGTTCTGCGCTATTTTCCATTGCTTGCGCAAACAGACTCTCTCTTCATAATCAGACGGCGTTTGAGTTGAATTCATGCACCCTAGTAAAAAATGATTGGGTGTCAATGGTTCCGGACTATCAGGTGAAAGTGGTATGTCGCTCAATGGTCGGCTGTTAATGATACTCTCGGCCTCTATTAACACACTTCGAAACGTCTCCAAGCGAGGCGCTTCCTCTTTTAAAACTCGCTGCAATATTCTTTTAACGCACTGAACGAGTCGCTCCCAACATCCTCCGGCAGATGGATTAGCCGGGCAATTAAAGATCCACTCAATTCCTTCTTTAGCTGTTTCTCGTTGAATTACGTCCAAATCAAAAACTCTCTCTTCTCTCTTCAATTCGCTCTGGGCGCCGATGAAATTCGTGCCATTATCACTCCTTATCCGCACTGTTACTCCCCGCCGGTTAACGAAATTCCTTAAGCAAAGTATAAACGCATCTGTAGACAGGTCCACAGCCACTTCCAGATGCACGGCTCTTGTTGTTAAACAAGTGAATAATGCTATCCAACGTTTCTCGCGACGTCGACCCACAGCAACGAGGAATGGCCCGCAGTAATCCACACCGGTATATGAAAATGGACGAACATATGGTGTCAAACGATCTGGTGGTAGCTGACCTATTAATGGTACTGCTGGCTTAGCCCTTTGCCGGATACACACTGGACATTTTCTTTGGACCTCTTTCAACAACAAATTCGACCGCGGTATCCAGTACCGCTGACGCACCTCATTTATTATTAATTTTTTGTTCTGATGATAATTCTTTTTGTGATAATAGTCCATCACTAATACTGAAAGCTGATGGTGACGAGGAAGAATGATTGGACAACGAGCTGACTCGGGAAGGCAGTAGGCGGCATCGATTCGACCATTAACACGCAACACTCCACTCGCATCTAACTTTGGTGTTAGCTGATACAGTTGACTAGATTTGGGAAGGCACTGTTTAGTTTGCAAGGCAATGATTTCTTCTTCAAAGAACTGGAGCTGAGCCCGACGACAGATAAAATGTTCAGCGAATGATATCTCTTTCGGCTGCAACTCTCCAAGCAGACGTGACCTTACTTTTAAGTTATTTACAAAGCGTAAAACCCAAGCCACAACTCGCTGTAACTTTATAAAAGAGGAATATTTTGTGACATATATTATGTCGCTATTGTGGATTATAAGTACAATCTTGTTATTATGCTCTTCAGACGCGCAGGGATTGGAATACAAGTTTGCTGGCTCCATGGGCCATGTGTTATCGTTGTCATACAGAAAATCTGGGCCTTGTATCCAACGCGAATCAGTTTGACATTTTGGAGAAGCTTTAAACTTTGTGGCTTCATCTGCCACGTTAAGCGCCGATGGAATCCACCGCCATTGACTTGATGAGGTTACTGATAGAACTTCCGAAATTCGACTAGCGACGAACTGCTTAAAATCACGTTTCGTAGATAAAATCCACAGAAGAACCGTTTTTGAGTCAATCTAAAACGTGACGTCGTTTACAGTTCGATCGAGACATTCTTCTACTAATGTTTTAAGTCGGCTTCCCAAGACGGCGGCTTGAAGCTCCAAGCGCGGAACGGTTGTTTCTCTCTTTGGAGCGCACCTAGTTTTCACTGCTATAAAGGCGACGTTTACCTCTTGTGCTTTTTTCAAGCGCAGATATACCACTGCGGCATAGGCAGTATCACTTGCGTCAACGAAGACATGCAATTCCAAGTTTTCTGCAGTTGTGTAAATTGGCGAAATGCATCTTGGTACTGCGAAGTGTTTGATGTCCTGGAATGCTTTCCACCACATTATCCACCGCGACTCTAGTTCACAAGGCAATGGATCATCCCAATCGATCGGTTGTTTCCACGTGGCTTGAAGTATCAATTTGGCCGTTATGGTGACGTTAGCTTATAGACCAAATGGGTCGTAAATGGCCATGACTAACCCCAAAAGTTCTCTCTTTGTTGGTGGTCGTTTACAATCGATGACTTCTCGAGGTATCTAGGGATGCAAATTTTGAGCAGTAACATCGATAGATCGATGTTACGATGCATCGGAGAAAAGAACATCGAGGCTAAAATATATCGTCAGAGAAACATCGATATATCGATGGTTTCCGATCTTTTGTAATTTGTTAGTTTCTAGTTAAATTTAAAGCAATATTGAATACTTTAAGAATTATGAATGTATTTTCCTGTATTTTATTATCCTATCTATACTCTTTCTATTATCAGAATCAAAATGCATACCATCGTAAGATCGTTCGGGCCTAAATATCCTAGGCCTGATCTTGTTAAAATTCTAAGGTCTGTTTGGTTCTGCTTTAACGGCTAGGTTATTAGCATTCAGTGAATCCAACATTTTTATTGAGCTTGGGGTCGTTTTTTATGAAAAATGTTGTGGGGGAAAGAAAGAAGTTATAGCTGCTATTTGGGAGGTCACCACATCTACTAATCAGACTTCTTTTACCCCGGTCACTCAGAGATGTGGTGATCTCCGAAATAGCAGCTATAACTTCTTACCTTTTTAAATTATTGTTGTTTTTCCACAACATTTTTCATAAAAAACGGCCTCAAGCTCAATAAAATTTATGTATATAAATGTTATAAGGCCATAAATAACAAAAAAATTCTGAATGAATAATAAGTTTAAGGTCAGCCAAACATACCGAAAGAAAGTCGGAGAGAATCCTTAAAGTCGATGTTTAAACCATCGGTAAAACTTCCATCGATGTATTGTCAATTTCGCGATGTTAGTGTATTGTAAACATCGATGGCAAACATCGAAAATTGAACCGATATTATCGATGTTTCAAAAACATCGATGCATCGTTTGCATCCCTAGAGGTATCTTGTGGAATCTAAACTGAAATTCCAACACGTCCAATACATGCCCAAAATTTTATCGGTTTTGGGTTGACGTGCCCTATTTATAATGTCTAACGATGCGGCGACACTGTTATTTAGCTGGTGTTGTAACCTCTTACAATTTGAGACAAAGTTCCTTACACGGAATCCAGAGGCGGCGTTTATAGCTATAGCTTCCTTAACTACTTCACTAGCTTCGATAACGTTATCGAAACTGATTACGAGATCGTCTACGTAAGTATTCTCGATAACAGCTTTGGCACCCCTTGGCATAACTTCATTGAACTGAGCGGCGTTAAAATTCTTAATGTACTCTGCGGCACATGGCGAACATGCGGCACCAAATATCATTGATGTCATCGCATATGTCTCAATGTCATTTGACTGATTCCCATCCCTCCATAGGAATCGTTGCGCATGAACGTCAGCAAGTCTTATCTTAACCTGTGAGAACATTTCCTCTATGTCACCCGCAACCGCAATTATACGTTGACGAAACTTATACATTATGACCATTAACGGTTGCGCCCGTTCCGGTCCTTTTAGCAAAACAGAATTTAAAGAAATATTAGCAACGGCGGCGGCTGCATCGAATACGATACGTAACTTATGTGGTTTATGCGGGTTTACTACCCCAAAATGTGGCAGATACCAAATAGTTGGCCCTTGCTCTCGAGCTTCGGCAGTGGACAATAATTTGGCATACCCTTTGTCTACGTATTTATTTATCTCAGCTTTATAGCATTTGGCATACGCTTCATCTATTAACATTTTCTTTTCGATGTGAATTAGTCTACGTTTGGCCATTTCGTAGCTCTGCGGTAATCTGATGTGATCGTCACGCCACAACAATCCAACTTCATACCGGTTTCCTATATTTTTTGTTGTTACCCGCAGAAATTCACTGGCACGAATGTCTTCAGTCGATTCCAAAGGAGTATCTGTTGGCTTTACTCCGAAAATTTCTACACTAAAGTACTCGTCTACTAATTGATGTAATTTATTTGTAGTGAACGATTTCCGGACGTGGAAAATTTGCGCTGTAGGATTGACCTTAGATAGAGTTGATACATAAACTACCCAACCCAACGAAGTTTCAGTGGCAATAGGTTCGTTGTTGCCAGCGCTTACTGTTTGCTTGGCGATACTTAAATGACTATTATCTAACCCAATAGGCAACGAGGGCTTAGCAGCAACATAGCTTGCTATCGGCAAGTTATCAAAATGTCTGAACTGACTTCGATTGAATGTTTGTATTGGCAAATCTAAACTCTTTACCGTGTGTACATTCTTTAATTGCGACGGCATGGTATTATGTCTTTTAATGTCCAAGTTAACTACTCGAGACCTTTCAGTAATTTGATTTTCGTTATACCATTGTAAAGTGAGTGGTACAACGCGACCTTTAAACCCAAGCTCATTGGCGATACCTTCCTCAAGCAAGGTTATAGATGACCCTTCATCAACCATCGCGTAGACTGTAATACATTTACGAGGTCCGACTAGACTAACTGGCAAGATTTTGAATAAACAGGTGCTCTGGTTATCAACGCGACAATTCAATAAATGTTCACTATTGGCCTGTATAGGTGACATCACAGCAGGTTGTACTGAGGCAGACGTCTCACCTTTTAAATTAACTGCCTGATGCAACAACAGATTGTGATTGCGGTTACAATCATCAAGCCCCCATTCCTTTTTTGACCTGCATTCCAGTAGACTATGTCCTCGTTGAAGGCAACCAAAACATAGGCGGTTGGCCTTTACCAACTTCCATCTATTGTTAACACTGAGTGCTTTAAACTCTTTGCAGACGTTTAACTTATGATTCTGCTGACATTTAACGCAGGACATTTGCTTTTCCGGCATTTGCGTTTGTTGGTTTGCCTCGGTCCCACTGCTGTAAAGCACTCGACGTGGCACATTTGCATTCGACGAACGATTCGGTGTTAGAGTATATGATCGCATGGCTGACGATGACTGTGGAACGTTTCGCTGCGATGAAGAAAACATTGATGGCATAAGAGTAACAACCCTGGCAAGGTCGGTAATCCAATTAGCGAAATCTTCCATAGTCGGATACGGTGACGTTGTTGCTGAATGCCGACTCCACTCAAACTGCTTTGAGGGTGGAAGCTTAAGAATAAGTTGCTCTAATAACATTGGATTCAACAAATGTTGTTCACAGTTTGCTGACCTCAAGAACGCGACGACGTTTCGA
>NW_023458556.1:87398241-87416536 GCF_013731165.1 Rhagoletis pomonella | reverse complement strand
GTCCATCTTTAGCGGAAGAGACATCAACTATACGGCCAGTTTGCCATTGACTTCGTGGAAGACTCGGGTCGCACACAATTACCAACTGGCCCGGCTTTAACGGTTGAACCTCTGCTCGCCATTTCGGACGCCTCAGTAGTTGCGGCAAATACTCCTTGACCCACCGTTTCCAAAAACGGTCTTTTAAGTTCTGCGCTATTTTCCATTGCTTGCGCAAACAGACTCTCTCTTCATAATCTGACGGCGTTTGAGTTGAATTCATGCACCCTAGTAAAAAATGATTGGGTGTCAATGGTTCCGGACTATCAGGTGAAAGTGGTATGTCGGTCAATGGTCGGCTGTTAATGATATTCTCTGCCTCTATTAACACACTTCGAAACGTCTCCAGCGAGGCGCTTCCTCTTTTAAAACCCGCTGCAATATTCTTTTAACGCACTGAACGAGTCGCTCCCAACATCCTCCTGCAGATGGATTAGCCGGGCAATTAAAGATCCACTCAATTCCTTCTTTAGCTGTTTCTCGTTGAATTACGTCCAAATCAAAAACTCTCTCTTCAATTCGCTCTGGGCGCCGATGAAATTCGTGCCATTATCACTCCTTATCCGCACTGGTACTCCCCGCCGGTTAACGAATTTCCTTAAGCAAAGGATAAACGCATCTGTGGACAGGTCCACAGCCACTTCCAGATGCACGGCTCTTGTTGTTAAACACGTGAATAATGCTATCCACCGTTTCTCGCGACGTCGACCCACAGAAACGAGGAATGGCCCGCAGTAATCCACACCGGTATATGAAAATGGACGAACATATGGTGTCAAACGATCTGGTGGTAGCTGACCCATCAATGGTACTGCTGGCTTAGCCCTTTGCCGGATACAAACTGGACATTTTCTTTGGACCTCTTTCAACAACGAATTCGAACGCGGTATCCAGTACCGCTGACGCACCTCATTTATTATTAATTTATTGTTCTGATGATGATTCTTTTTGTGGTAATAGTCCATCACTAATACTGAAAGCTGATGGTGACGAGGAAGAATGATTGGACAACGAGCTGACTCGGGAAGGCAGTAGGCGGCATCGATTCGACCATTAACACGCAACACTCCACTCGCATCTAACTTTGGTGTTAGCTGATACAGTTGACTAGATTTGGGAAGGCACTGTTTAGTTTGCAAGGCAATGATTTCTTCTTCAAAGAACTGGAGCTGAGCCCGACGACAGATAAAATGTTCAGCGAATGATAACCCTCTCGGCTGCAATTCTCCAAGCAGACGTGACCGTACCTTTAAGTTATTTACAAAGCGTAAAACCCAAGCCATAACTCGCAGTAACTTTATAAAAGAGGAATATTTTGTGACATCTATTATGTCGCTATTGTAGATTATAAGTACAGTCTTATTATTATGCTCTTCAGACGCGCAGAGATCGGAATATAAGTTTGCTGGCTCCATGGGCCATGTGTTATCGTTGCCATACAGAAAATCTGGGCCTTGTATCCAACGCGAATCAGTTTGACATTTTGGAGAAGCTTTAAACTTCGTGGCTTCATCTGCCACGTTAAGCGCCGATGGAATCCACCGCCATTGACTTGATGAGGTTACTGATAGAACCTCCGAAATTCGACTAGCGACGAACTGCGTTTCGTAGACCGAATCCACAGAAGAACCGTTTTTGAGTCACTCCAAAACGTGACGTCGTTTACAGTCCGATCCAGACATTCTTCTACTAATGTTTTAAGTCGGCTTCCCAAGACGGCGGCTTGAAGCTCCAAGCGCGGAACGGTTGTTTCTCTCTTTGGAGCGCACCTAGTTTTCGCTGCTATAAAGGCGACGTTTACCTCTTGTGCTTGTTTCATGCGCAGATATGCCACTGCGGCATAGGCAGTATCACTTGCGTCAACGAAGACATGCAATTCCAACCTTTCGCAGTTGTGTAAGTTGGCGAAATGCATCTTGGTACTGCGAAGTGTTTGATGTCCTGGAATGCTTTCTACCACATTATCCAGAGCGACCCTAGTTCACAAGGCAATGGATCATCCCAATCGATCGGTTGTTTCCACGTGGCTTGAAGTACCAATATGGCCGTTATGGTGACGTTAGCTAATAGACCAAATGGGTCGTAAATGGCCATGACTAACGCCAAAAGTTCTCTCTTTGTTGGTGGTCGCTTACAATCGATGACTTCTCGAGGTATCTTGTGGAATCTAAACTGAAATTCCAACACGTCATTATTTGAGTTCCAATACATGCCCAAAATTTTATCGGTTTTGGGTTGACGTTCCATATTTATAATGTCTAACGGTGCGGCGACACTGTTATTTAGCTGGTGTTGTAACCTCTTACAATTTGAGACAAAGTTCCTTAAACGGAATCCGGCGGCGGCGTTTATAGCTATAGCTTCCTTAACTACTTCACTAGCTTCGATAACGTTATCGAAACTGATTACGAGATCGTCTACGTAAGTATTCTCAATAACAGCTTTGGCACCCCTTGGCATAACTTCATTGAACTGAGCGGGGTTAAAATTCTTAATGTACTCTGCGGCACATGGCGAACATGCGGCACCAAATATCATTGATGTCATCGCATATGTCTCAATGTCATTTGACTGATTCTCATCCCTCCATAGGAATCGTTGCGCATGTACGTCAGCAAGTCTTATCTTAACCTGTGAGAACATTTCCTCTATGTCACCCGCAACCGCAATTATACGTTGACGAAACTTAAACATTATGACCATTAACGGTTGCGCCCGTTCCGGTCCTTTTAGCAAAACAGAATTTAAAGAAATATTAGCAACGGCGGCAGCTGCATCGAATACGATACGTAACTTATGTGGTTTATGCGGGTTTACTACCCCAAAATGTGGCAGATACCAAGTAGTTGGCCCTTGCTCTCGAGCTTCGGCAGTGGACAATAATTTTGCATACCCTTTGTCTACGTATTTATTTACCTCACCTTTATAACATTTGGCATATGCCTCATCTCTTAACCCATTAATGACGAGACCCCAAATTTCGAAGTAGAGATCTGAAATTTTAAGGGTAGGCTACGATAGGGCATAAAAACACAATTTTAAAAAAATAAAAGATAATCCTTGGCCGATATGGGCGGGCCCGCCCGTTACATACATGTAACAACAGGCCGGATATGGCATACATTTGTTTTAAAGTAAGAGGGTGGGATTTTCCTATGATAAGAATGTAATCTTTACTATGATTTCAAAAACGAAATGGTAAATATCATTCAACTGCAAAAGAGTACTTAAAACGATATAAGAAAGAAGTTAAAAGTTCACGTCTGTTTATAAAAGTTTATTTTAATAAACAAAGTTTTACATTCACTTGTGTTAAAAATATATGTTTTAAGAAAGATAAAAGTAACAAAATACAAAGTTTATAAAGACAAAAAATTATCATTTTTGAAACACTTAAAACATAAGCCGACATTACATTTTTCACAACAAGTTGTTACGCTGGAGGTGCAGCCATCTCCTTGACATCTGCGCCGTTTGTTATTTGGTATAACAGAAATGAAGTGGTTGCAACGATCATAACGGGAACACTGAGCTTCTTCTCGAGTTTTTGGGTGTCGAAAGCTACTGGGTGGTTTTGGTATACCCAGTGTCGTACAATAATATTCTGCTATAGCGCGGCGGAACGGAAGTTCAGAGAGCGCTGAACCAGATTTGCGATGGAGCAGCCAGGCATTTTGAACAGAAACATCGATAAGCCAAGTGAAAATTGCGAACCACCATTTTTTCCCTCTGGCTCCGATGCGGTAGGCATTTACATTTTGGTCCGTTCTGTCAACTCCACCCATACCAGCGCTGTATGTGGTGACTGCATATGGACGAGGTATGTTTATTGTTCTCTTCTCAACTCTAGAATACCTGCCTACTTTGCTTATGGGATTTTTTCCAAAAACGGTGGAACCAATAGTCACTACCGAATTATCTACCCATTTAGTGATATAAATATCAACAAAATCAATCTTTTTAGTCACAACAAATCCACGCTCTTTCTTTTTCAAAGCTTTTTTGTCAGGTAATGGACATGATTTTGGTAACATATTTTCTCTCAAAGTTCCAGTACCGTAGTAACCACGTTGTTTCAATCCTAACAACATTCCCATTGAGGTGAATAGGTTGTCAAAATAAAAGGCAAAAGGAAGATGCTTTGTATTCTCATCGAATTCGTCAATCATCGA
Source organism: Rhagoletis pomonella (assembly GCF_013731165.1). Lineage (NCBI taxonomy): Eukaryota > Metazoa > Arthropoda > Insecta > Diptera > Tephritidae > Rhagoletis > Rhagoletis pomonella. The sequence goes on along the minus strand of NW_023458556.1, from coordinate 87,412,325 downwards.
AAATAATGGCGAAGCATTTTTGCTATATTTAGGTGGATATTCTGGGTTTGTGCGCGGGTTGTTCCCTTGATACATTTCGAAATTGATGAGGTAGCCAAGTGGTGTATTCAAACACCACATTTTATATCCAAAACGTAAAGGTTTACCCCGAATAAATGGTTTGCATCCATGACGTCCATAGTATTCCACCATGAACTCGTCGTATGATAAATCGGGTTCTGGCTTGAAATTTTTCAAGAACTTTTTTTTTAGAGCATCAGTAAGTGGTCGCAATTTCCAAATTTTGCCTCAGCAGAATAACAGTCAGCATCAACAAAATGAAGGTAGCGCAGTATTAATTCAAACCTATCACGTCTTATCGCATCTGACACCATACCGCAGAAAAAATCTTTATCGTTTGACCAGTAATCTCTTTTGGTTGGTCGGGACGTATAACCAGTGATCACCATAACTCCTATTACGACTTTCATTTCAGTTAAAGTCACATTTGGATTTGGTGCATCATTCAAGACCGCGTATTTATTTGTTTCTTCACAAATAAGTTCCAAAATATCTTCACTGAAAAATTTTTCAAATTGTTGATGTGGTTGTAGATTACTGCAGTCAGTGTAATCGGGCTCTGGAAAGGCTAATCTATCACCAGTTCTTTCTTCAGCATCAAGCCACACCATATGATTTGTTTTAATATTTTTATTCGCTCGAGGAAGGCTTGGTCTGGATGTTGAGGCTCTTTTCGAGCCTCGTACTTCCAGCTTTCGTGGTGTTAGTTGAATAAATACTGCCTCCTTTTCAGGTGTTTTTTGCGCTACCTCTTCAGATTCGAATTCGGTGGCTTGCTGTGTAGAAGGGGCGCGTGGAATACTCACTTCCTCTGCTGACGTTGTTTTTTTCGAATCGCAAAATAACGATTTTGGAATACTATGAGTTGAAGTTGAGACTGGTGATTCCAAAAGACTAGTGTCTATGTTTTTGTATGAATTATTTACAACATCTGTTATGAACGCATTGATTTCCTCTTCTGGAACGGTGTCAGAGAGCATACTGTTTTCTCCTGACGGAGACACTAATTCACATGGAGCCATTAATTGCTTTCGCGGTAAATTTAGCAAATCACCACCATCATCTTCATCAGCTGAGTCTTCCCCCGAGAGCTTCTCTAGAAAAATTTAAATAAAAACAAACTCAACGTATTGCAAACGGTTGTAATGATAGCACCTTCATGTTTTGACCAGCTTTGACTACCTATTTTTCTTTTTTTAATGTTCGATATCTTTTTATAAAAGTGTTGCTCAATATCAAACGATAACCATATAAGTACAAGTTTCAAACTTTGTACAAAAATTAAAGAAATTCAACAAAGTTTTATCTAAATTCCAAGAATTTTAATAAGAGTTTCTAGAAAAAATTTTAATATGCGGTTTTAAAGCTTATTAAATTTTAGTATGTCTAATAAAGTGCAAGTTTGAAGTTTCTGAAAATTCTCGTGGAGTTTTTATAATTGCTGACGGTGTCGTGTACTTTCCTCAATATAACAAATGGTCGAACATATTTTGTATGGAAGAAAATGCGTAACACGTTCAGCAAAAACACAATATCAAAACCCAACGGGATTTTTTGGCAACCGCAAACTTGCACTTTATTGTACTAAAGTATGATAAGCTTTTAAACTGTTTACCAAATTTTTTTTAAGAAACTCTAATTAAAATGCTTGCAATTTCGATGAAACTTTGTTGAATTTTTCCAATTTTTGTACAAAGTTTTAAATTTGGATTTATTTGGTTTTTGTTATAATGAGCCATACTTTTTTAAATAAATACGGGCACTAAAAAATTAAAATAAAAGTAGTCAAAACTGGTCAAAATGTTGAAGTGCTATTACTTTGTCGCGAGCTGTATATAACTATTCAGTATTAAGACTGATGTTACATACATGTAACGCCGTCAATTTATGTCTGGCTATAAAAATTTAAAGCTCGAAAATCAAAATTTTTTGGCAAGAAATATTGTCCACATTTAAGAAAACACCACTGCATAAAAAACTTAACAGTTGTAATTACAAAAGTTCAAAAAAAAGAATACTTACCTCCTTCTGTTCGCCATTTGCTATTTTTTTGTTCTTCACTGAACACACGAAACTAAACGTGACTGATTTATTTCACTAACTGACATATACTAAACTACGAATGGCACAAAACGATTAAAGCATTCCTCCCAAATACATTTGCACTTGTATAAGCACCAATGTAATTCAATTTTATTTTTTATTTTCCTAAATGCAAACAGTATGGTCCCGTTACATGTATGTAACATACGTCGTTAATGGGTTAACATTTTGTTTTCGATGTGAATTAGTCTACGTTTGGCCATTTCGTAGCTCTGCGGTAATCTGATGTGATCGTCACGCCACAACAATCCAACTTCATACCGGTTTCCTATATTTTTTGTTGTTACCCGCAGAATTTCTCTGGCACGAATGTCTTCAGTCGATTCCAAAGGAGTATCTGTTTGCTTTACTCCGAAACTTTCTACACTAAAGTACTCGTCTACTAATTGATGTAATTTATGTGTAGTGAACGATTTCCGGACGTGGAAAACTTGCGCTGTAGGATTGATCTTAGATAGAGTTGGTCCATAAACTACCCAACCCAACGAAGTTTCAATGGCAATAGGTTCGTTGTTGCCAGCGCTTATTGTTTGCTTGGCGATACTTAAATGACTATTATCTAACCCAATAAGCAACGAGGGCTTAGCAGCAACATAGCTTGCTATCGGCAAGTTATCAAAATGTCCGAACTGACTTCGATTGAATGTTTGTATTGGCAAATCTAAACTCTTTACCGTGTGTACATTCTTTAATTGCGACGACATGGTATTATGTTCCATTTTAATGTCCAAGTTAACTACTCGAGACCTTTCAGTAATTTGATTTTAGTTATACCATTGTAAAGTGAGTGGTACAACGGGACCTTTAACCCCAAGGTCATTGGCGATACCTTCCTCAAGCAAGGTTATAGATGACCCTTCATCAACCATCGCGTAGACTGTAATACATTTACGAGGCCCGACTAGACAAACTGGCAAGATTTTGAATAAACAGGTGCTCTGGTTATCAACGCGGCAATTCAAAAAATGCTCACTATTGGCCTGTATAGGTGATATCACAGCAGGTTGTACTGAGGCAGACGTCTCACCTTTTAAATCAACTGCCTGATGAAACAAAAGATTGTGATAGCGGTTACAGTCATCAAGCCGACATACCTTTTTTGATCCGCATTCCAGTAGACTATGTCCTCGTTGAAGGCAACCAAAACATAGGCGGTTGGCCTTTACCAACTTCCATCTATTGTTAACACTGAGTGCTTTAAACTCTTTGCAGACATTTAACTTATGATTCTGCTGACATTTAACGCAGGACATTTGCTTTTCCTGCATTTGCGTTTGTTTGTTTGACTCGGTCCCACTGCTGTAAAGCACTCGACGTGGCACATTTGCATTCGACGAACGATTCGGTGTTAGCGTATATGATCGCATGGCTGACGATGACGGTGGAACGTTCCGCTGCGATGAAGAAAACATTGATGGCTTAAGAGTAACAACCCTGGCAAGGTCGGTAATCCAGTTAGCGAAATCTTCCATAGTCGGATACGGTGACGTTGTTGCTGAATGCTGACTCCCTCAAACTGCTTTGAGGGTGGCAGCTTAAGAATAAGTTGCTCTAATAACATTGGATTCAACAAATGTTGTTCACAGTTTGCTGACCTCAAGAACGCGACGACGTTTCGAACTTGATTTGATAATTCAACAACTTTTTCAAGTTGGGTTTCACTAATAGCTGGAAACTGTTGAATTTTTTGCATTTGAACTCTTCTCAGTAAACCTGGGCGACCAAAATTAAATTGTAGCTCTTCCAACACAAGAGGCACATTGTCGGGATAAATTAACAATGAAGAAACTACACGCTTAGCATGACCATGTAATGCTTTATGAAGTCGCATTAGATTCTGCCTATTATTGTATCCAAATTCGGTAGTGGTATCTCTGTAGCTAGCTCTAAACAAAGGCCAATCCTCTGGGTTGCCATCGAAATTTGGCAAAGGATACAATTTAGCTGCTGCGTTGTCAACAAAAGACACCATGCCCCTTTGTTGCAATGTTGAGTTCGGCGGTTGCATAAATTGAGACTGTGGTATGGAGTTCGAATCTGTCTGGCGATAATGTATTGATGGCTGAGGAAATCGTGGTACTGATGGCTGCGAATATTCAGCTTGCGACTGTGGACAATATGGTCCCGACTGTAAATTCCTCATAGTTGTAGACACAAACGACGACGGCATATGCTGGTTAGATGTATTATGTGGCAAAATATTGTTGAAGTGCCCCTCAGTAGCGGAAGCTGTTATATTTACATTATTCTGTAAATTTCTCACGGCCGTAGTTGTAGGTAACGATGATAGCATATGCTGGCTAGCTGTATTATCTGGTAAAATATTGCTGAAGTGCTCCCCAGTAGCGGAAGCTGTTGCATTTACATCAGTATTGTCTGAAGGCTTATTTGGCATATGAGATGCGGCAATGTTGTTATCACCCATCTTGACTTCGTTTTTAATTTGTTGTGTTTCACGGCTTAGCTCGCTTACGGACTCCTTCAAAGTATTAATGCTTGCTAACAATGCGGCAAATTGATCGTGCGTTATGACACAATTCGATGAATTTTCCATTGTATTTCTTTCAACAAAAGTATTGTCTAAGCTATCAGAGTCATTTGACATTTCTTCTATTTCTGTTGCTACACTCTGCTCAATAACCTTTTCGTTTTCTTTTGCTTGATTTCTTGTCAGCATGATGTTCAGCAACTGAACCAAATGAAAGCAAGCGAGACAAAATTACTTGTAAATATGTATTTACACATCTGTATTTAAAAGGAATTTCTAGAACTGCAAACTTCTGGTTGCAAACTGATTGCAAGGCCTGCTTATGACTACGACTGAAAAACGTTGACTGCGATGCTCAATATACACTACGATAACTGAGTTTATGAGTTGATTCGACGATTTCAACTAGACTACGGTGGCTGCGAAGCTAAATGTTGAACGTTTTCTGTACAGCTCAATGTTGAACGACGTGGACTGCAAGCTCAAATGCTGGCGCCTGTGGCTGCGAAACTCAATGCTGAACGTTTCTGTACAGCTCAATGTTGAACGACGTTGACTGCAAAACTCGATGCTGGCGACTTTGGCTGCGAAACTCAATGCTGAACGTTTCAACAACTGACGATTTGAATTTCTTTTATGCAGCACACATACAATTCCAAATACTGCACGAGATGGAAAGAATGACACAAGATAATATACGATGACTGGATGACGCGTCGAACTGATCGACAAATATGGCTGACCCTTCTGCCAATCTTCGTAAGTCGGTTCATTCGTGGAAAATATGTATGTACAGTGAAACCTCTCCTCACGGACACCTCTATTAGACGGACACCTCCCTTGGGCGGACATTTTTTCCTATACCAAGTTTTAAGTATAAATTTCGGAACAAATTACTCTCTCTTAAGCGGACACTCTCTTGGCCGGACGCGGACAGTTATTTTGCATAAAATTGACACAAAAACTCTATTGGGCGGACGCGAACCTCTTATCAACGGACATTAAGATTTCTTTTCATAACAAATCAAACAAAAACCTCCGTTGAGCGGACGCGAACTCCTCATAGGCGGACTACTAAATGGAAAAAGGGGACTTCCCGCACAAAATGTGATTGTTATGCACACATTTAGTTTGGTTTGCGCAGTGGTTTCGGTTCGTTATTTGAATTGTCAGAAATTGGAGACTGATAAAAACATGAAAACTATTGATTAAAAAGGTACTGACACTGAAAAAAATTAAAAATAAAACTTACGTCAATCGACAATTTCCCAGTTTTTTATGTAATGAATCTATGGTTTTATGTAGTTTATGGACTGGAATGTAAAATTTATTTTATTTGGTTTTTACTTAATATGTACTTAAGCACATAAATGAAATATTCCCTTTTAAAAAAATACATGCACATTTTTGTTTGAACGATGTAATATCAATATCTTTTATTCAAATAAGAAATAGTGACTATTCAATTAAATAAAACATTAAAAAGTTCTAAAATAGGCTTCCCCTTCATTAAGCGGACACCTCTCTTGGGCGGACAAAAAATGACTGACGGTGAGTGTCCGCCCAAGGGAGGTTTCACTGTATTTATTTTATGCAAAGACAATTCGGTATAACTCGAATGTACCAATGTTGTAAGCAAATTTGTAACTTAATGTCGACGAAATGAATAAAAACAAACCGTTTAAAACGCCTTTAAGGCAGAACTTCAAACTTTATTTTAATTTAATTGACACTTTAGCGCATGCTAGTGCGCGTTACAAATTTGGTGCTTACTCTACGACGAAGTGAAAAAGATGCTCGCATTCAGTGCAGAGTTGCCATGTCGTTGTATTGTGGCGAAGAGTTGCCATGTGATTGTATTGTCTTGCTGACACACATTTTTATTTTCACTTTTATATGATTTTAAAATGTTGGCAACCTTAAATTAAAAAATCATGGCCGACAAATTGAGAGAACGTTTCTACCTTGCTATGTTTTTATCATGCTTTCAATCTTTCCTTTCAATTAAGTTTTAATTTTGCTTCAATTTTGATCACCTATTCATCATTGACAGGCGAATTTCGAGAAAACAAGAAAATTATTAGGCTTTTGAATGCTAAAAAGCTAACATACAATGCAATTTAGAATAGCAAGTGGCCTTTAAAAGCGGATTAGTTGGCTGTTTTCTTGAGAACGGCGCGTTGACAATGAGATTGCTTCTCAGAGTGAATTCAGCCTACCTAATGGCCTTCAATTGGAAAAGACCTCTCCGAGCCGTTCGCCACAAAACGGGGTTTCAGACGGGGCGACTCCCTTTCATGTGACTTCTTTAATCTGATGTTGGAGAAGATAATAAGAGCTGCAGAACTGAACCGCTCAGGAACAATTTACTATAAGAGCGTGCAATTGCTGGCTTAAGCCGATGACATCGACATCATCGCTAACAAAAACCGCGAAGTCTGTTCTGCCTTTTCCAAGTTGGATAGGGAAGCAAAGCGAATTGGTCTGGTGGTAAACGAGGACAAGACGAAGTATCTCCTGTCATCAAACAAACAGTCAGCACATTCGCGCCTTGGCACCCACGTCACTGTTGACAGTTACAATTTCGAGAAAGTAGAGAATTTCGTTTACTTGGGAACCAGCATTAACACCGATAATAATGTCAGCATTGAAATCCAACGTAGAATTACTCTTGCCAACAAGTGCTACTTTGGACTGAGTAGGCAATTCAGGAGTAAAGTCCTCTCTCGACGTACGAAAACCGCGCTCTATAAGTCACTCATCATGCCCGTGCTGGTATATGGCGCAGAAGCATGGACAATGACAACATCCGATGAGGCGGCTCGTGGAGTGTTTGAGAGAAAGATTTTTCGGAAGATTTACGGGCCTTTACGCGTTGGCGACGGCGAGTACCGCAGACGATGGAACGATGAGCTGTATGAGCTTTACAACGATATGGACATAGTGCAGCGAATTAAAATACAGCGGCTCCGCTGGCTTGGTCATGTCGTTCGAATGGACACCGACGCTCCAGCTCTGAAAGTATTCAACTCGGAACCCGCTGGTGGTAGCAGAGGAAAAGGGAGGCCCCCACTGCGATGGAAAGATCAGGTAGAGAAGGACTTGGCTTCACTTGGCGTTTCCAATTGGCGTCAGTTGGCACAGAGGAGAAACGACTGAACTCGGCCATAATCGCTTAGGCGGTTACAGCGCCAAAAAAGAAGAAGAAGAAGAATGGCCTTCAATTTTTATGATTTTTGACAAGCAATGTGTGTAAGAAAATGAAAGGCAAGGTTGATCGTGTGTCGTTAGCGTCAAAGCAAAAGTCGAGCTATTTCCTATTAAATTGCTTGCTAGTATGTACTCGGATGTATTTTAAAGGTGTTATTTATTTTTATTGTTTGGTGTGTATACATCTTTGATTTCGGTAGGGGTAAAATTTGCGAAGCTGTAACGCATATCCCAGCACAAAATTTCGAAGGGCTTAGCATGTGTATTTCAGCATAAACTTTTTATTTCCATTAGAAGCACCCTGTGTTTGCTTGCTATTGTAAATGGTTGCATACATTTAGGCATATGCATAGTAAGAGAAAATGCGCTACAATTGATTATTACTTCCGATTATTTAAACTCCGCACATGCATACGGCTTTGTACCTATGTATGTACATAAATATATATGGACTCATTTGTTGCAACTGGGCATGAATCACGTAACTTTGAAACGATAGTCGTTCAAACGATAATGACAAACCAATGTTGTCAAAACACTGATTTATGCATTTATGTTGCTGTTACGTGTTACTGTTAAGTGAAGCAAAACTGGAATCGAGTTGACGATATCGCACAAACGATCAAACAATTTTTGATTTTTATGAAGCAAGACAATCTCGACACGATATCGTTCAGACGATTGCCGTCATACGTGATTCATGCCCTGGTTTTGATATTCGTAGATGGTTTTAGGCATAGGATTAGTAGTCTATTTTGATAAAAAATCAAGGCGAAAACTTAAAAAAATACTGGAACCATTTTAACTGGGACCGTTGATAACTGATGAACATACATGAATATATCGTCGTCTAAAGTACAAAACCGCGTATCGTAATTCTGCAAAACCGCGTAACTGACATTGGCTGCCAAAAATTGGATTTGCTCACACAAGCTCTTGGCTCAATCCTTATCCATTCGTCCTGAAATATACTAGCCAGAAATGTGATTGCTTTATAAAAAAGAGAACCTTTTTGAAATATGAGTGTTTTTACGCTCTAGAAAATAATTTCTACAACTTCACATACGCGGTTTTGCATTTTGCTGATACGCGGTTTTGCATTTTGTTGATACGCGGTTTTGCACTGCAAACGACGATATGTATGTATAATATGCATATGTATGGATGATATAATAGCTCTGATCCAATATTTTTCATGTAAAATCCTGGAAAAAGGACAAACAGCAAAATCACTCTCTGAAGTGAGAGTAAAAAGTGAGTAACAGCAAAACGTACGGAACAAAGAAGCATCGGGTAAAATCCTGCAAATTCAATCTCTACACAACTCTCCCAAAAATCGCTCTCATTTACATGAACCACAGATTATATTCCGAAAAGAAAAACTAAATTTAGGAATATATACAAATAGAAATGCTCAAACTATAAGCTTAAAAACAATAACTGATTCGGTGTTTCCAAGATATTTTAACGCCCTTGAGTCGCAAGTATATACAAGTATCATATTTTATCAATCATACCGATAATTTCATGTATTAAAAAATTAAAAATGAAAATGAATAAAAAAATTTAATCAGCAAAATTAATTAAATTAGGTGAAATTAATGTTTAATTTCTAACCTAACCTACATTTGTATGTATGTAACTGAATCGCCTAATAATAGCTTTACATATAAAAAGATTATCCTAATTTTCGAGCTTAACTTCCTAATTCTGTTCACCATTGGAGCCATTTCGATTTGTTTGCTCGTTTACCTTGTTAATAAGAAGAGGAATTAATAAACGCGTTTTATATTGAGAGAAAAAAAGACGAAAAAAATCAAATAAATTACATTTAATGTGTACGGGATATAAGTGAACCTTGCAAAGATCGTATATCGATGAAAATATAAGTGAAAAGTGCTCTTTTTATGGAACTTTGCCGGTGAAACTGCAAGGAGTTTAACAACAAACAAAGGAAAGCGGAGAAACCACGTAAATATACATGGGGTCTTAGCATTCCCGGCAAGTTCCATGAGAAAATACATGATAGTGTGCTAAACCACCCTGATAGTGAAAGGGATTGGAGGGGCAAACCTTGGACGGCTACTTAGGCCAATTCACGCCAGGGTAAACTCCAAGTTAGTAATGAAACTAACCAGTTAGCTCGGCCGCAACGCAATTCTCCAACTTTAGGATTTTGACTGATCCATATACACACAAACACTAATAAACGTTTTGTTTTAGGTTTAGGCGACCGTGCCGTAGCGGCAGCCCCGCCATAGTAAAAACCGGTAACAACACGGATTCAACCGGCAGCAGCCACACAGGCAACCTCGACGACGTCTGCCACAGCAGCCGGGCAGTAGCATACCGGTAACAGCACCGGCATCAACGGCATCGGCTGCCACAGCAGCAGGCGAAACCACAACACCAACCATTACGGCACCAACCGGGGTGAGCACCCGGGAACGGCGACAACAACACAGCAAAAACAGCAGCGGCTGCTACAGCAGCAGGCGAAACCACAACAACAACCTTTACGGCATCAACCGGGGTGAGCACCCGGGAACGGCAACAACAACACAGCAAAAACAACCACGGCTGCCACAGTAGCAGCAGAACCACCAAAGGCAACAACAGCAGTGCCACACATACGCCTGCTGCAACATTAGGGTGAGTCCGTCGGGCCTGAAAATCTCTATAAATAAAACTTTTTTTTTATGACAAATTAAAAGTAAGCTAAGAATTATCAAAAAAATTAACTCAAAATCCCTAAAAGTAGATATTCGGAAATTTAACAAATTAAAACTCAGCAAATTAAAAAAACATTAATTTGAATTTCTACAGAACTAAGAAATTAAAACAAGCTGAAAATTAAATGTAAATGAAAGAACAACTAAAAGGAAGTTAATAACAGTAAGAACAGAAATATTTTTTTCTGGTCTGTAAATGTATGTATATACATATATAGGTGAATATATACATATATACCCATATATAACTGCATGTACATTTATGCATATATATATGTACATATGTGATTTAAAGGTTAGGCTTAAGTAAAACAATAAACCCGGAGAGAATAAAATCATCCTTGGAAAATCTTTTTTAAAGAAAATGGAACAATTATACACACTTAAATAAACAACTAACATAAAATTACATTAAATTAATTTGAATTAATTTAAACTAATTTAAATTTAATAAAAATTCAATAAAGGTTATTAAATAAATAAAAACAGTAACTAGAGGTAAATTAAATAACATTCAATTGACTAAAATTGAATTAATCTAATTTTAACTAAATAAAATAAACGAAAGATACGAAAACTAAGGGAACTTAATATATATCAACATCAAACTTCAATGGAAGTTCAACTATACTAAATTTAAATGATTAACCAATTTTTTATAAAAGAAAATTGGCCACAATATAATACATAACAATATATATAAACAACGAATAATACTAATAATAAACCTAAAAGGGATAGGAAATAGAAGACGCCAGGATAGTAATTAAATTAGATTGACCGAACAAAAGTAAGACCAATAAATATAGAAACCCCTAAAATTACATTAGGAAGAACAGAAATAGAAAAAAAAATAGAAAAACTTTTGAAATCCTAATTGCTTTGTTTAAATATACTGATATACTTACCTGACGTACTTAACCATCGGATGTGTCTACCTACTTGAGTTGACCTAACTTTTTTTTCTCAAAATACCTTGCCTAGACTTACTTTAGTCTACTGACCTGTTACAGTATATTTTGCTTAGCTGCACATCCTTCTTTGCACGAAAAACTTGTGCACGTAACCGAAAAAGGCACTTAAGCGAATTTTCTTTACTACTTCAATGAGGAAGGTATCCGAATCCCTATGAAACCAAATATTGGCGGTGCACTTACCATGTAGAGTTTACTGCAAGCGAAATTTTTACCGAATGTTATCTAATTATCTATATAACTTCATAAATTGATAGCCATTTTCGTTGTTCTGCGAGATGAGCAAAATAAATAAAAGGTTGTAAAATTAGGTAATTGTAGGGCCAGTGCAGGTAAACGTAATACTTTCATTGATAGTTTATACGAGTCGCACTATTTTTAAAGCAGGTATCGCCAATGTGCAGGTATGTTGAATGCATCTATCGGAGCAGTTTCCTTATAAATGTTAAAATAATGATTTTGATGCGCATTTTGGGGTGCACTTAAGCATAGAGGCAGCAAAGCAAAATATACTGTACTACTTAAAATACATTTGCTTTTCGGAAAATTGGTATCCGCTAAGCACCTTAACTTAGACCTAATTTAAACTGATTAATTACTTACACTTACCTAGTTATTAAGCATACATACTTTTCTTTGATGATAAGAACTTTTACGGTTAGGACTTAGCAAATAATATTCGAATACTTTCCTACTATTACTTCTTCCTACCTTAGACTTAGAATACTTAGCATTAGGATGATTATTTTTATACCCGAGCGCACTTGTGCACAAGGGTATATTAATTTTGTTCACATAACGGTTGCTTGTAACAGCCAAAACGAATCGAGATAGATATAGACAAATGTATACACAAATGTTCAGAATGAATGGAGAAATCGATTAAGCCATGTCTGTCTGTCCGTCCGTCTGTCCGTCCGTCTGTCCGTCCGTTTGAGATATCTCAACGAAATTTGGTACGTAGGTTTCCGGTAATCCAAGGTAGGTTGGTATTGAAAATGGGCGAAATCGGACTGTAACCACGCCCACTTCCCATATAACGGTATTTTCCAGAAATACGAAAACTGCGATATTTTAGTAACTACTGAAGATAATTCACTCAAAATTCATATTTACAATACTTTTCAGACGAAAAATAAGAATATTGTAAATTTTTGGAAAATGGGCGTAGCCACGCCCACTTATGGCTACATTCTATATCATGGTAACCGCTATACCAATTGAATCCAAACTTGGCACAGATGTTGGTCTTGATACAGCATACCAAATGGCCGAAAATTTTAAAAATCGGACAATAAACACGCCCATATCCCATATAACGGTAATTTTCGGAAATACGAAAACTGCGATATTTTAGTAACTACTGAAGATTATTCACCCAAAATTAATATTTACAACAATTTTTAGACGAAAAATAAGAATATTATAAATTTTTGGAAAATGGGCTTAGCCACGCCCACTTATGGTTACATGTGTATATCTTGGCAGTTGTTGGCCTTGGTACAACATGCTAAATGCCCAAAATCGGACAATAACCACGCCCACAGTCCACAGGGTAATTTAGAACAATACGAAATCTTCGATAAATCAGTAAATATTAAAGCTAATTTATTCAAAATTGACGCTTGCAACAATTCTTTACCAAGAAATACGTTTATGGAAAAATTTTGGAAAATTGGCGTGGCACCGCCCACTTATGATCACATATATGTATATCGGTAACCGTTCTACCAGTTTGTACCAAACTCGGTATTTTTATTGTGTTTGCCACATGAGAGCAAAACGTTGAAAATTATTGAAATCGGACTAAAATTACGGCCGCTTTTCATATAACAGCAAATTTCAGAAATGCTTGAAACTGCAATATTTCGAAATTTAAGGACGCTAATTTACTCAAAATTGATACACCCCGGCTTACCATCTAGCGGTAGCTTTCGGAAAGGTGAAAAAACATATATTTAATACTTGCGCCGGGTATTTAATGTTAGCCTCCACCCGAACTTAGACTTTCTTACTTGTTAAAACTTAGTTTTAGGAAATGAAGTGTCAATAAATTTGTAATATAATGGGAATGCTGTCTAGCCTTTTTATTTAGCAAGGCACATTAGGGCTTTTATAATGGGGTCATCGGGAATAGGGTGCGCCGGTGACCATGGTTGAGGGTGGGTCAGCACCAGGGGCAACACTTACACCAGTGGCCCCAACCATATTCGGCCTTAGGTTTTTTTGATTATTTTTAGTTTCGATTTATTTTCAGTTCATTTTAAATATTTAAATTTAACGTTTCCTTTTTCAGCTTTTTTTATGGTTGTGTTAACGGATTTTTTTCGAATTTTTGAATTTGTTGTGGTGTGTCCGTCCGTTAAGACGTTTGACAAGGCATGACTGTTTCTCTGCTATGGCGCAGGGAACAGTAATGAGGCAAGAACCCCGCCCAGCCGACATGACTAGCCGTAGTGCACCCCATTGTGCCATGCCGCCTGCACTCACTGCTGCTCCCAATGTATGCGTACCATA
>NW_023458556.1:87394373-87398141 GCF_013731165.1 Rhagoletis pomonella | reverse complement strand
TGGGTCAGCACCAGGGGCAACACTTACACCAGTGGCCCCAACCATATTCGGCCTTAGGTTTTTTTGATTATTTTTAGTTTCGATTTATTTTCAGTTCATTTTAAATATTTAAATTTAACGTTTCCTTTTTCAGCTTTTTTTATGGTTGTGTTAACGGATTTTTTTCGAATTTTTGAATTTGTTGTGGTGTGTCCGTCCGTTAAGACGTTTGACAAGGCATGACTGTTTCTCTGCTATGGCGCAGGGAACAGTAATGAGGCAAGAACCCCGCCCAGCCGACATGACTAGCCGCAGTGCACCCCATTGTGCCATGCCGCCTGCACTCACTGCTGCTCCCAATGTATGCGTACCATAACAGCTGGCGCCCAACGGGGGGGGGCCTGAGGTCTGGTCAGGTTGACTGGTCCTGACTGACACCCGCAAGTCCCAGGGGGGCATGTGATTGCTGCCCCTTGCTGCGTTGCGGCGGGATGAGTGGAGCTGAGTGTGCTGGTTCGGATTGGTCCTCTTGGTCAGCAACCGAAGGCTTCTCCGAGACTTCACGTCACGTCCTCCGGAGTTTTGTATTCACCCGGTGAGGCAGTGCTAAACGCACTTAGTTTTTTTGTAGTTTGACTTTGTTTTTCTCCAAATTGTTCAGTGGTCCGATATGTCGGCATGGGAGTTGGGGAAAAATTGTCCGCTAAGTGGGGTTTAGTATAAATAGATTTTCGTAGTTAATTTTTCTTCCTCCGAATATTTTTTTTATTTTTTTTCACCTCGTGTTTTTTTTTTGGAAAAAAAGTGATAATTAAATTTTTCTTTCGGACCGCAGCTCACTCCATAGGTCTGCGCTGGCGCTCCTGAGCGCCTTCGCATTACGATGGAGTGGGCTGGGACTCCAACCACGACTGACTATCGGGGTCTCAGTCACCCCACATGTCTCAGGGGGGCATGCGTGACTGCTCTTTGCTGCATTGCGGTGGGGTGCACTGAGACCGAAAGATAGTTCAGCAACTAGTACGCGAAGTCCAGTACACCCTTCAAGTCTGGAGGGGCATTCCACTATGCCGGCTTGCATTGCGGTTGGGTGTACTGGACCAAACAGCGATTTTTTTGTTTGTTTGTTTTTGTACCTCATTTTTTCGTAGACTTGTGCCTTCTTAATGTTAGGGAGAGGTCAGCATTCCCATTGACTTTGAAAGTATACATATTTCCCACTTATAAGCAATCTATTTCAACCGATCTTTTATATACACTTATATGACCACGTATATTTAACTAACAAACTTACATGTTTATTTACTAAAAATAATTTTTTTGGTTGATTCTTTTTCTTTTGCTGCTTTTTGAGCGCGTAAATTAAGGGTCTAAAATTCGATTCCTGGTCCCAGCAACATGGACGTTTTTGCAGGCAATGGCAAATTACCGTATGTAATTCTGGTATGATTGAAAGTTTTTTTTGACAAACAGACGCTCTTTCGCTTATGATTGCCATTGTGCCATGATGTTATTTGCATTTTGGTAAAGTTCTTTACGAAACTTCCAATTGCTCTAAATTTAACTTACATTTTTCAGATTTACAGTTTTGGTGTCTTCCAGAGCTGTAAAATGATTGAGTCAATAGGATCTGCATTCACTAGACATTCTCTTCAAAATTTTGATTGTTTGGTTGTATAAAAAAAGCCTCATTCCTGAGTGGCTTAAAATGCTTGAAAACAAATAAACTGTGTTGTGTTTTTGAATGGTAGATTGATATTCAGTATGGAATGTGAATGTAACAGAAACATTCGCACACACACATGATTGTATATTTAAAATGAATGCACACGTTTTTACCATTCAGTACTAATACTTTTTTCCCAGGGTTGATATATTTTATACTTTAAAGTTTAAACATATCTGGAATTGAAAAAAAACATATATGTATACGTATGTATGTATTTCAACGCGTATGTATAGACGTTTTCTGACATTAACCCATGGCTAATGACTGGTGCGAAATCAGTCCAAACAAACATCGCAACCGTCGAGCACAAAGGACACATCTTGATACATACATTTACATAAATTAGATTCGAAACTAGTGAACTGTATATAGAAATATAAAACAGTGTCAATAGAAATGAGTTTTTAAAACTCTTGCTTGAAAAAACTTAAGAATTTCATTACCGGCATCTGTCCCTTCGTATTAGAGACTTTTGAACTATAAAAGGTCTATTCTGCACGTAACCGAAGATTTTGTAACCGGAAAATTTTATTACCAAAAAATTTTACCTGTTCATGTCACCGCGATTCTAGGAACGTTGTTAATGCTATATATTCAGCAATTCAGCCATGAAGAATTGTGGAAATTCTGGCAATGCATATTTCACGGGGCGGGGCAATATTTTGTTACCAGCTTATGAGATGGTTACAAAATTTACCGGTTACAATAGTACACCAATTGCGAAAAGGGTCTAAAAATTGATTGTAGACATTTTTTCGCAGAATATATGTATATATAATAATAATATTTCCTTAATTACAGAAAACAAATTGCTAAAAAACTCACATGTTTATTATTATACATTTTTGAAAAATGGGACATATTTCTAACTGTTGAAATCAATTTGCTCAAAACATACATTTAGAATAATGTTTTAAGAAATAATTACACCCGAGCGCATTTGTGCACATGGGTATTATAACTTCGTTCGCATAGCGGTTGTTTGTTGTCTAGCCCTTCAGGTTAATAAAGATTGTAGAAAACGATTTTTGCTTGTGTGGGGTCCCGTTTGATTCCCAAAATTGGAAGGAACTGATTTTTTCAAATTGCAAATCCTAATAAATAAATTATTTCTAAAATAGGTTACAGCAGACAATGTTTAATCATTTTTTATTAATATACCGACACCTGATTGGAAGATCGACCTATCTCGGCAGCCAATTCAAAAACGCCCTAACTCAGAAAGCTTTTTATGAAAGTCCTACTTCAGAATTTGGTTGAAGAACGCCATATCTCAAATGAAAATATATTGAAAATTTGCCGAGATAGGGCGTTTTTGAACCGCATTCTGAGATAGGGCGTTCTTCAACAAAATTCTGAAATAGGGTGTTCTAGAACAGTTTGTTGAGATAGGGAGTTTTCGAACTGGCTGCCGAGATAGGTCGATCTTCCACTTAGGTGTCGATATGTAGTTTTGATGTTAACAAACAAACCAAAACTTGGGTTAAAAAGCGTGCTCAATGAAATGGGTATAAATTCTTAAATATTGCATTTTCGGAAAAGGATGTTAATGAAAATAGAGACCAATGAATTTTGTTAAATATTTTTTTGTTGGAAATGTTGATAATTTGTGGCTTATTGTAAATGAAAAAACCTCCACAAACCAACAAATTCGATTTTCGAATCTTCATTAACTGCTTGACCCAATAGCGACGAAAAAAAGTACGAAGAAATTTGTATAAAAAATTTTTATAATTAAATAATGAAATGTATATGTATGTCTAAAGTTAGAACCAGAAGCTCTTAAATTTGTTAGTTTATATTAACTTATATATGTATGTACTAATTTATGCATTATGCATTATTAAAGCTGACAATTTTCTAAACAGAGATGTTAAAATCATTAATAATTTATATTTTTCATAATGACATTCTAACGACACGTTCACCAAAAAATATTTCTCCAATTAATATTTTTTATTCTTATAAATCCTTGTACAAATTTAAGTGAAAAAAAACTGATGATAACGCTCTATTAACTATTTTTCGTGTTGAAATTTTGCAGTCTTTTTAATAAAATG
>NW_023458556.1:87391395-87394273 GCF_013731165.1 Rhagoletis pomonella | reverse complement strand
TAAATAGCGATGAGGGATATTTCACCCGCCGGTGATAAGAAATCGCAATCGCCATAACGCACATCACTAATATTACTGTTCACAATCACGTTTACATTCAAAATTACAATTCATAATTTCGTTTTGTAGCAAATATGAAATATAGGTACATCCATTTACTTAAATGTAAACGGATTAAGAATCAAAGTACTAGAAGAGATTTGAGCGTTTGGTACAAAAAGTATTTTTGATGTTGAAATTGTACTTGAAATCGGCAAATTGTACTTTTGTACATTTTAAAATTAATTGTACTGAAAAAGGTACAATTGTACTTAAAATATCAACACTATTTCAGCGTACCCAATTTTTTACTGATAATAACTCATGCGAGGGATTTGGTTATTGGTCATTTTACAAGCCTATTAGGAAGTATACATATCTGTGTTCGTATAGAATAGTAGCTTATGTCGGAAGACTGGCTTTAGTATAATGAACCATTCGCAGCATACGATGGCGAAAGACTCACTGGCGACGAGTCGTTGAAGAACTCTTGGAAAATAAACGTAATAGACGGTAATGTTAATGGCGATGCTAGTAAGTCAATATTCGTATAAAGTTTCATAAAAAAATTCCTTGTGGTTTAAAGAATATAGGAAATGGTACATTTTACTAAAGCCAGCCTCCCGACATAAGCTACTATTTCATACGAACACAAATATATTCGTCAACAAATAATGTTGATTATTTTAATTAAGTCCTAAGATAAGTTTGTGAATCTTATCAGTGTTCTACGTAAGAACCAAAAATCAATACCCTCGCCAATTTGAACTTTTGCTTTAAAAGAAAAATATACATAGCGCATTTACTCAATACTTGGTGTCAGCAAGACAATACAATCAGATGGCAACTCTTCGCCACAATACAACGACATGGCAACTCTGCACTGAATGGGAGCATTTTTCTTCACTTCGTCGTAGAGTAAGCACCAAATTTGTAACGCGCACTAGCATGCGCTAAAGTGTCAATTAAATTAAAATAAAGTTTGAAGTTCTGCCTTAAAGGCATTTAAAATGGTTTGTTATTATTCATTTTGTCGACATTAAGTTACAAATTTGCTTACAACATTGGTACATTCGAGTTATACCAAATTGTCTTTGCATAAAATACATACATACATATTTTCCACGAATCAACCGACTTACGAAGATTGGCAGAAGGGTCAGCCATATTTGTCGATCAGTTCGACGCGTCATCCAGTCGTCGTATATTATCTTGTGTCATTCATTCCATCTCGTGCAGTATTTGGAATTGTATGTGTGCGGCGTAAAAGAAATTCAAATCGTCAGTTGTTGAAACGTTCAGCATTGAGTTTCGCAGCCACAGTCGCCGGAATTTGAGTTGTGCAGTCAACGTCGTTCAACATTGAGCTGTACAGAAACGTCCAGCATTGAGTTTCGCAGCCACAGTCGCCAGAATTTGAGTTGTGCAGTCAACGTCGTTCAACATTGAGCTGTACAGAAACGTTCAGCATTGAGTTTCGCAGACACAGTCGCCAGAATTTGAGTTTTGCAGTCAACGTCGTTCAACATTGAGCTGTACAGAAAACGTTCAGCATTTAGCTTCGCAGCCAGCGTAGTCTAGTTGAAATCGTCGAATCAACCCTTAAATTCAGCTATCGTAGTGTACATTGAGCATCGCAGTCAACGTTTTTCAGTCATAGTCATAACCAGGCCTTGCAATCAGTTTGCAACCATAAGTTTGCAGTTCTAGAAATTCCTTTTAAACGATGTGTAAATACATATTTACAAGTAATTTTGTCTCGCTTGCTTCCATTTGGTTCAGTTGCTGAACATCATGCTGACAAGAAATCAAGCAAAAGAAAACGAAAAGGTTATTGAGCAGAGTGTAGCAACAGAAATAGAAGAAATGTCAAATGACTCTGATAGCTTAGACAATACTTTTGTTGAAAGAAATACAATGGAAAATTCATCGAATTGTGTCATAACGCACGATCAATTTGCCGCATTGTTGGCAAGCATTAATACTTTGAAGGAGTCCGTAAGCGAGCTAAGCCGTGAAACACAACAAATTAAAAACGAAGTCAAGATGGGTGATAGCAACATTGCCGCATCTCATATGCCAAATAAGCCTTCGGACAATACTGATGTAAATGCAACATTTCCGCTACTGGGGAGCACTTCAACCATATTTTACCAGATAATACAGCTAGCGAGCATATGCTATCGTCGTTATCTACAACTACGGCCGTGAGAAATTTGCAGAACAATGCAAATATAACAGCTTCAGCTACTGGGGAGCACTTCAACAATATTTTGCCACATAATACATCTAACCAGCATATGCCGTCGTCGTTTGTGTCCAGTCGGGACCATATTGTCCACAGTCGCAAGCTGAATATTCGCAGCCATCAGTACCACGATTTCCTCAACCATCAATACATTATCGCCAGACAGATTCGAACTCCATACCACAGTCTCAATTTATGCAACCCCCGAACTCAACATTGCAACAAAGGGGCATGGTGTCTTTTGTTGACAACGCAGCAGCTAAATTGTATCCTTTGCCAAATTTCGATGGCAACCCAGAGGATTGGCCTTTGTTTAGAGCTAGCTACAGAGATACCACTACCGAATTTGGATACAATAATAGGCAGAATTTAATGCGACTTCATAAAGCACTACATGGTCATGCTGAGCGAGTAGTTTCTTCATTGTTAATTTATCCCGACAATGTGCCTCTTGTGTTGGAAGAGCTACAGTTTAATTTCGGTCGCCCAGATTTAATGATAAGAGTTCAAATGCAAAAAATTCGACAGTTTCCAGCTATTAGTGAAACCCAACTTGAAAAAGTTGTTGAATTGTCAAATCAAGTTCGAAAC
>NW_023458556.1:87382414-87391295 GCF_013731165.1 Rhagoletis pomonella | reverse complement strand
AAGCAATGTGTGTAAGAAAATGAAAGGCAAGGTTGATCGTGTGTCGTAAGCGTAAAAGCAAAAGTCGAGCTATTTCCTATTAAATTGCTTGCTAGTATGTACTCGGATGTATTTTAAAGGTGTTATTTATTTTTATTTTTTGATGTGTATACATCTTTGTTTTCGGTAGGGGTAAAATTTGCGAAGCTGTAACGCATATCCCAGCACAAAATTTCGAAGGGCTTAGCATGTGTATTTCAGCATAAAATTTTTATTTTCATTAGAAGCACCCTGTGTTCGCTTGCCAAATGGTTGCATACATTTAGGCATATGCATAGTAAGAGAAAATGCGCTACAATTAATTATTAGCCGTCATCGATTCGCCATCAGTTAGCAAGTGGCGAAACGAACGAACTCAATGAGGTACAACCAAACTTGCTATCGTCTATCCGTGCTAGCTAACTTTGTTGTTGTTTTCACATGCAAAATTTTTCGTTAAGCGACCGGAACTCAAACATAGCGAGCGAGAAGTGGCGAATCGACGACGACATGGGATCCTATGACACCCACAATGCACAAGATACTAATTCCTTATTAACAATAGGACATTTATCGGTGAGGCTCAAGAGGCCCACAACCGTATATAACCGGCTCTATGACAAAATATTCATGGAATGTATTCGTAGATTTTTATTTACTTCATGCATTAGCATTGATGTTTTGTTTTTCATACATTAGTATTGATGTTTTTTACTAAATACCAGGAATAAATATTTAATAAAAAACTATTTCATTTAAGCTTAACCAACTTTTAGTTGCTCGGAGCTAATTTTGGAACGCTTCACGAAATATTTTCATAGACAGTAAATGCAACCCTGGGTGCATCATTAACGAGCTGAAAAACCAAACAAATAAAAAAATTCCATCTGAACCAATATTCCCAAAAATTATAAAGCAAAACAAAAACCATTTTTTTCCAATTTATGCACTGTTATTTTTATTATTGCAATACAATTTCGCAGCTCTTCAAACATTTTCCACATTATGCCATTTGCTCGTTTTTTTTTTCAATTCTGAATTTAGGATAGGCTTCATGGGAACTTACTGTGGGTGCAAACAGACCACATTTTGTAAACTGAATTGTGATATTTAATTTTATTTTATAATGAAAAATGAATTTAATGTGCAATTTTTTAAGTTTACCAGATGTAAGACAACTTTTAATTTTCTTTATACATTGCATGCTTTAGTTTTAATTCTGTTTAAGTTAAGTTGTAAAGGTGAAAATAGGCCTTCTGGGCAACCGAGCACATTAAAAAAAATCGGTAACGCGCGTAAAAGCATACCTCACAAGTGGTGTGGAAAATGCAAGAACAAATATAAATGGAATAATTTTCGAAATTATGAAATGGTTATTGGTATTTTCCATCTCAAAGGGGGTGATTAGTTTGAACGTTATTTAAGCTGCCTTTACACGGTCGATTTTTGTCGTTTAACCAAAATCTACCCGTGTAAATTGCAATTCAACCGTAAAATGTAAGCGTTTTGGCTAGTCGATATCTTAAGTAAATTTTCCAGTCGACAGAAATCGACCCGTGAAAAGGCAACTTCAGGAATTTTTTAATTTTCTTTTTTTTTTTGCTTGGGCGTCTTTTGAAGATGTGCCAAATTATATTGTCTACTTAAATACAAAACAACAATTTCTTTAAGCCATCTTGTGCAGCAATTTGTTGATCTTATCCTCACGGCTACCGAAATCACCAACCTCAACGTAGTGATTAGCCTTCTTGCGCCAGCCTCGGGTTGATGTGTTGAGCTTGAATAGCAACAGGAAGTTGGGGGCTTTCTTGAAGTGAAGTGAATCAACGCACTGCGTTTGCGTTCGATCACAAAGCAGATATTGGGACACGCTTGACCATTCCACGTTTGTACATCAATTCACAAACTGATTTAAGATTTGGATAACCCCATATAGGGGGTTCGGCATACGTAGCATATTAATGGTTGCCTTGCTCAATTTGATGAACACACCGTTTTAATGTGGCGAAGACAGAACTGTAAAACTACGCACTTTTTGTGCAACTTTGTTGATACCGCGGATGCGGATCACAAAAGCCAATTTGGATTTTTCAGGCCCGTCGAATTGGCCGCATTTCTTTTCCACACAGCGTTACTCCATCTCACGGCGTCCATCACGGAGTTTTCTTGTTTGATATTTCTCAGCATGCACCAAGTTTTCACATTTACGGAGTGCAATCACAGCAGAGCGCTTTAGTTTAAATTTGATCAGGGTAGCAATTTGCTGACCTGCTCTTGCTGAACTGCAGCTTCGGCTCGGGGCAGGAGGCAGCTTCCTGGAATGTTGTCTGCCCTTTGCTTGCGGTTTCTTACCGGCCCATGATGGCAGCCATCTTAACTTGTTACTTAGCACGTTGAAAAGGCGAAAAAAAGTTCGCCAAATGTTTGGAGCACATTGTAAATGAGCCACTCGATTTATAACATTTCTATAAACAATTTAATTAAATACTTTTTATACATAGATATGCTGCAACCATGCACTTACTTTCCCAAATTCCATCCTGCTTATCGGCATAATTTTCCAAATATGCCTGCTACTTCATTACTAATTACTAAATTTTCCAACTGCGCCTTCTTTGTTGGCTCGACATATCCTAAAAAGACAAATTTACATTAAACAATAGAAATCGCAAAAATTAGCAAATAAAATACTCGCTCTGTTTTGTTTTGTTGTAAAATTTCTGAGAAATGTGAACTCACCACGATGCGATACAGAAAGAACAAGGACCAGGGATGTAATTTTAAGTAAATCTATTATTCAGTGGCAAGGCGCAGAGCGTTCGGGGCAGCAATATTAATTTGTATCAAATATAACATTAAACGGTGGTTCTAATACATTTTTTGATATTATTAACCAGAGTACATACATTATATGGTATTTCTTTCAAAATTAATGTACTATATGAACTTTTTTTTCAAATATTTCTTAAGTTTCTCAGTGCTGAAAAGCAACCATGCGTGTAAGAAATTGTGTGCTACCTAAAATTTCACCTCTGGAAACTTTATCCCCATAAAGGACTTCACCACAGTTTTTTTACTGGATATACTGAGCCTTTTGGGTTGTTGTTGTAATAGTCGCTGTTGTTGTAGTTATATTCACTCCTGAGGAAGGCACGGGGTTGTGTGCTGCTATTTAATGGCCTTCCTCAGACTTTTTCTTAGATTTCAGGGTTATGTGCTGCATTATCTATCTTCTATCTATATTAATAAAAATGTTGTGTTCGTATGTCACGGTCGTCAAAACTCGAGAACGGCTGAACCGATTTGAATAATTGAAAATTGGAGGGTTGCCACCTATTTGAAAATGTTTAAACCCAATTATATTGATAAAATAAATAAATTATTACAATATGGGTATCAAATTAAAGAGTTTTAAGAAATATAACTGCTGGAAATATTTTTGACGAGGGCTGCCACCTATTTGAAAATTTTAACTCAGACAAATTGATAAAATAAATGAATTGTACAATTTTTCGTAGAAATGGTATAAAACTCTTGAAAATCAATATTTTTCGACCGGAAAACTATGGTTCTCTTCAGGAGACTATTATCCAATTGTTTATTTAACCATTTTTTATGATTAAAGATTTTTTATTGGTCCCCCCATTGTATTTTCTAAAGGCTTTGGAGGACCTATAAAATATAGTTACCATGTTAAAGAAACAATTGAGTATTATTACTGGGAATCTCCTGAAGATAAGTAAAGTTTTCCGATCGAAAAATATTGATTTTCAAGAATTCTACACTATATCTACGAAAAGATGTTTTTTCTCCATACAAAATACATGGAAAACTTTGAGCGCTTTGAGCACTACCTAAACTATTTTTTATTTCAAAATAAAAAATATGGGTATATTTTTTCGGTATATAACAATCCTAGGTGGTGGCGGCATTAAAAATCCGACCTTATTTTTTTTACATACATTTTTGGACCACTTTAGTGTACATGTATGCGTACATATGTACATATATTATTAAGCATTAGGGTGGACCGTTTTGGATTGATTAAATAAGTGAAATATTGCAATGTGGGTATCAAACTAAAGAGTTTTAAGAAGACTTAGAACAATATGGGTGCCAAACGAAAGGTATTTGAAAAATCTTGATTTGGAAATATTTTTTATACGATTATCATCTATCTAAAAGTAAAGACTGAAAATATTGCATTTAAATGAAATATTACATAACTGGTTCCAAACGAAAAGTATTTGGGAAAGCTTTACTAGGGAATTTTTTTAAATCTTTCCACAAAATCTGAACATTGTGATCATATTATCAACGAAGAGCTGGTACACAAATTACTTAATGTAAAAAATTCATAAACAAGTAATTTTTAAGCAAACAACACACCGACTCCAATTCTCATACAAAAGTGTAATAGTGTTAATTTTTTCATGATCCAATGATCGCATCTAAACCAAATTAGTATGGGATCACCTGGAAATCGGTTGACGTGGTCCAAAGTTATGCGGTAACATGCATAAAAAAAATCCGACGAATTGATAACCTTCTCCTTTTTTTTGAAGTCGGCTAAAAACTACTGAAACAAATAACAAAATGATAAAAGAGTAACGAAAACAAAAAACTATCGCATTAAAGCTGTTTAAAAAATACTTAATGAAAACATAAAATTGTTGACACCATTCCCTAGCATTATAAATCAGTCAACTTTTAATCGTAAGCAATTTAGTTTGGGGTCGCCAAGGCCTACTACGTATATTGCGAGTAAAGAAATTTTGAATAATATGAGATAATATTATTATGATTATGATTAACATTACTATTGTGAACTCCTATTCCCAATCAAGGATTCCCAAATTAAAGCGAAAGCAGAAGAGCATTTACGACCGCATGATGCAAATGTTAAGATAATAAGAGCTGCAGAACTGAACCATGTAGGAACATTTTTTTTACAAGGGCATGTAGTTTCTGGCGTGTGCCGATGACATCGACATCAACGGTAACAAAAATAGCGAAGTCTCTTCTGCCTTTTCCAAGCTGGATAAGGAAGCAAAGCGAATGCGCCTGGTGGTAAACGAGGACAAGACGAAGTATCTCCAGTCACCGCGTTCGCGCCTTGGAACCCACTTCACTGTTGACAGTTATAATTTCGGGAAAGTGGAGAATTTCATTTACTAGGGAACCAGCACTATCACCGATAAAAATATCAGCACGGAAAACCCACGCAGAATTACTCTTGCCAACAGGTGTTGCTTTGGACTGAGTAGGCAATTGGGGAGTAAAGTCCTTTCTCGACGTACAAAAACCGCACTCTATAAGTCACTCATCATGCCCGAGCTGTTATATGCCGCAGAAGCTTAGACAATGATAACATTTTATGAGGCGGCTCTTGGAGTATTCGAGAGAAAGATCTTACGGAAGATATAAAGGCTTCTACGCATGGGCGACGAGGGTTACCGTAGACGATGGAACGATGAGTTGTATGAGCTGTACAACTAAATGTACATAGTGCAGCGAATGAATATAGAGCGGCTCCGCTGGCTTAGATATGTCGTTCAATAGGAACCGAAGTTTCAGGTGTAAAAGAATTCAACTAGCAAGCCGATGGTGGTAGCAGACGAATAGGAAGCACCCATGGCAATGGAGAGACCAAGTTGGCACAGAGAGAAATGACTGGCGTTCTTTGTGGAGCTCGGCCAAAATGGCTTAGGCGGTTACAAAGCCAAAGTAGACGAAGAATATGCAAATGATAAATGACGGAGTTGGTGGGCCATTTTCTTGGATGCGCCAGGAGGAACTAGCAAAATATTCCTTATCAAATATTCCCGATCAAAAAATTACATTACCTTAGCTATCGCTTCGTCTGGAATTTCTGCGACATTATTACCAGGTGGAAACATTGCCAATTCAGCTCTTTAGCTGCCATTGAACATATAAATCATTGAAACTCCCACGTGCAATATTTCATACCGGATGAAAAAAGTTTACCAAAAAATTAAATTCATTGTTTGGAATGAGTGCACCATGGCACATAAAATATCGTTTGAGGCTTTTGATCCATTGTTGCGGGATTTGCGTGGAAACGTTCAACCATTCGGGATATTGCTCGCAGGCGATTTTACGAAAACATTGTCTGTAGTTTCTCGATTAACACGAGAGATAAATGCCAGTCAATGAGAGATTAAAACGACTTTTATGGCCTGATAATTTTTGGAAATTAGAAACATCGAAAGGAGAACTGATCGAAAGAATGTTTCTTTATTAAGAAAATTAATTTTAGGAATCACTATTGGCTCAGTGAACGGGCTATTCTTGCTGCGAAGAATAAGGGGTCTATCAACTAAATAATATTGGTATTTACAACAGTAGTTGCTTGAGCTGATCAGCTCTTTTACTAGACTGCCAGACCACTTGCTCACTGTGGTGAATACCACTAATGTTATTCAATCCAGCATTCAACGTGAGGAAATAGCATATACGTCGATAAACACCGTTGCGGAAAAAGATCATCCAACGAAATTTTTGAACTCGATTGATCTTCCAGGGAGACCTCACATACTGAAATTGAAAATAGGTTTGACAGTTATCATGTTGCGGAATATTAATCAGCGAAAACTCTGCAACGGAATGCGACTCGCAGTTAAGAAATTGATGAAGAACGTAATGTAAGAAAAGATTTTAACGTGGTCTTCCAAAGGTGAAGAATTCCCATGATTCCATTTAATGATGATGATTCAATTTAAAAGATTTGAATTCCCAATTCGATTGACATTCGGAGTCACAATCAATAATGCTCCAGGTCGAACTTTGGAAAAGTATGGTTTAGATTTAGATGCGGATTGCTTCTCAAATGTTGCGTGTTCCTGTGTCGGCAAACCAGATATCCTTGATATCTATGCATAGAATGGAAAAATAACAAATATTGTGTGCACACGAGTACTTATTACATAACCAAACACATACGTAAACGTGAAACGTATGCTTTGTTTCGTTAATAATTTATCGTCCATATAACAGAAATATGCCACAGCAAAGCGTGGCAGGGTACAGCTAGTTATAAGATAAATAAATTTAAGCATTTGACAAATCGTGATTTTATTAAAAGAAAATTATAAATAGTGATGAAAACCAAACAAACGCTCGTGCGAAAGCTCTATTTTTGTGTGTTGTTAAAATTTATACATGGCGTATTGATGGTAATACAAGCAATGTATTCTTTTGTGGATTTTATGTTACTTGAGAATTTAGACAACGTGCGAGCTGCCAGGTTATGTTATCAATATAATTAACACACGCTTTTCCGCGTGGTTGCCTTTCAATAAATAGAATAAACAAATATTCGCAAATAAATTGGATTTATTTTATAACTGACATCTAACGTACGCTTTTTGTTCTTTTCTCCATTTTGATTTTGACACTTTATTACCGTCAACAACTTTATGTATACATATTTACAAGCTGTCAAAATTTTGCGTAGTCCCACGAGCTAGGTAGAAACTATGGCATTCGTATTCACAACGAGAAATCTCAAAATTTTTGTTTGGTCTTTCCAAATTTTCTCTTTTTTATCAGTTGGCAAAGGGCCTCAGTGGCAGCGCTCCGGCTGTTGGTGAGCTCGGACTCGTTTTTAAGCAGTATTTCGGTTCATGACCAAAAAAAGAAAAAATATCAAATCGTTTTCCCCAGACAAAATAAACCTGCTGTTACCCTCTAAATCCGTTGTCAAAGATGTGACAAAGGAATAGTTTGAGGCCAGCGAAGATTCTGAAAGTGAAAACTAATTAACCAATGATAGTGTGCACACATTTTATAAATAAAGGTAGTCAATATATTTAAATAGTAAATTATTGGCTAATATATATATTTTATTAATACAACCTATCTGTAATACAAATTATTTCAATTTTACATTTGATAAACAATTTTGAGTAGATAGAGGCAATAAAATATTTTTTGCCGCATAAAACTTGAAAATCTACCTATATGCGGTGTTTCCAAGATATTTTAACGCCCTTGAGTCACAAGTATATACAAGTATATTTTCTCAATCATACCGATAATGTCATGTATTAAAAGAATTAAAAATGAAAATGAATAAAAAATTAAATCAGCAAAATGAATAAAATTATGTGAAATTAATGTTTAATTTCTAACCTAACCTACATTTGTATGTGTGTAACTGAATCGCCTTTATATATAAAAATATTATCCCAATTTTCGAGCTTGACTCCCTAATCTGTTATTAGAAAAAGAGATTAGTTATGCAAAATTATAATTAACAAGTAAGAAAGTCTAAGTTCGGGCGGAGCCGAACATTAAATACCCGGCGCAAATATTAAATATATGATTTTCACCTTTCCGAAAGCTACCACTACATGGTAAGCCGGGGTGTATCAATTTTGACTAAATTAGCGTCCTTAAATTTCAAAATATTGACGTTTCAAGCATTTCTAAAATTTGCCGTTATATGAAAAGCCATAATTTTAGTCCGATTTCAGTAATTTTCATCGTTTTGCTTTTATGTAGCAAGCACAATAAAAATACCGAGTTTGGTACAAATTGGTAGAACGGTTACCGAGATACATATATGTGATCATAAGTGGGCGGTGCCACGCCCATTTTTCAAAATTTTATTATAGACGTATTTCCTGGTAAGGAATTGTTGCAAGCATCAATTTTGAATAAATTGGCTTTAATATTTACTGATTTATCGAAGATTTCGTATTTCTCCAAATTACCGTTATATGAGATGTGGGCGTGGATATTGTCAGATTTTAAAAATTTTCGGCCATTTGGTATCCTGTACCAAGGCCAACAACTGTGCCAAGTTTGGAAGAAATCGGTGCAGCGGTTGCCAAGATAT
>NW_023458556.1:87381140-87382314 GCF_013731165.1 Rhagoletis pomonella | reverse complement strand
ATCTAACTTTGGTGTTAGCTGATACAGTTGACTAGATTTGGGAAGGCGCTGTTTAGTTTGCAAGGCAATGATTTCTTCTTCAAAGAACTGGAGCTGAACTCGACGACAGATAAAATGTTCAGCGAATGATAAATCTTTCGGCTGCAACTCTCCAAGCAGACGTGACCTTACTTTTAAGTTATTTACAAAGCGTAAAACCCAAGCCACAACTCGCTGTAACTTTATAAAAGAGGAATATTTTGTGATATCTATTATGTCGCTATTGTGGATTATAAGTACAATCTTCTTATTATGCTCTTCAGACGCGCAGGGATTGGAATACAAGTTTTCTGGCTCCATGGGCCATGTGTTATCGTTGTCATACAGAAAATCTGGGCCTTGTATCCAACGCGAATCAGTTTGACATTTTGGAGAAGCTTCAAGCTTCGTGGCTTCATCTGCCACGTTAATCGCCGATGGAATCCAGCGCCATTGACTTGATGAGGTTACTGATAGAACTTCCGAAATTCGACTAGCGACGAACTGCTTAAAATCACGTTTCCTAGACCGAATCCACCGAAGAACCATTTTTGAGTCACTCCAAAACGTGACGTCGTTTACAGTTCGATCGAGACATTCTTCTACTAATGTTTTAAGTCGGCTTCCCAAGACGGCGGCTTGAAGCTCCAAGCGCGGAACGGTTGATTCTCTCTTTGGAGCGCACCTAGTTTTCCCTGCTATAAAGGCGACGTTTACCTCTTGTGCTTTTTTCATGCGCACTGCGGCATAGGCAGTATCACTTGCGTCAACGAAGACATGCAATTCCAAACTTTCTGCAGTTGTGTAAATTGGCGAAATGCATCTTGGTACTGCGAAGTGTTTGATGTCCTGGAATGCTTTCCACCATATTATCCACCGCGACTCTAGTTCACAAGGCAATGGATCATCCCAATCGATCGGTTGTTTCCACGTGGCTTGAAGTATCAATTTGGTCGTTATGGTGACGTTAGCTAATAGACCAAATGGGTCGTAAATGGCCATGACTAACCCCAAAAGTTCTCTCTTAGTTGGTGGTCGTTTACAATCGATGACTTCTCGAGGTATCTTGTGGAATCTAAACTGAAATTCCAACACGTCATTATTTGAGTTCCAATACATGCCCAAAATTTTATCGGTTTTGGGTTGACGTTCCATA
>NW_023458556.1:87376065-87381040 GCF_013731165.1 Rhagoletis pomonella | reverse complement strand
ACGACGTTTCGAACTTGATTTGACAATTCAACAACTTTTTCAAGTTGTGTTTCACTATTAGCTGGAAACTGTTGAATTTTTTGCATTTGAACTCTTACCAATAAATCTGGGCGACCGAAATTAAACTGTAGCTCTTCCAGCACAAGAGGCACATTGTCGGGATAAATTAACAATGAAGAAACTACTCGCTTAGCATGACCATGTAATGCTTTATGAAGTCGCATTAAATTCTGCCTATTATTGTATCCAAATTCGGTAGTGGTATCTCTGTAGCTAGCTCTAAGCAAAGGCCAATCCTCTGGGTTGCCATCGAAATTTGGCAAAGGATACAATTTAGCTGCTGCGTTGTCAACAAAAGACACCATGCCCCTTTGTTGCAATGTTGAGTTCGGCGGTTGCATAAATTGAGACAGGGGTATGGAGTTCGAATCTGTCTGGCGATAATGTATTGATGGTTGAGGAAATCGTGGTACTGATGGCTGCGAATATTCAGCTTGCGACTATGGACAATATGGTTCCGACTGCAAATTCCTCATGGTTGTAGACACAAACGACGACGGCATATGCTGGTTAGATGTGTTATGTGGCAAAATATTGTTGAAGTGCTCCCCAGTAGCGGAAGCTATTATATTTACATTGTTCTGCAAATTTCTCACGGCCGTAGTTGTAGATAACGACGATAGCATATGCCGACTAGCTGTATTATCTGGTAAAATATTGTTGAAGTGCTCCCCAGTAGCGGAAGCTGTTGCATTTACATCAGTATTGTCTGAAGGCTTATTTGGCATGTGAGATGCGGCAATGTTGTTATCACCCATGAACCAACTAACAAGATCACCCAGCACGGCAACCGTGTATTTGTAATTGCATTTGAGAAAAAAAATAATGGTTGATGACGTCATTTTTTAATCGGTTCTTTCATTCACACACAGGTTTCATTCCGTTTTATTCACATGACGGCGAAAAAATGACGTTACTGCAAAAAAATAACTTTTTTCTCGCACGCCGTGCTGGGTGATCTTTATTCGTTCGTTCATGGTTATCACCCATCTTGACTTCGTTTTTAATTTGTTGTGTTTCACGGCTTAGCTCGCTTACGGACTCCTTCAAGTATTAATGCTTGCCAACAATGCGGCGAATTGATCGTGCGTTATGAGACAATTCGATGAATTTTCCATTGTATTTCTTTCAACAAAAGTATTGTCTAAGCTATCAGAGTCATTTGACATTTCTTCTACTTCTGTTGCTACACTTTGCTCAATAACCTTTTCGTTTTCTTTTGCTTGATTTCTTGTCAGCATGATGTTCAGCAACTGAACCAAATGAAAGCAAGCGAGACAAAATTACTTGTAAATATGTATTTAACATCGTTTGAAAGGAATTTCTAGAACTGCAAACTTCTCGTTGCAAACTGATTGCAAGGTCTGCTTATGACTATGACTGAAAAATGTTGACTGCGATGCTCAATGTACACTACGATAACTGAATTTAAAAGCGCAGTTAGTCAACGACGTATCGTAGACGTAGGTTGACGTACGTAGCAGCATATCAAATTTACTGTTGATAGAGAGAGAGAGAAGCAACGGCAACGTCACCATCATGCGGTGGTAAGTTATCGTTAACACGCGAATTCCATAAGGTAGATCGTGTCTGCGTCAACCGACGTCTACGTTACGTCGTTGACTGTTTGAGCTTTAAGGGTTGATTCGACGATTTCAACTAGACTACGCTGGCTACGAAGCTAAATGCTGAACGTTTTCTGTACAGCTCAATGTTGAACGACGTTGACTGCAAAACTCAAATTCTGGCGACTGTGTCTGCGAAACTCAATGCTGAACGTTTCTGTACAGCTCAATGTTGAACGACGTTGACTGCACAACTCAAATTCTGGCGACTGTGGCTGCGAAACTCAATGCTGAACGTTTCAACAACTGACGATTTGAATTTCTTTTATAGGGAATTTACATGAGACGATTTTTAAGGCGATTTTTAGTTGCAACAATCGCCTGGTGTAAACGGCCTTTCAACTAATCGCTTCCAATGAAGTTGGTCGGCTGCCTACTTTCGTTCAACTTTTGGTTCAACTAATCGCCTGTGAAAGTTGAATCATGTAAATTTCCTATTACGCCGCACACATACAATTCCAAATACTGCACGAGATGGAATGAATGACA
Organism: Rhagoletis pomonella; assembly: GCF_013731165.1. Taxonomy (NCBI): domain Eukaryota; kingdom Metazoa; phylum Arthropoda; class Insecta; order Diptera; family Tephritidae; genus Rhagoletis; species Rhagoletis pomonella. The sequence continues at coordinate 87,378,866 of NW_023458556.1, read as the reverse complement.
CAAGATAATATACGATGACTGGATGACGCGTCGAACTGATCGACAAATATGGCTGACCCTTCTGCCAATCTTCGTAAGTCGGTTGATTCGTGGAAAATATGCATGCATGTATTTTATGCAAAGCCAATTTGGTATAACTCGAACGTACCAATGTTGTATGCAAATTTGTAAGGTCGGTGTTATGCAGACAAACTTTTGTTTGCCAAATTAAATGGCGCGCCATGGCGGCTGCTTAGTTTGCTCGGAGTTATGTCGAGTTTGGCACAGGGTTGCACGTTCATTATGGTTTTCATGGCTATTGCCAACACGAAATGAAAATTTCAGATGTACATAACGCGCACAATTTAAAATTTTTGTATATGACAACACCGAATTTGCTGCAGTTTGACCAAACAAAATTAGTTTGCTGTGAGAGTCGCCAAACTCGCTCTCTCCGAGTGTGCTACAACAACAATTGCACGCAGTTTGCCAAACAAAATTTCTGCATAACACCAACCTAACTTAATGTCGACAAAATGAATAATAACAAACCGTTTTAAACGCCTTTAAGGCAGAACTTCAAACTTTATTTTAATTTAATTGACACTTTAGCGCATGCTAGTGCGCGTTACAAATTTGGTGCTTACTCTACGACGAAGTGAAGAAAAATGCTCCCATTCAGTGCAGAGTTGCCATGTCGTTGTATTGTGGCGAAGAGTTGCCATGTGATTGTATTGTCTTGCTGACAGTTATACTTAAATTAATTATGAGTTGGGTTGGTGCTCTTTCATATGCGCATTTTTTTAAATTTAGCACGCTTTCTTAATTGTAAACAGCTTCCGGACTTTGCTCCGATCGGGTAGATTTACTCCGATTTCTCCTATTCCCGATTTAATTTTTACTCCAATTTTTCGAGTCATTTACTCCCGAGTCGAGTTTCAGTAGTCCGAACGCTGATTCTAAACTTCTTTCTCTCAGTGCACCGATTTCATTTTTGAAATATGTAGTTACATCTCGAGATAGTTGAATTTTGCACAAGCAATAGTTGATGATTAATATATGTATACACCTAAATACGTTTAAAAAGTCGTGCACAGAGTTTTACTCGATATTTTAATGTTATCTTCTACTTTTTTTGTAATTGTTTTCTTTCATGAAACCTAGAGTACTTAACAGTGCCGTACAAAATTATTTGCTCGGAGGCTCTTTCATCAGATCACAACTTCCAATGAGATCCTTTAGAAAAATTTTGAAAATGTAGCTTTTGAGCCAATTAATCAAGTGCAAATCTGAAATTGCCAGAAAATTTCGGCGATTTTTAGAATTTTTTATTTATTTTTTGCTGTCAGTGTCTTCCATATAAAAGGAATTGTCGAACATAGTTTGTATGGAAGAAACTCTCAGTAAAACCAATACCAAAAATCTACTAAAATTTAATGGGCTGCAAAACTTCATTTTTAAAATTTTTATAAGTCTGATTAGAAAGCTGCAAATTTGTATTCAAATTTATAGAATTTTTCCCGAGTTTAGCACAAAGTTTAGAAATTGTATATTTATGTGTTTTGATGTATTTAGTATAAACTGTATTTTTATAAAGGATAAAAAAGGTGCGTGCATTGTGAAAAATTATCTGTGCTTTAGTTGTGATAAGTTGTTTTGTTTTGTTGGCTTGAGTTGTAATGATCTCAAGATCTCATGATTTTATGTTTTTGTTCTTGTCTGTCAAAATAAAATTTTACTACATCCTTTCGCGCGTAATTTTTTCGAAGCGAAAGGGAAGGGAGCGAGAGGCCCCTCCCTCCTTTCCACGTCTTTTTTCTATTTGGCACATTTTGGCACTGTTTTATCCTCAATATGGCACTTCATAGCTAAGTATAGTTGCCAACCCTGATCGTACTAACTGAATTTTTTTCGCCTGCGCGATAGTATGTACACTTTTAAGATGCATGCATATGAATTATGCGTGGCTTTTATTGTATCTCTGTATTTCCATAACTCGCTGTATGAGCAAACCAAATAATGTAATTCTTAACAGAAGTACTTAAAGCTTAACAGTTTGGCAATTTAAACACTGTTGAAGTTGATTTCCGGCATTTCTCTTACTAGCGCCTGCTACTATACTTCTTATTTACTACTGCTGGCAGCTTTAACAATTTTATAGTGGTTTTACGTTCTTTGGCAAATTATAATCTGTTAGCCACACATTTTACTATGATTTGACCGCCTTTGTATCAAGACCCCTGGACCATATATAGGGAATTCAATTATACTTTAAATTGCATTGTCATCGTTATTGGAACCATGCTGAAAATTTCAAGTCTCCATCTTGTCGGGAAGTTAGTTTAAAATCGATTGGAAATTTCCGCGGGATGACCAAGATAAATACAAGCTTGTAAAAACTAGCGATGAATACAGTTTCTTCAACAGATATTTGATAAATAACACAGGGATACAAAAGTAAACAAAAGAAATATGCAAGGGTTCTCATATAGAAATTATGTTTTGCTGTAGCCCATAGGATAGCACTATACTTACAGTTTTTCTCCATCACTTCGTTTACTAGTGTTTTACTAACAAATATAATAAAACTTTGGTATTCTTCTAGTTGAAACTTCAAAGAGGTTTAACGTTGTTTTTTTTTTGGTTGAATTTAAAATTGTTTTTCTGTTTGGGTTTTACCTTTCTAACAAAGAAAAAAAATAAGTGCGCCCGGGCCACACTGGAATCGTGAAACTTACGTTACATATGTTCATATCTATTTTGTCTCATAACCAATATACATATAACGGGTGATTTTTTTGAGGTTAGGATTTTCATGCATT
>NW_023458556.1:87353185-87375965 GCF_013731165.1 Rhagoletis pomonella | reverse complement strand
TATGTCCCAGCTGACATCCCTTCCCCCATACTCGTGGGACACACATGGATAGTAAAAACAACATAAATCAAAAGCCAGAAGGAGCTGCACAGCTCCAAACAATGGCCAATGCTGGCCTTTCGACTTCTGTCGAAACAGAAACCATCGCTACAGAACTACCGGGGGCGCATAGTCCCTCGTATGACGTAGAGATGGTGGATACTAGCGTGAGACAGGATGCAAGTCCCGTCAGAACGCTATCTGAATCTCGCCGGAGGATGAGCAGAAGTTGCTTGCCTCTCCGGTGAACAACCCATCTCACCAAGCTCGAGAGCGGGAGCGGCTTAGCGGAGCCGGTCGGAAACGCCTCAAGCGGTACATAGAAAAGGGAATGAGCTATGAGCAGGCTAGAGAAAAAGCCAAAGAACCCGTTGGCCCACCACGGAGGGAAAAAAAACTCTCCAAAAAAGACCTAGGTCTGATAGCTCTACCCCGCAGAGGCGATCCCCGAAAAAATTTGCCAAATCTAGTGAGGGATCTGCAGGGGGCAGGCCAGCTGGGACTGCATCTGTGCCCACCGGTGAGGCAACTGTGCCGCATGCACCTGCAGATTGTCGCGGGGAGCCAGTTTCATTTAGGGATGCACTGTGCGGAGTGAAGCTGGGTTTAGTCCGAGAGGACTATCCAACCACAGTGTGGTCAACGGATGAGCTCAAAGCTATCCAAAATGCCATCCTCAGGGCGGTCAGGAGTAACACAGTTAGCGCTGTAAAGGCTATCTTCAAGGGTTGCACCTTCCACTCGGGATGGCTATCCATCAGTTGCAGAGATGCTGCGACCGCGGGGTGGATACGGAACACTGTTCCAAAGCTGGCACCATGGAAGGGGGCGAAGATGAAAGTGGTCGAGGAGGCAGAAACACCTCGCCGCATCATTCTTGTGGGACTCTTCCCGGAGCTGGACAGCTCTGCCAGTGAGGATGCGCTCAGTCTGCTTCAGGCACAGAATGACGGCCTGAGAATTCCGGACTAGCGCATTCTGAATCGAGTACGCAGGTCAACAATGGCGGAAATCACCATTGCAGTTGACCCGCTATCAGCGGACACGCTAAAGCACCGCGGGAACGTGGTAAACTATGGCTTTGGCGTAGTAAAACTTAGGGAGAAAGCCAAACCGTCGATGCCCGTGGTAGACAAAGATGCCGCCGACACCGAATACCCTAACTCGGAGGAGCAACCTCGCTGCTCCAAAGACGTCATCGTAGCTCCCAGGCAGCTACCCAATGACACGCAAGTGCAGCAGAAGTCATCGGAGGTTGGCACAGAGCTACACGTAGCACACAAAGCTCCAACAACGCCTCAGAAAACAGCAACAACAACATGCCCGACCCTACAACAGGTGCTGGAAGAAGCCCAAACAAGCGTCGGACCCATCGCATCCCCAAAGCCTGCAAAACGGCCACCACTACATGGCAGCTCCAAAGCGGCTATGTCCAGCCGCAAAGGCAAGGAAGATGCAAGGACGGCCGAAGAAGCGGTCTTGCTGAAGGGCAACAGGGGGAAGAAGGTGGCTGCTCGCGGCCGAAAAGACCGCAAGTAATGGCACCTCACCCCAAAAACTCCACAAATCTGAGGCACATTAAATGCCTCCAAGTGAACCTTCACCACGCGAAAGCAGCATCAGATGTTTTACATAGGAGGTTCACAAACGAAGGCTTAGGTGTAGCCTTCATCCAGGAGCCCTGGATATTAAGATGTGACGTCAAAGGCCTTAATATAAAGGACGGTAAGATCATCTAAGCCGCCAGCTGTCGCCCAAGAGCGGCGATGCTATTATGTAACAAACTAACGTTTCTCCCTCTTTCACAGTTCATTACGGCAGATCTCGTTGCGTTATGGGCCAAAATTCCGACTCCTAGGGGGGTGCAAGAGGCAGTACTTGCCTCCGCGTACTTCCCGGGTGAGGAGGAGATAGCCCCGACACCTGAGGTAAAGGCGCTTACGGATCACTGCCGGCAGAGTGGTATACCCTGGATCCTCTGCTGTGATGCAAATGCCCATAGCACTGTCTGGGGGAGCACCGACACCAACAAAAGGGGTGAGTACCTCCTTGAGTTTATAAGTAGTTATAATATAAGTATTATAAACCATGGCAATGAATCAGGAACGCTATTAGAGGGGAAGTCTTAGATCTTACTCTAAGTAGTCAGAACATGGCAGCGTCTGTCACAAACTGGCGCGTCTCAGGGGAGGTATCAATGTCGGACCATATGCACATAGAATTCGACATTGGCCACTTTCCTGAGCATGAACTAGTTTTTAGAAATCCCAGAAAAACAAACTGGGAATTCTTTCGCTTTATCATGGAAGAAAGTGGAAACAGCCATGGTGGTCAAATTACGACTGCGCACGAGCTTGAGACTGAAGCTGAACAGTTTCATTCAGACATTGGAATAGCTTTCAATAGTAGCTGTCCCCAAGGAAAGGTCAAATCCAAACGTGATGTGCCTTGGTGGAGCAAGAAGCTTGAGCAAATGAGATGCCAAGCCAGAAAACTATTCAATAGAGCAAAGAATACGGATGATTGGAATCCGTACAAACTTGCACTAACTTCTTACAACAAAGAATTGCGGAAATCCAAAAGAGCTAGCTGGCGAAACCACTGCGAGGAAATAAAGAGCCTCCCAGAGGCAGTACGCCTCCAAAAAGCTCTAAATAGGGAACACAAAAATACGATCGGCACTCTAAAGAAACCAGATGGTAGTTATACTCAGCATCCGGGAGAGACTTGCAGACTTCTGCTAGACACTCACTTCCCGGGCTGCAAAGCGGGCTATTATCTACCGGAATTGGGTGTCCCAGCACGCACTTCTGGTAAAGAGCAAAGCCTTGCAACTAAACTTACCACGGTGGAAAGAGTGCAATGGGCGGTATCTACCTTCAGCCCATACAAATCACCAGGACCAGATGGGGTCTATCCTTGTCAACTCCAACAAGATAGTAACTACATAGCCCCAGTCCTCTCCAGCCTATACAGAGCGTCGCTCCTACTGGGTCACATTCCCAGTAGATGGACTGAGGCTAAGGTGGTATTTTTACCGAAGGCAGATAAACCGGAGCAAATGCTTTCATCCTACAGACCAATTAGCCTCTGCTCCTTTCTCCTAAAAGGCATGGAGAAAATCTTGGATCAACATATCAGAGAAGTCAACCTAGCGGAACGACCACTGAATAAGAACCAATTTGCCTATCAACCAGGCAAGTCCACTGAGACTGCCATTCACAGCCTTACATCGAAAATCGAAAAGGCTCTGGAGTCTAAGAACATAGCCCTTTGTGCCTTCATTGACATTTCAGGGGCTTTTGACAACACGTAATACAGGGCAATAAGAGATGCCCTGATATGCAAGGGAGTGAGCCCCATCATAATAAATTGGGTGCTTTCTATGCTAAAAACAAGGAAGATCAGGATGGATTACAGCCACAAGAGGTTGCCCTCAAGGGGGTGTACTCTCTCTTCTGTGGACTATGGTTATAGACGAACTCCTGTTCCTACTGAACGACCATGGCTTTGAAACACAAGGATATGCAGACGATCTGGTAATTTGTGTAACAGGGCTGCATGACGAAACGATCTCCAACCGCATACAACAAGCCCTGCGCATTACGCAAAGATGGTGGACACCAAAGGATTATCCATTAATCCTACTAAATCTATTCTGGTTCCGTTTACCCGGAGGAAAAAGTTATCCATGACAGAATTGACTCTGGGCGGCACTAGAATAGGGCTCTCAAATGAAGCAAAATACCTGGGAGTGTGGCTAGATAAGACACTCACCTGGAATGTACATTTGGATGCAACCGTAAACAAGGCAATGAGAGCCTTCTTCGCATGCAAGCGACTTTACGGGAAGACATGGGGACTCTCCCCCAAAATGACTTACTGGTCATTCAACACAGTTGTGAAGCCGATAGTCACCTATGCATCCTTGGCATGGTGGACAAAAGCGACACAAAGAACTGCTAGCGCAAAACTAAGCAAACTACACCGAATGGTGTGCATTGGTATAACAGGGGCTATGCGGACCTGTCCTGCTGATGCACTTAGTGCTCTTGTAGGCATACCGCCCTTCCCAATTCTAATAGAGAGGGAGGCCAGTCTCTCGGCACTGAGAATCATAAACACTTCCGAGTTAAAAACCGGAAACATGACAGGTCATATGAAGGTCCTTATGAAATTCACAAATGACCCCATAATGCATATGAGGGACTCAGTAGCTCCGATACGAGTAATTTCTAGGAATTTCAAAGGTATCTATTGCGGACCGAGCATCCTGGAGCACAGGAAACCCCTACACCAAACCCGGAGCTGAAGTTTGGTACACTGACGGATCAAAACTTGAAGATGGAAAAACTGGAGCTGGTATATTTGGGCCGAATTTTAAAAGATCGATACCAATGGGCAGCTACCCCACCATTTTCCAAGCAGAGATTCATGCGATCGATATCTGTGGCAGAGAATGACTCAGAAGAGGCACATCCTCTAAAAACATCTGCATTATGTCGGACAGTCAGGCTGCCTTGCTAGCACTGAGGTCCCACATAATAACATCCAAACTAGTGTACGACTGCCTCAACACCCTAAACGGTCTTGGAAGCAAGAACACAGTATTACTGGGCTGGGTGCCGGGGCACGAGGGCACGGCAATGAACAGACGGACCGCCTAGCAAAACACGGAGCTACCACACTATTCCATGGACCGGAATCCTTCTGCGGGCTCACCAAAGCCCACTTAAGGCAGGTCATAAACAAGTGGGTCGACAAAAAATTCGAAAGGCACTGGAATGAATGTCCGGGGCAAAGACAAGCTAAGCGGTTCATCTGTCCATCACAAGAAGCTTCAAAAAAGCTCATAAATCTAGGCAGGGAGGACCTTCGAACTCTCACTGGGTACTTCACGGGACATTGTTCCCTGCGTTATCACCTCAGTAAAATGAATCTTTCAGACACGAGCGTCTGTCGCTTCTGTGAGATGGACGAAGAAACGCCAGAATACATCCTTTGTGAATGTGTTGCTCTCGCTAGACGCAGACTCGCTCACCTAGGTGGTACAACACTTAATCCATTCGAAATTCATATAACGGTAAATTTCAGAAATGCGTGAAACTTCAATATTTAGAAATTTAAGGACGCTAATTTACTCAAAATTGATACACGCCGGCTTACCATGTAGCGGTAGCTTTCGGAAAGGTGAAAATCATATATTTAATACTTAGTAATATTGTCCTACGCCCGAAAGAAGTGTACGTACTAAGTTTCGTTAAGATATCTCAATTTTTACTCGAGACACAGACGGACGGGCAGACAGTCACCGCTTAATCGATTTCTCTTTTCATTCTGATCATTTATGTATACTTTTGTCTATATCTATCTCGATTCGTTTTGCCTGTTACAAACAACCGTTGTTGTTGTAAACAAAGTTATAATACCCCTGTGCACAAGTGCGCTCGGGTATAAAAATACAGTAAAACCCGCTTAATTACCTCACGAAAAATGTCAGCTTTTTGAGGTACTCAAACGGATTGGGTACTTAAACGAAACAGCTTTAGTACTTAACGAACATAATTATTGATGTAGTTAATCTTCTTGTTAACTTACATAAATAAGTTCTTAAATAAAACATGAACATTTAATGAAGTGTACGCAGTTTAAAACCAAGATCGTAGCATTATTTAAACACATAAATACATAAAAAAAAACTTAAAAAAAAGTCGATAAAGCATTGTTATGTAATTTTTACAAGAATTCAATTCTTTAAAGTCTTTGATTATATGTACATATTTGTACATACATACAGTGTTGGACATATCTATCATTTCGGACCAAATTCAAAATGATGTTGTTTGAACTTATTAATTTTTAAGATTTTTCAATAAAAACAAAGTGAATTCCCTAACAAATACCATATGGACTAAGCTTAAAATTTTTTAGAACACTGAAAAAAATCATTAAATTTTCATTAAAATATCAAACTTTTTTCTCAGAAGTGTTTATAGCCCATTCAATTTTAGTGTAATAATGTGCTAGCTTTTTTTTTGAGGGGAAAATTATAAGTGAAATGGTAAACGGGGTACGAAAAATTTAGGTACTTAGTCGGGTTGGGTAAATAAGCGGGGAGGTACACAAGAGAGGGATTTTCTTCAGATTGCATTAAGATATTCACGGTGCCCGAAAATGTTTGTTACTTAAGCGGGCGGGTTCTTAAGTGGGTTTCACTGTAAATAAAAAAAAATCCATGACGTAAATTTTCCGAGAAAACTAGTTATTATTTTTTTTTAATGTTACAGCATATTACTAGCATTAGCTTCGAATTTCCATAAGTCTCTGATTTACTGAGAGTTTTGTATAAATTTGCTCAATTCATAAAGAGTTAGCATTGTCAATCTCTCCAACTACACTATTTTGGACTTTAATACACAAATCGGGTTTATCAGTATCTTTGGAAAGAATCCTGGCTGTAGCGCAACATTTTTTATGTATTTTTAATGAGAAAAAAAAGCAAGTACATAAAACTGTATTTTGTCATAATTCTGAAATAAAAAAAAATACAAACCAGAAGATTAAATTGGTATTGTGTTATTGAATCAAAAGTAAAAAAGTAGTGGTTTATTAATGAAGGGGCCAGGGGATCTATCCCCCCAATGACCCCCTCTGGCTACGCCACTGTATACGGTCATTGAACTAAAATTTTCTGTACCATCCACAAGCAATTATATTATCGGACCTGATTTTTCCGTTGTGCCTCTTTTGAAGATGGTGTGCGATATGTACATATGTTTGTATGTATTTCGTATTTGCCAGCCCAACGCAACAGCTATTTTTAATTTTTTTTTTACAGATACCTGTTTGCTTTACCTTCGTAAAAGAAATATACGTACATAGGTAATACTTTCTTTGCTTACCGTATCGTGCCCATAGAAGTTTGTGTTATTAATAAAAAAATCAATAATTGCGCATCTTAAAAATATGGCGCGAACTTCACTTGCTTTCACAAGTAAAACTGCTGAGTGGTTTTGTGGCGGTCGGTTTGTTCAATATGTGTCGCACGTGCACACATGCTCAGTGCAACACACGTGTCATAATTCCATTACAGGGCTTTGTAATAAAACGCTGTTTCAAAGGAAGGAGAGAACGACATTAGATAATGTGTTAATTACACCATACATAATAACCAAATATTTTCCATAATAAGTAACAAGGTTCTGACAACGGATTTTGGTAGAGAGAACAAAAAAAAATATCTTCAATAGGCGTTTTCAAAGTTTACTTTTGAGTTTTATTTTAGGAGGTCAAATTTAAATCTCGAGCTTTGATGTATTCTGAGGGTAATGCTCGTTGTCGAATTTAATGGCCCTTCACACACGAGAACAATTATGCATGCACAAACATGAAATGTATAAAAGTAGTGTATAAAAAAAAAACAGTGGCTTATACGTAGTAGGGTCATTTGATTGTAAAATCGCGTGTGTTTTGGTGCTAGGCCCGGTTCATGCAGGTCCGAAGGTGAAGCTATTTTAACGCACGAGTTACAATGCCCTTCATCCTCCTGTCCAATAAGCGACAGCTAAATTCATATCTAGGCAAAACGTTGCTTTCATACCTAAATAAACATTATTTCTTTTATACTTCTAATAAAGGTCCTCAGCCGTCGTCGTCTCTGCATCCGCATGCACAGCCGGAAGTGCCTCCATACACTTCATGTGGAGGCGACTGGAAACAGGCATAGCTCTGATCTTTAGCGCACACAAGGGGTTTCTTTTCCATTTCTTGGGCCTCATTTTATATGAATTTTTTGTTTTTCTTCAGAGCTTTTCAATGTTTAACTGATGAAAACATTGTCCCAAAAATATGCAGTGCATTCTCACTTACTAAAGGAGTTTACCACTGATAGGATTCCAACTTCGAATTCGTTCCACCAAAATACATAATAAAAATATAAGTTCAGTTAATTTTTTCGGTATTCGAAATATTGTCAAAATGAGGCAATGGTGAAAAATCACCATCTATATTGAAAACTAGAAATCAGAAATCGAGTAAAAATAACATTAACAGCCGTATTCTAACACGCGCCTCAAAGCTTACCGCTCAAAAAATATGCCGCTACAGTTCAATTTTTTAAATTTTTGTGACATATTTCTCGGCGCTTTTGAAATCACAACAGTGATGAGCTAAGTTTGTGACTTTGTTAGAATAGAGGGGTAAAACTACTTTTTAAAATTCTTTATTACCGACACATAAAACGCTTTAACCCACTTCGCTGGGATTCAAAATGTATGCATAAACCATGGTACAATTATTACAGGTATTGTCTTCCCAGAGAGTTTTGCTTCACATCGAAATTCGTGCTCTCTTATTTTCTGTTTGACGCTTTTCAATGTTGATTCTTTTTTTACTTTTTAGTTGGCTTTGCTTTTCGTTTTCGCTCAATTTAATTTTTATAATTTTTCAAAACAAAAAAGAAACGTTTGAAATAAAGTGAGCAATAAAAATTATCGATTTGTTTACTAAGCAAATGTTTATTTTTCGGTTTTTGCAAATTAAATAAGTTTTCTGCAAGAAGGTCTGTTTACAAAAAATACGTGGACATACATATGACAAGCTCAGAACAAAAACGACGAATATTATAAGTCAGAGCAAAAATGAACTATATTTTTTTCTAGAGCAAAAACGAAACAAATCGACAGCGTACATGTGAGCTTTGTGTGTATGCGGTATTTCGTGCGCGCTCGGTGTTTTCTGCTGCAAAATGTAGCGGCGAAAACGTTTATTTGTACATTGCAATACTGCAATCGGTTTCGTAGTCTCATGTCCATAATTTGCGTATGCTTTTTCAACCTGCAAGCAAGCCACCAAAACAGTGTGATGAAGAGACTAACTGAATAATTATACCAGTTTACAAGATTCTGACCTGTGGCATTTGGCCATCATTACCTACTCATGCAAAATTTTGTCCTTCAAGTAGAAAAGTTTTCGAGTGTTTCGAAACTTCGTTTTTTGGAGATCTGAGGAAAAATTTCAAATTTTTTATATATGTAGTTAGTTGGCCAATCTCATATTTCTTTTTACATTAGTGAAGATTATTAAATTTGCTATCACCTACAGTCGTGTGAAAAATAATAGGGAAACTACAGTTTGACCAGTTTTGGCAATTTTTATTTCGCTTTTTTAATGTTTATTATTTTTTATAAAAATGGAGATCATTATTTAAATCATATAAATCAAAATTTCAAACTATAGAAAAATTTAAAAAAATTTTACAACTAACTTTTTATTTTAGATACGCAGTTTTATAGCCCTTTAAATTCTAGCTTAATAAAGTGCAAGTTTCAAGTGGCTAAGAATTCGTGTTGGTTTTTTGACGCATTTTCACGCATTTTCTTCCATATAAAGTGTTATTGACAATTTTTTTTCTGTATGGAGAAAATAATACCATTCGCAAAAAAAGTTATCAAAACTAAACGCGAATTCTTACCACTTGCAATTTACAGTTTATTAATAATTAGAATTTTTTGAATAATTAGAATTTTTCTAAGATTCCTAATAAAAAGTTTGTTGTAAATTGGTTAGATAATGAACTGTACTTTTATAAAAAAAATAATAAACATTAAAAAACGAAAGAAAAATGGCCAAAACTGGTCAAAATTTCGTTTCTCTATTATTTTTCACATGATTGTACACAGTAAATTTAATAACCTTCACTAGTGTACAAAGAAATTTGAGATAAGCCAAATAAGTATATAAAAAAATTGCAATTAAGTGGGTCCACTTTTTTCTTCAAATCTCCAAAAAATTAAGTTTATCTATATCTCGAACACTGTTCTACATACTTGAAGGGGAAAATTTTGCATGAGTAATGATGGTGAAATATCGGAGGGCAGGTTTTTTCTTAAATTTGTGACTACGTGCTATTTATAACATAATTCATACCATAATATTTAAATACTATATTTGTGAATTATAATTTAATTTTGTTTCTTTTAAATAATAATTATAACTGCTTTGTAAATTTTCTGATAATTATTTATTTTATTAATAAAACAAAATTTACTTATTTTTATTAATATTAGGTTTTCTATTAATTTACATAGCTTGCGTTGGTAGTTTGCTACAGGTTGAAGAAGCATATGCAAATTATGGACATGAGACTACAAAACCCATTGCAGCATTGCAATGTACAAATAAACGTTTTCGCTGCTACATTTTGCCGATCACCGCAAACGCAAAAGCAAAAGCAGAAACCACCGAGCGCGCACGAAATACCGCATACACACAAAGCTCACACGTACGCTGTCGATTTGTTTCGTTTTTGCTCTAGAAAAAAATATACAGTATATTTTGCTTAGCTGCACATCCTTCTTTGCACGAAAAACTTGTGCACCTAACCGAAAAAGGCACTTAATCGAATTTTCTTTACTACTTCAATGAGGAAGGTATCCGAATCCCTATGAGACCAAATAATGGAGAAGCACTTATCACGTAGAAAATAATGCAAGCGAAATTTTTTTTCGAATGGTATCTTATTATTTATATAACTAGAAAAATTGATAGCCATTTCCGTTGTTCTGCGATATGAGTAAAATAAATAAAAGCTTGTAAAATTAGGTAATTGTAGGCCAGTGCAGGTAAACGTAATACTTTCTTTGATAATTGATACTAGTTGCACAATTTTTAAGGCAGCTATCGCCAATGTGCAGGTATGTTGAATGCATCTATCGGAGCAGTTTCCTTATAAATGTTAAAAATAATGTCTCAGATGCGCATTTTGGGGTAGGTATCTTAAATGTGCACTTAAGCATAAAGGCAGCAAAGCAAAATATACTGTAGTTCATTTTTGCTCTGACTTATAATATTCGTCGTTTTTGTTCTGAGCGTGTCATATATGGTATATGGTGAAAAGAAATATCCATTTTTCTTTACAGTAAACCTTTAAGTGTTGGCAACAATGATATTTTTAAAATAATCGGAATATGCGCTCTCTGGGAAGACAATACCTATAATCAAGGAATAACAAGGTAGAAGTGATTGCGACATTTCTCTCTTTCGAACTGCGACTGTAATGTCAACTCTTAACCATATACAATTCAAAATTTTAATTTTTTAATTTCAATTTTCAATTTTGAGCTGTGCGACTGATTTTAAATACATACATACAAAAATAAAATGAAAAGTAATTACGAGCGGTGCGCTCTGTGTGGCAAGAGCCAGGACAACAAACTTGTGCGTTATTTTAAAACTCCTAATTGTCAAGTGAAGCGACAACGGTGGGCAAGTAGCTGCGGTGTTCCATTAGGAGACTCTTCGCGTGTGTGCGAACACCATTTTAGTGGCAGTGACTTTATTTGTTGCCCATCACAACCGAGTATTTCCAAGCGGACGCGTTTGTTCCCAGGAGCAGTACCTCTACCATACAATTCCCCAATGGTTGAGTTATCAGAAGTGCCGGCCGTTCCTGAGGTGTCTGTGGGGACGAAGTTAGCTGTTGATGCACAGATTCATACTGAGTAAGTCTGCCATAAACAAGCACGACCGGATCCACGAGTACATTAACATATACATATAAGCAAATGCTCCGCGAACACCATGATACAATTTCGTTCCACTAAATTTACCGCTTTGGATCACCATTTACTGTTATAAATTCGACGTTGTGGTTCTTAACATCCCTTTTCCTTTTTTCATAATGCCATGTGAAAAGTGTCGTGTTTGTATTTTTCATACATAGCTGGATTTATCATACGGAAATTAAGCATTACTGAATATGAAGAGAAAATCTCCCACTCATATACATGGATAGACCAAAGGTCAAATGGTGGTATGATAAAACCTAAGCCAGAAATCCTTGTGGTCATAAAGAAACTGGAAGTAATTTTTAATAAATTTAATGGAAAAGAAATTTCGCAGTGCAAAAATTTAATAGCTGAACTATTGAATTTAAGTTCCGATGTAAATTTAGAAGAAAGAATCAGAATTTTTTTTTTTAAATGTCGAATATACTCTAGAATTAAGTATTTGAATAAAAAAATAAATGCTTAAAAACATTGGGCTAATAAAAACAAGAAAATGGCCAAAACGGTTTTATAAATAAATGTGTAATTTTGAGTAAGTAGATATGCATTTCCACATTTACATTAAACGAAAATACAAATACTAAAATAAAGCCGATTTTAATGTAATTTTAAATAATTTCATATTTACAAAAACTTTCATTTCATAGATATTGAATTTTATCAAATATGGTACATGCATAACAAAGGGTTAATTTCTTTGTTTACGTTTTTTGACATTACAGTCAGGTATGAGAGAGCTCGACTGAATTGTCACTTCTACGTTGTTGAATATGCCTTGCCTATAATTATTGTACCATGTGCATGAACCAAATTTCAAAGGTGTATTGACTCGAATTTGTTTTCAAATCGGTTTTTTAATTCTCCAATCGGTTAGAAAACAGGTATAATAAATTCGAATTATTGTTCGCTTCCATTTCGTGTACCGCGCAAAATATTATTAAAGAAATGTCGTATAAAACCTCAGATTTAGTTTGCTATTGAATACGGCTTCATCGAGTGCGCTACAAAGACCGAGGTATAAATGCTTGAAATAAATATGTGTTGAGTCAAATCAGCTTTTTGTTAATGCGATTATTGCGTAGGTATAAACAAGGTATATTACTTTTTAAGTTAAGCGCATCTTGCGTTTGTAAATTTTTTTATTAAAAAGTAATTTTTAAGCAAAAACCACAAAAACACAAAAAAAACCACAACCCTTGAGGTACCATCTTTCCGATAAAAAAAAAAAATTATTGAAATCGGTTCACGTGGTCCAAAGTTGAGCGATAGCATACAAAAAAAAAAGAATTGAGGTTATTTTGAAGTCGGTTAAAATGTTTGAGTTCTTTGTTAGTTTTATGTAAATACAGTGCAATTTATGAAAATTTATTTATTTATTACATACTGTACATAAAACTTGCATAAATGTATTTTAAAGTGCGTATTATCTGAAGTGAATTTTCATCATTTTCTGGTGATATATCGTTAGAAGTATAAACGCCTCCCAAATTATATTCTTGGTGCGCCCCTGGCTATGATCATGCATCTGGCAATAATATTCTTTAGGGGTAGTCGGGCGGGGAGAAGAAAATTATTGGGGAGATGAGTTTGATATTAGAGAAAAGTCGGGTTTTGATTCTGACATTGGTCTCACACCATTTCTCAGATTTTCTTCTGAGCATCCTTTCCTTCTCATGTGCAGGCCGAAGCGGGCATATGGTATGAGCAGGATCTGGATATCAGTTGTCCTCCACTTTCAATTAGACTTGCCGTGGGATATGGATTACCGTGGTGTTCTTCTCCCATTTCCAGTTATTTGTGGGTACACAAAGGAAAAAAAAATATACTAAAAGGTTCTAAAAAGGAGGCATAAAACTACCACCCACGCACCAAGCCTAGAGATGAAACGATACCATGCAGGTTTCGATACCTTTACTTGAAAGTAGTATCGTAAGAAAGTATTGATCGGATTTAAAGTATCGATACCTACTCGTATCGGTACTTTTGGCTGTGAAGGCATTCCGTATGAGCTGGATTAAATTGAATTTTTTAAGTAATAAAATAATCATCCTCGGCGAATTCTAAACTCCGAATAATAAAAGTATTTAAGTTGACAAAATTCCAGATTTATATCTCTTATAGTAAAAATTAACGGATTTTATATGGTGAGTTCTTAGAAAGCTTAAATTTCGATCTTCGACGGTCTTGGCTACGTTGAACATTTTAGTTGTTTCTTTGTCATCCACGTTTTGCACCCTACTCTTTTCTCCTTTGCCTCTTTTTTAAATAATAGGGCTATTCTCCAGTGGAGTGCAATGGGGTATAGTCGTTGCGCTGGATATGCAGTTACAGTTGCATGGCTATACTCAATCTCGACTCTTGCGTCCTCGTTCGCGCAATCTGGCCAACGTGAGCAACCCATGTACGAGATGCGGTAACTAATCCGAGTGGATCCTTGGGTCACGGCAGAAAAAGAGGGAGCTTCGATGGGGCCACTGTGAATTATTCGGTTTAAGGGCTCACTGAAATCTGCAGAATCTGTTCACCAGTAGGCGCGGCTGCAAGTGGATGTCTGCTTGGAGCAAGCGGATCGCTATATAAACGTGTATTTGGTTGCGAAACCACCCCCGTCCCAGCAATGGGTTGTGCGCTGGGCTTGGGACCCGCCACGTAAAAACCACTTCCAGTGAAGAACCAAGGCAAAGCCTCGGATGAGACCCCCCTTATGATGACGACCACGGCAAACGTTTAAAGGACTACGATTTGAGGGCATGCACCTGGAATGTCCGGACCCTTAATGGGGAAGGTGCCTCTGCCCGGCTGGTTGATGTCCTCGTAAGGACAAAAGCTGACATCACTGCCATCCAAGAAATGCATTGGACGGGGCAAGGCAAGCAATGTTTGCGACGTCTACTACAGCTGCCATGTAAAGGAGCGCAAATTCGGAGTTGGATTTGTGGTGTGAGGGAGACTCTGTCGCCGAGTACTGTCGTTCACCCCGATGGACGAGTGTCTAAACACAATCCGCATCAAAGCGAGATTCTTCAACATCTCGCTCATCTGCGCCCATGCCCCGACGGAAGAAAAGGATGAGGCAGCCAAGGATCTCTTCTATGAGCGCTTGGAGCGCACATACGAGCGCTGCCCACGTCATGATATCAAAATCGTGCTTGGCGACTTCAATGCTAGGGTGGGCGAGGAAGGGATCTTTGGAACCCCCCTTGAAAAATTTAGCCTCCACAACGAAACGTCCGACAACGGATTGAGGCTGATCGACTTCGCCGGGGCCCGAAACATTGTAGTATGATGTACTAGGTTCAAGCATAAAAAGATCCATCAAGCTACGTGGCTGTCTCCGGATCGAAAAACGAGAAATTGAATCGATCATGTTGTGATAGACGGAAGGCACGCTTCCAGTGTTTTAGACGTACGCACACTCCGAGGGCCAAACATCGACTCGGACCACTATCTTGTTGCAGCCACGATACGCACCCGCCTCTGTACCGCAAAAAAATGTGCGCCCAAATATGCAAGGAAAGCTTAACGTCGAAAAGCTGTAATCACAACAGAGCCAGCGCTTTCGCTACTCGACTCTCACACCTGTTCTCAGAGAGCACTATTCAAAAAACCGACATATGCGAACAGTGGAACCACATTTCCCGCTGCCGAAGAAGTAGTCGGATTTCAGCGAGCCCGAAAGAACAACTGGTACAATGAGGAGTGTCAGGAAGCTGCAGAGAAAAAAGATGCCGCCTACAGGGCCACCGCTATAGGGATCTGAAGAGAGAAGCGAGACGTGTTTGCCGCAATAAGAAGAGAGAGGCCGAAATACGTGCTTGCGGAGAGCTTGAAATGCTGGCCGACAGGAAGAATGCCCGAAAATTTTACCAGAGAGTTAGGCGACTTAGGGAAGGTTTCAATACCAGGGCGTACTCCTGTAAGAATAATAATGGCGACCTAGTAACCAATGTTCAGAGCGTACTTAAATTACGGAGAGAAGACTTTTCCCCCCTACTAAATGCTAGCAGTTCGGAAAGTTTTCAAGAAGAAGAACCCGACAGAACCTGACGGCCTGCCAGCTGAGTTATTCAAGTACGGTGGCGAGGACTTGATAAGGTGCATGCATCAACTCTTGTGCATAATATGGTCAGATGAATGCATGCCCAACGACTTGAGTTTAAGTGTGTTCTGCCCAATCCACAAAAAAGGTGACCCCGTCATTCGCGCTAACTATTGCGGGATCAGCCTTCTAAGCATAGGTTACAAGGTCTTATCGAGCGTATTGTGTGAAAGACTGAAGCCCATCATCAACGAACTGATTGGGCCTTATCAGTGTGGCTTTAGACCTGGCAAATCCACCATAGACAAGGTATTCACAATACGCCAAATCTTGGAAAAGACCCGCGAGAAGAGGATCGACACTCACCACCTATTTGTCGACTTTAAAGCCGCTTTTGACAACACTAAAAGGAGTTGCCTATACGCAGCTATGTCTGAATTTGGCATCCCCTCAAAACACATACGGCTGTGTAAAATGACGTGAGCAGGGAGACTCCCTTTCATGTGACTTCTTTAATCTGATGTTGGAGAAGACCATAACAGCTGCAGAAGTGAACTGCTCAGGAACAGTTTACTACAAGAGCGTGCAATTGCTGGCTTGTGCCGATGACATCGACATCATCGGTAACAAAAACCGCGAAGTCTGTTCTGCCTTTTCCAAGTTGGATAAGGAAGCAAAGCGAATGGGTCTGGTGGTAAACGAGGACAAGACGAAGTATCTCCTGTCATCAAACAAACAATCAGCACATTCGCGCAATGGTACCCACGTCACTGTTGATAGTTACAATTTCGAGAAAGTAGAGAATTTCGTTTACTTGGGAACCAACATTAACACCGATAGTAATGTCAGCATTGAAATCCAACGTAGAATCACTCTTGCCAGCAAGTGCTGCTTTGGACTGAGTAGGCAATTCAGGAGTAAAGTCCTCTCTGGACGTACGAAAGCCACACTCTATAAGTCACTCATCATGCCCGTGCTGGTATATGGCGCAGAAGCATGGACAATGACAACATCCGATGAGGCGGCTCTTGGAGTGTTCGAGAGAAAGATTTTGAGGAAGATTTACGGGCCTTTACGCGTTGGCGACGGCGAGTACCGCAGACGATGGAACGATGAGCTGTATGAGCTTTACAACGACATGGACATAGTGCAGCGAATTAATTACAGCGGCTCCGCTGGCTTGGTCATGTCGTTCGAATGGACACCGACGCTCCAGCTCTGAAAGTATTCAACTCGGAATCCGCTGGTGGTGAGGGAGGCCCCCACTGCGATGGAAAGATCAGGTACAGAAGGACTTGGCTTCACTTGGCGTTTCCAATTGGCGGCAGTTCGCACAGAAGAGAAACGACTGGCGTGCTTTGCTAATCTCGGCCAAAATCGCTTAGCGCCAAAAAAGAAGTAGAAGAAGTCTCCACCTTGTACGTTGGGTCATGTATACACCGCACAGTGTTCTACTTTTGAAAAAAAAAATAATAATAGACCAAATCAAACGAGAAGAAATAGCGAAGTAACTGTAAAGATGTTTAGAAGCTTTTGAGGTGGGATATCTAGGAAAATAGTTTCGGGTGGTAGAATAGTTACCTTACATTTATAATGACTTTCAATAATAGATAGTTTAAATTTTTCCTTGTTTTGGCCTGAAACCAGTACGCAATGAAGTTTTTAAAAAGTTTTAAACCCATATTTCTTGAATTTTTATTTTTGACAAGAACAGCAAAAATATCCGTTAAAAAAGTTCATTTCATACTGGTTTCTGGACAAAAATTTACGTCTTCAATATTTGAAGGTCGCTGGCGTTTAAAAAGTCATAAAGCACTGTGCGATTTGTATTAGTGGAGGAAAAAATTTTGAAAGAAAATTCACCTTGGTATCGGGTTTCGATACGAGTATTTTTTTTCGATACCTACTCAGTACTTTATTCAAAAGTATCAATGCCAAAATTACTTGGTATCGAACGAAAAGTATCGAGTGTGTACTTGTGTTTACTCGTATCGTTTCATTCCTAACCAAGCCAGCACCGCAGATGTCTGTCCACATCTGTCAACGTCCAGTGGGCAGCCTTCCGGTATCTCCGGCAGAGCCATTAAGCACGCGAATGGAGACTCAGAGGTGTCGCACAGTGGGACGTCCTCATATACATTAGTTGCGGCCAAAAATAGTAACAGTGCTAAAAATTCGCTGAAATGTCTAATATGCTCTATTCTGCACTTAGGAACGAAGTAATGTGGAAAATGGTAAAAGTCGAAGCACTGCCACGCCCACAGCTCTTGTGGGCGGAAATGGTAAATGTTATCCGATTTTTATTATGTTTTGATGAAAATTGCTGTACCTACAGATTTTCTATGACGCGCACCTACTGCTAAACTTTTTTGGCTCCATGAAATAAATTTTATACATTTTTGGGAAAACTAACAAAACTTGCTTTTACACAACAGTGGCTTGTTTCCATCAGTCACATTAGCTTAAGCTTCTGATATCAAAGAATCTTATGACAGTATGGCTGAAATATTTAGGGCCAATTTCCCAATGCGTAGTTAACTCGGAATCAGGAGTTAACTACAGATTTTTGTACTGAAAATCTCTAGTTAACTGTCGATTCGTAGTTAACTACGCACTGTGAAATTGGCCCTTAATGTCATAGATTACAAAATTCACAAGTGGCTAATTGTAGCCGATTTCAAAGTACTAACAATTTTTAATGGCATGCAGGCTGGTAACACAAAATATCCATGCTATTTTTGTGAATGAGACGTCGAGCAACTAGCCCGCACTA
The DNA here is from genome assembly GCF_013731165.1 of Rhagoletis pomonella. Classification (NCBI taxonomy): domain Eukaryota; kingdom Metazoa; phylum Arthropoda; class Insecta; order Diptera; family Tephritidae; genus Rhagoletis; species Rhagoletis pomonella. The sequence continues at coordinate 87,357,547 of NW_023458556.1, read as the reverse complement.
AATTCAAAAAGATCGGGTTCCACGTACATATATCATTTGTAGTTGGTGAAAAGTATGGAAAGGTTTTTTTCTGTGTGGGAAAATTTTCTTGGAAACAAAAAGACTGAGCGTTATGAAGATATAGTAATTGACAGGCCGTCTGCCTACCATGCCATGGGTTGCAATATGTCTATTAAATTGCGTCATCTGCATGCTCATTTCAATATGTTTCCATCAAATTTAGGCCAGATGAGCGACGAACAAGGTGAACGGTTTCATGAGGAAATTCTGAAGATTGAATGGCGTTATGTTGGAAAAAGCAAAATTAGCATGCTCTCCAACTACTGTTGGTCTCTTAAAAGAGATACTAACAGCAACTTTATCTATCCATACATACACACATCTGCTTTTCTTAAGGTTATATTTTTTTTGCTTTTTTTCTATCAATGTAGATCCCTACCTCTACCACTATTCGTTTTAATAACATTCATGTTATTCTGTTTTTCCATTATCTTCATTTTTATCTTCATACTCTATCGATATAACGTCCATCAAAATATCGATAACAAAATCGAAGACAAATTCGATAAAAATTTCAATAGCAACATTGGTAGCAAAATCTATTAGAAAATCAATAAAAATATCGAAAACAAAATCTATAAATATCGATAACAAAATCGATAAATATCGATAACAAAATGGATAAATGTCGATAACAAAATCGATAAATATCGATAACACAATCGATAAATATCGATAACAAAATCGACTTATACCGATAACAAAATCGATAAATATCAATAACAAAATCGATAAATATCTATAAATATCGATAACAAAATCGATAACCAAATCGATAAATATCGCTAACCATGTCGATAAATAACGGTAACAAAATCGATAAATATCGGTGACAAAATCTATAAATACCGATTACAAAATCGATAGCAAAATCGATAAATATCGATAACAAAATCGATAAACATCGCTAACAAAGTCGATAAATATCGAGAACAAAATCGATAAATATCGATAACAAAACCGATAAAAATATCGATTATTTAATCGATAAGTCTCGAGAATCCCGAAAATCTCTAAAATCCCAAAATAGTTCCCAGGGTGAGTCTCTGTGTCCCTCTCTATATCCTTCCCTCTTTAATTACCTTTATTTTAATCTTTCTTCCTCTATCTTCATCTTTACTCTAATCGGTATCCTCATCCTCATCTTTGTTTTTACTTTTATGTTTATCATTTTCTTCATCAACATATTCCTCTTCAGCTTTGCCCTTATATATATAAGCAAAGTGTTTAAATTTACCTTGGTCCTCGTTTTTACCTTCATCTTTACACATCTTTGTTTTTGTTTTTGTTTTTAATTTTTCCTTTGCCTTTATAATTTTCTCTATCTATGTACGGACTCACCTTTACTTTCATTCTTGTATTGTCATTTCTAAGTGTTATCCTCTAACCTTTTATTAGCAAGTTTTTGTTAAATTCATACCATATGCATACACACAAGAAGTACTTGTTTCAGCCCCAACCATTTTCATTGCACCATTTCCGTTGCATCATTTCCTTTGCATACACTCAAGAAGTACTTGTTTCAGCCCCAACCATTTCCGTTGCTCCATTTTCGTTGCACCATTTCCGTTGCATCATTTCCGTTGCACCATTTTCGTGTGCAATTTCCGCTGAATTTGCCAATTTACTCCCACCTAACCAACCACCGCTAAAGAAGTTTCACTTCAACAAGTAAGAAAGTTTAAGTTCGGGCGGAGCCGAACATTAAATACCCGGCGCAAGTATTAAATATATGTTTTTCACCTTTCCGAAAGCTACCGCTACATGGTAAGCCGGGGTGTATCAATTTTGAGTAAATTAGCGTCTTTAAATTTCGAAATATTGAAGTTTCTGAAATTTACCGTTATATGAAAAGCGGAAGTAATTTTATTCCGTACTCGATAATTTTCAACGTTTTGCTTTTATGTGGAAAGCACAATAACCATACCGAGTTTGGTACAAATTGGTAGAACGGTTACCGAGATACATATATGTGATCATAAGTGGGCGGCGCCACGCCCATTTTCCAAAATTGTATTATAAACGTATTTCTTGGTATAGAATTGTTGCAAGCATCTTTTTTGAATAAATTGGCTTTAATATTTACTGATTTGTCGATTTTGTATTTCTCTAAATTACCGTTATATGGGATGTGGGCGTGGTTATTGTCCGAAAGAAGAAAGAAAAGAAAGTAAGAAAGTCTAAGTTCGGGCGGAGCCGAACATTAAATACCCGGCGCAAGTATTAAATATATGTTTTCCACCTTTCCGAAAGCTACCGCTACATGATAAGCCGGGGTGTATACATTTTAAGTAAATTAGCGTCCTTAAATTTCGAAATATTGAAGTTTCAAGCATATCTGAAATTTACCGTTATATGAAAAGCGGCCTCAATTTTAGTCCGATTTCAACAATTTTCAACGGTTTGCTTTTATGTGGCAAGCACAATAACCATACCGAGTTTGGTACAAATTGCTAGAACGGTTAGCGAGATACATATATGTGATCACAAGTGGGCGGTGCTACGCCCATTTTCCAAAATTTTGTCATAAACGTATTTCTTGGTAAAGAATTGTTGCAATCATCAATTTTGGATAAATTAGCTTCAATATTTACTGATTTATCGAAGATTTTGTATTTCTCGAAATTACCGTTATATGGGATGTGGGCGTGGTTATTGTCCGATTTTAGAAATTTTCGGCCAATTGGTATGCTGTACCAGGACCAACAACTGTGCCCAGTTTGGAAGAAATTGGTGTAGCGGTTACCAAGATATACACATGTAACCATAAGTGGGCGTGGCTACGCCCATTTGCCAAAATTTTGTAATATTCTTATTTTTCGTCTAAAACTCATTGCAAATATCAATTTTGAGTAAATTATCTTCAGTAGTTACTAAAATATTGCTGTTTTCGTTTTTCTGAAAATTACCGTTATATGGGAGGTAGGCGTGGTTATTGTCCGATTTTTTAAATTTTCAGCCATTTAGTATGCTGTACTAAGGCCAACAACTGTGCCAAGTTTGGAAGAAATTGGTGCAGCGGTTATCAAGATATACACATGTAACCATAAGTGGGCGTGGCTACGCCCATTTTCCAAAAATTTATAATATTCATGTTTTCCGTCTGAAACTCATTCTAAGTATCAATTTTGAGTGAATTATCTTCAGTAGTTAGTAAAATATCGCAGTTTTTGTATTTCTTAAAATTACCGTTATATGGGAGGTAGGCGTGGTTATTATCCGATTTCGCCCATTTTCAATACCATCCGTCCCACGCCCAAAAGAAGTTCACGTACCAAGTTTCGTTAAGATATCTCAATTTTTACTCGAGTTATCGTGTGCACAGACGGACAGACGGACGGACGGACGGACGGACAGACAGTCACCGCTTAATCGATTTCTCTTTTCATTCTGATCATTTATGTATACATTTGTCTATATCTATCTCGATTCGTTTTGCCTGTTACAAACAACCGTTATGTGAACAAAGTTATAATACCCTTGTGCACAAGTGCGCTCGGGTATAAAAATAAAAACCAAAACAAAGATGCGTAAAGATAAAGGCAAAAATGAGGACCAAGGTTAATTTAAACCCTTTACTTATATATATTAGGGCAAAAGTGAAGGGGAATATGCCGATGAAATTATAAACATAAAAGTAAAGACAAAGTAGGAGGATGAGGATACCGATAAAAGTAGAGATGAAGATAGGGGAAGAAAGATTAAAATAAAGGTAATTAAAGAGGAAAGGATATAGCGAGAGACACAGAGACCCAATCTGGGAACTATTTTGGGATTTTAGAGAATTTCGGTATTCTTGGGACTTATCGATAAAATAATCGATATTTTTATCGATTTTGTGATCAATATTTATCGATTTTGTTATCGATATTTATCGATTTGGTTATCGATATTTATCGATTTTGTTATGGATGTTTTTATCGATTTTGTTATGGATAATTTTATCGGGATTTTAATAGATTTTGCTATTATCGATTTTACTATCGAAATTTTTATCGATTTTGTTATCAATATTTTGTTGGATGTTACTATCGATTTTGTTATCGATAGAGTATAAAGATAAAAATTAAGATAAAGGAAAACAGAATAACATAAATGTAATTAGAACGAACAGGGGTAGAGGTAGGGATCTAGAGAGAAAAAAGACAAATAATATAACCTGAAGCAAAGCAGATGTATGTATGTATGTACATATATATGTATATTGGTTATGAGACAAAATAGATATGAACATATGTAACGTAAGTTTCACGTCTCCAGTGTGGCCCGGGCGCACTTATTTTTTTTCTTTGTTAGAAAGGT